>NC_141906.1:16906041-17206145 GCF_057802395.1 Ceratotherium simum simum
CTTTTGTAATTTTGAATAGGATTCCATTAAATGTCTACTACTTTGAGAGAGAATCACCATCTTCACAGTACCGAATCTCCCAATCCAGGGTTACTCACTCAGGTTTTTTGTTTTGTTTTGGTTTGTTTTTTTGCTGAGGATGATTAGCCCTGAGCTAACATCTGTGCCAATCTTCCTCTATTTTATATGTAGGCTGGCGCCACAGCATGGCTGACGAGTGCTGTAGGTCTGTGCCCAGGATCTGAACCCGTGAACCCGGGCTGCTGAAGAGGAACGTGCTGAACTCAACCACTAGGCTATGGAGCCAACCCCTCTTAGGTCATTTTTTTATAGCTCTCAGAAAGATTTATTGTTTTCTTCATATTAAGCCATACATGTTTGTTATTAAGAGTATTAGTCTGCTCAAGCTTCCATAAGAAAATACCATAGGCTGGATAGCTTAAACAACAGAAATTTATTTCCCACAGTTCTGGAGGTGGAGAGTCCATGATTAAGGTTCTGGCTGATTTGGTTCCTGGTGAGAGTTCTCCTCCTGGCTTGCAGATGGCTGCCCTTGTCCTCACATGAGAGAGAGAGATCTCCTTCTTTTTAGAGGGCCACAGTCCCATTGGATTAGGGCCCCACCCTTATGACCTCATTTAACCTTAATTACCTCCTAAAGGCCCTATTTCCAGATACAGTCACATTGGGAGTTAGGGCTTCCACATATGAATTTTGGGGGGACACAATTCAGTCCATAGCATTAGACTTATTATTGGCATTTTATAGTGTTTGAAGCTACTCTGAGCAGGGAAAGAATTGTTCAGCAGGGCAGATTCAAGAGGAGGCACAGGGAGGAATAAAAATTGATCTTTGTCTGTACCCTATTGAGTCCGGCTTATTCAATAAAGATTTCATTATAGATTTACTCTCCAAAATGGCTGTACCAATGTACATTCCCACCAGCACAGTTCCTGTTTTCCCACATCCTTGCATCTCTGTCACTTCTAAAACCTTTGCCACACAGATGGGTGAAAACTTGTAAATGGTTTATGTTTGCGTTGCCCTGATCGGTTGGAGAGGGTGAGCATCTTTCATGTTGCTGCTTCATTCAGTGTTTCTCTTTCTGTGCATTACTTTGCTTATAGCTTTTCCCGGTTCTCTATTGGGCTGCAGTCTTTTCCTTATTATTCTGTAGACCTTCCTTATTTGTTTGGAATACAGATACTTTGTATGTTATATATGTGCAAATATTTCTCCCATCTGTGGCTTATCTTTTCATGTTTTAGAAATGATGTCTTTTTTTTTTTTTTTTAAGATTTTATTTATTTATTTTTTCCCCCCAAAGCCCCAGTAGATAGTTGTATGTCATAGCTGCACATCCTTCTAGTTGCTGTATGTGGGACTCGGCCTCAGGATGGACGGAGAGGTGGTGCCTCGGTGAGCGCCCGGGATCCGAACCCCGGGCCACCAGCATCGGAGCGCATGCACTTAACCACCAAGCCACGGGGCCGGCCCAGAAATGATGTCTTTTGATGTACCAAAATTTTTCATTTGAATGTAGCCATATTTATAACTCTTTTCTTCATGGTAGGTCTTGCCAAGAAATTCTTCCCTACCCCAAGGACATAAAGATATTATCACATATTTTCTTTTAATACGTTTAAAGGTTTGTGTTTTACATTTGGGTCTTTAATCCTTCTAGAAATTACTTTGGATAGAGGATGAAGTAGGAATCTAATTTCATTTTTTTCCATTTAGAAATCCAATCACCCCAACACCATTTATTGACTATTCTGTCCTTTTTGCGTTTGTCATATCACCTTTGTTGTGTTATACTAGGTTTCCTTTCATCTGTGTTTTAGTTTCTAGGCTCTCTGCTCTGTTCCTTCAATTTATTGGTCTCTTCCTGCATCTAGAGGCAACTTGCCCCATAACAGGAAGCGTTGGGCACACACACACACACGTGTGTGTGTGTGTGTGTGTGCACGTGCACATGTGTATGTTTGACAGAGAAGGGTGGGGTTTGATCCTGAGGTAGAGTTTCAGGTCTGAAAGGTTTTCTTGACTATCAAAAGGCTGCCTCTTTTAAAGAAGATTTATGATAAGGGCCACATGTGCCAAGAACTGGGGAGCAAAACAATAGACATGCCCCACAAACTCCAGGAGTTTCAGGAATGCTGTCACTCTGATGCTACAAAACCCTTTGTTTACCACATCCAGATTTCTTGCAAAGAGATGATGTGAGCAAGTAAAACATCCTTTCGGTGCTCTGTACTCAGGAGTATAATCACAGTTGCCCCACAACCATCCAAGAAAGTTGATTTGAGAGTAACTGAGGGTGTCCTCCTCATTCTGTGACATAATATGTTTTTCGGCAGTGAGACTGTATGATTTTCCCTTTCCTTTCAGTGTTTTTGTATTTTCCAAGTTTTCTGTCACATGCATGTGTTGCTCTTATTTATGTATCTCTTAGGAGTGTGTTCAGCTACAAGAATAGAGAACCTGACGAACAGTGGCTTAAACAAATAATTTGATTTATTTGTCTCAAAAATAAGAAGTCATTGGTAGAGAGCTCAGGGCTGAGCCAAGGCCACAACACTGTCAGAGACTCACTTTCTGTCTTAGATGTAAGGCCCTTGTCCTCGTGCTTGTAACCTCATTGTCACAAGATGGTTGCTGCTCCGCCAGGCTTCATGCTCACATTAAAGCAGGGAAGAAAAAGGAAAAGGAAGAAGGAAGTGGTGATACCTTTATCAGGAAAACAGAAGCTTTTCCAGAAATCCGTCATAGTAGCCTGCTGATGTCTCATTGACCATGACTACCCCTAGGTGTAAAGGAGTCTGGGAAGGTGAGACTTTCTATAATGGTACATTGTTGCATGGAACATGCTAAAGCAGGGGTTGGCAAAGGATGGTCCACGGGCCAAACCTGGCTTGAGGTCTGTTTTTATAAATAAAGTTTTATTAGAACACAACCACACACATTCATGTACGTGAAAAAACCCACACACGGCCCTTATGGCTGTTTTTATAAATAAAGTTTTATTAGAACACAACCACACACATTCATGTACGTGAAAAAACCCACACACGGCCCTTATGGCTGCTTTTGCTACAACAGGAGAACTGAGTAGGTTTCACAGCCTATATGGCCACAAAGCTGAAAATATTTACTATCCAGCCCTTTACAGAAAAAGTTTGTGGACCTCTATTCTAATGGAAAAAGGATAGACATTGGGAGGCAACTAGTAAGTAAAAAAAAAAAAAAAAAAAATCCAACGTTATTTAGGCAACCAGGAGGGCAAGTTATATAAACGTACACATCCCATGAAGAAAAGGACAGATGTTTAAAAGGCCTAAGTTAGAAAGGAACTTACTGGAACAAATACATTTCTATACAGTTTCCAGGTCCTGCTGGGTAACAGCACTGACATCTGAAGGGCAATGGTTTAATCCTCTAACCTTATTATTTTCTCGTCATTTTCTGCTCATTAGGACAGAGGAGAAATCTCCTCAGGTTTCGTTAAGCCCCTTCTCGGGTTCTTTAGGAGGAAAGCAATAGGTGAGAAGGCTGTGTGAAGTAATCTCTGTTCTCTGCCCTCACCCTGCAATGGAAGGGCAACATAACACTGCCTTGCAAGTGACACCAAGAGGAAATAGTTCTCATTGTCTCTGAAAGAGTGTGTGGTGGTAGCTGAAAAAGAGACCACAGGATCCTGGGGAACGTGACCTCCGAGCTTTTGTGCAAGTCCCAGTGGCCATTGGTGTCTTAGCTTAGGTTCCTTTATAACAGTCTCACTGTAGGAACAGATCGTTTTACAGCTTTGACTTGCCTTGACTTTGAAAGATCAGTCCAAGTAAACTGGTAAATGAATGGTGCTGATTTTCCTTGATCCTAAATAAGAAAAAATTAATCCATTTTGTGACAAAGACGACACAAAATTGTCATCCAGCTTGACCCAG
Organism: Ceratotherium simum simum; assembly: GCF_057802395.1. Taxonomy (NCBI): domain Eukaryota; kingdom Metazoa; phylum Chordata; class Mammalia; order Perissodactyla; family Rhinocerotidae; genus Ceratotherium; species Ceratotherium simum. The sequence goes on from NC_141906.1 coordinate 16,909,986, forward strand.
TGATGAAGCATATACGAGAATGGGGCAATCCACTCTAGGCCACCATGGCTCAAGTTCTTTCTGCAGTGACCATCATGGCAGCTCTTCACAATTTCCATTCCAGATGTCTAAGATAGTGTTTTAAGACTGAAGCCAGCCATAAACCCCTGACTTATAAGGACTCCACCTTCCATGTGGCTGCCAGAGAGTTCCATACTAACATAAGTCTGAGGAGGGCCATTGGTGAGTTTCATCTAGTGAATGAACTGTGATCAATCAAGGGTTGCTGTCTGGAACACTTGTATGCAGATGAGTCCTGAATCTGTATTTTGGCTGGTGTCGCTTATTTGAGAGGTCTGCATGGGCATGGAAGGGACAAGTGGTGTCACAAATACCAGGTATTTACCGTGATTGCCTGTAGCATCGTCCTAACTTCCCTGTCACAGGGCTTCGGCCAACCTCTCCATTCTCCTCCTATTTTACCAAAGCCTCCTTCAAGGTCAGCTCACCTTAACCTTCCCTATCACACTTTTTCTGATTTATCGAGGCTTCCACCTCAGTATTCCAATAGCACCAAATATTTATTTCAACAACCCACATTGATGAAATGATCCGTTTTGCCTTTCTGGTTCCCCTACCAAACTGTAAGTTCCTAAGGGAGCTATGTAAGCTCTATGTCCCCAGCACAATTCTTGGCACACAGTAGATGCTTAATAAGGTTTTGCTTTTTTGCCCAAATTTCCTTAACAGGCAAATCGAAACTGTGGGCTTTGCCTAGGGCAGGGATCAAAGCAAGGAAACCTTTGCAGAAAAGGTGCTGCTTGAGCTGAGTTTTGAAGGACAAGCATGATTAGTTAGATGAAATGGGAGACTGAGCTAACCGGGAAGAGAAAGCAGCATTTGCAAATGCACCAAGGCATGAAACAGTGTGATGTGTCCAGGAGACTACAGTCAGGAGCTCCGTCAAGGAGGAGTAAAGGGTAGAGGAGCAGAAGGAGGCTGGAGAGCCTGGTCTTGGCTAGATCGTGAAGAATCCTGTAAGCTAAACTAAGGACTCTAAACCTCATCTTAAAGCTGAAGAGAACCATTGAAAGTTTGTAAGCAGGGGAGCAACGTGGTGATATTTGAATTTAAGAAAGGTCATTCTGGTTGCAGGGCTTGGCTTGGTGAAGGGGAGGTTGGAGGCAAGAACCACTTTTAATGCAATAATCCAGAGGAGAAAAGCTGAGTGGAGAGTGGAGAGGAGCAACTGACCGTAGAGATTTTTAGGAGGTACGAGTGTTAGGATTTGGTGTCTCTCTGGATAGCAGAGTTGAGGAAAGTGCTCTGAATGACTCTGGCTTGGGTAACTAGGTAGAAATTGGTGCCTTTCACAAGATGGGGCCTCCAGAAGAGGAGCTGGTGTGTGGAGAAGATGGCAAGTTAATTTTTGGTATGTTTTTGCTATCAACGATCTCAAGCTGTCAGAATGAGTTGGGAATTGTATTATCCCCTGCAAAATAATGAGCAGCTTTTTACCAAATACTAAATTCATTGTCGTCTAGCATCCATTGTTGCTGATGAGAAGTCTTATGCTGGTCTCAGTTTTATTCCTTTGTCTATGAATGTTTTATTGCTTCAGAAGTGTTGTAATGTCTCAGGTGTGGGTTTGGTTTTCATCTTGTTCAGAGCTCACAAAGCCTTTCAATTCTAAGTCTCATATCTTCTTCTACTATGGAAAATGTTCTTATACTATTTCTATTAGTTAATATTAATTCCCTCCCCCTTGGTTTTTTCTGTTCTAAGACTCTTACAAGTTGGACATTGGATCATCTGTATTGAGTCTTTATGTGTCTTTTGTTTTCCTTCATATTTGCTATAATTTTATATTTCTTACATTTTAAGAGATTTTCTAGACTTTATCATCCAAACTTTTTTTGAATTTTTTGTTTTGGCAATCAATTTTTTTTTTTCACTTCCAAAATCTCTTTCTCTCTGGTTGTTCTTTCTTTATAGCATCTTTATTAAAATAATTATTTTCTGGATGAAATATTGTCTCACATTTTTTTCCAAAGATGTTAATGGGAGTTTTCTTTTCAAAATAAGTTTCCTTCTGTTTCTAAAGTACGTGTTTCCTTTGAAGTAAGTTTATTGGTAAATCTTTTTCATGTCAGAGTCCTCCCAGGAAACTGATGACAAACTCAAACTGAGTACTCAAGAAGAATTTAATAAAGAGATTATTGGGTTTATTTATTATTTATTTATATTTTATTTATTATTTATAAAGGAGAAGCATTGAGGGATAATGCAGGATCTTGGGGCTGGCAACTGCTAGAAGCCCTTACCTCCCCTAGGCCAGAAAGGGCAAGTGGAGGCAGTCACTATAGGAAGCCATCGAAGGTAGTTGTATAGGGAGAGCTGTGTGGCAGGAGCCGTGGTCTCTTAGAGGGACACAGCCAATTCACAGCAACTCAGAAGGGAGGGTTCCAGGGAAATAAATAGGCTGATGTCACTGTTTTTCCTTCCTCCCATCTCCCACCAGTATTTCCCATTCACATTACACAAAGGAAGCTGGAGGGCAAGGAAGCTCATTGATGCAGTCCACACATGCCAGCCTGCTGGATACACAGCAGGGAGGGGAAGGGCGGAGAGTGAATCTGGAGGGACAGGCAGAAGGTAACTAACACTGCTGGGATACCTGGGTGGGACTTTTGAACAATGTTTACTTTAGGGCAGGGAACCTGTTACTCAACTTGGGAACTCCAAAACTGCAGAATGTGGAGGATGTTACTATGAGGGGCCAATTATCCCCACTGCCCTAGTTCTTCCTGGATATATGGCTCACATTTTCTTTCCTTGAATATCTTAAATAGATTACTTCATTTTCCTCTAGTACAAAGCATTGCTGTCGAAAAGTTTGATGATAATCTTAGTTTTTCTTACATACCTAAAGAATGTTTTCTTTTCTTTTAAAGTCCACTAATTACTAGAATATATCTTGATGATATTTGTTTTAGATCCATATCCTTTGGTGTATGGTGTGTTTTTCAGTATGTTTCATATCTTTTTTTTTTAAGGAATGTTTTCTGAATTATAGTTTTTAATATTTATTGTGTACTCTTGCTTTGTTTTTTTATTCAGGGACTCCTGTTATTTGTGTGTTAAATTTTCTTTGCCTGTCTTCAAATATTTGCCACTTTCTTTCTAATTCTTTTTGTCTTTCTGTTAATTTCAATTTGATTTTTTAAATTATCTGTTTTGATCATTCGGGTTCCTTCTAGTTTACTCCTCATTTCTAAGAGTATTTTTATTCTTTTTATAATTTTTTTCCTAAGGGTCATCACCTCATTTCTGAGGTTTTTGAATTCTAATTTATGTTTTTTTAATGTCTTGTATGGTTTTCTTAGTGTCTTTTAGTTAATTTTGAAATAGAAAATTCCAGCATTCTTTCATTGCCTGTTAGGATGATATCTTGGTTGTTATTCTCTTTTTTCTTATAATAACTTGGTATCATTTTTGACCTCAGTAATTTTCAGTTGCTCATTTTAATGCACAATTAATTTTTCTGAACTTTTAGACTGGGTCATCATTCAGGGTAGCTTTATTTCTTTAAATTCTCAGCGTTCCCTCCTCTGTTGCATTCATGTAGTGAACAGGAAATCAAATCCAAATCTAGAAAAAGTATCTATTGCACTTAGGACAAATTATTGCTTCCTCCATGACAGAAGGAATCCAGTGCAACCAGTTGACCCCAGAGTAGAGTACAGTGTTGGTCACTGCTACTGGCCTTAGAGCACTTAGCAGCAGTCAATCAGCCTTGGGAAGAGCAAATCCATTCAGTTGAGTCCATGGTAGCCTCCATCTCTGCAACCATGGTGACTTTGTTTATGAGCCCTTGAGGAGGCAAGGGTAAGGTTGGGGAAGATGTTGAAAGACATCCATAGGGCAGTTCTCCTTGTCTGCCTCTTACTGATTACCTTTTACGCCTTAGGGTTTTCCTTGGTTAATAATCTTCTGATTAGAATTCCAGCTCTGCTGCCTATTATGGCAACCATGCCAACTTTGCCTCTGGTAATTTAGTGCTGCTCCATGGCTTCTGCCACCCTGGGCTCCTTGTCCTATATGGAATTGAGGAGGTCAATTTCAACTGCAGCACTTCTTACCACAGAACCCATTACACTGCTCTTCAAGGACATTGGGGCTCCTTTCACCAACACTGAAGGGTAAAAGTTAATGAAAAACTACAGTAACCTTATAAGGCAGGACCACCAGGCCAATACGCATAGAAATATCAATAATTAAAAGTTACAAATTAAAACAATGAGATACCATTTTTCACTTGAAATTGACAATTATGTTTTCATTGACACTCAGCATTGCTAAAAGTATGGGAATCTTATATACTGCTGGTAGAAATGGAAATCTGTACAACTTTTTTGGAAAGCAATTTGGCAACATTAAGTGCTTCAAAACTGTCATGACTTTGATAACCTTGATAAATCCATTCCGTTCCAAGGAATGTATCCTAAGGAAATAATCAGATGTACAGAGAGATTTGTGTTCAAGAATTTTCATTGCATCATTATTTATAATGGCAAGTTTAAAAAAAAAATTGTAACGTCTACTAATGGCGGGTTGGTTAAATAAATTATGGTACATCTACAGTACATTGAAAAGCATGTTCCAGATCTGTGCTATCCAGTATGGTAGCTGCTAGACACATGTGGCTCTAGAGCACTTGGCATATGGCTAGTCTGAATTGAGATGTGCTATAAGTGTAAAATATATACAGGATTTTTTAAGACTTGGAATAAAAAAACCTTTTTTTTAATATTCCCTTAGCAATTTTTTATATTGATTACATGTTGAAATGATCATATTTTGGCTATGTTGGGTTACATAAAATATATTGTTAAAATAAATTTGACCTGATTTTTCTTACTTTTTAAATACAACTATTAGAAAATTTAAAATTAATATGTGGCTTACAATATATATCTATTGGGCAGCACTGTTCTTGATAAAAATTACAAGATTGGAAAAGAATGTTTTCGAACAATATTATGTGACAGGATATTTTTATGGTTTAATATTATGTGCAAATCAGCATGCAAACTTATTATGGGGCAGACTGACGTCATGGGCCTCCTGATGAGATGTGCCAGAAAGAACACAACATCACTCAGGAAGTATTCCTGCCCAAAATCTATGGCCTGAATCTAATCAGGAGGAAACATCAGACAAATCCAAATTGAGGGACAGTCTAGGCTGTACTCTCCAAATAGATCAACGTCATAAAACACAAAGAAAGGCTGAGAAACGAACCTAGATTAAAGGAATTTAACAACCAATTGCCACGTTTTTTAAAAATGCTCTAAAGGACGTTATTGGGATAATTGGCAGAATCTGAATATGGACTATATTGTCTTAATGTTAAATTTCCTGATTTTGATTATTGTGCTGTGGTTAAGTAAAAGTGTCCTTGTTCGTAGAAAATATACACTGGGGTATTTAGAGGTAAAGGATCATAGTGTCTACAACTGATTCTCAAACAGTTCAGCCAAAGTTATGGTAGGTATGTACGTATGTATGCATATAGAGAGAAAGCAAGGGGAAATTCATTTAACTCTTTTTGCATCTTTTCCATAAATTTGAAAAATTTTGAGAGTAGAATGTTAAAAAAATTTTTAAGCATAATTTTTAAAAAAAACTTATGAGAGTATTGTGGAAAGTTCCAGAAAGTTCTCACTCACTCTTAAATAGGAACACCCTTAGATCCAGGCAAGAGGGGTTCCTGCCCTGGGCCTTGCACTTCAGAGGGAACCACCCTACCCCTCTCTGACTGTGCCCCTCCCAACAGGGAGGGAAGGCTGCAGGGCCAAGGGATGTGCCCACCCAGAGCCCCTCAATCCAGTTCTAGAGCACCCTCCAGGTACCCAGAACCTGGGACTCCTCTGCCATATGACCCTGAGCCCAATTCTAGACTTGCATGTGTCTGTTGCCTGGGTCCATCTTCCTGAGAGTGGACCACATCGATAAGGTACACACCCCTAGGCTTGCAGGACAGATGTCTGGGGAGGTGTTGCATGAAGCTCAGACATGTGGGCCAGGGTATCCACGTGCATTCAAGGGATACCCCTTGCAGTGCAGGATGGGGCTGGGGGTAGAAAGAGAAGGGAGCAGGCTGCAGGCTGAGAGCCAGAGTCTCACTCTCCTCACACCACCTGTTCTGGTGTGGAACTCCAAGGATCTGAGAAGTCTAAATTCAGGCCTGGCCATGTGGGTCATTGTAAAGGTCTAATGCTTTAATAAAAAGCATTTTATATACAGTTTGCTAGCCTGATGTATAACTTTTACACATTTAGACATATGATATGTAGACTTTCACCTGTGCTCTTTCCCCAGGCCCCACAGTGTTAGGCACACGATCAGGACTAGGAGGCCTCGAGGAGTCTGCCTGCACAGGCTTGGCACCGCCACTGCCTCTTGGTTCTCATTCAAAAGTGGGGGAGCCTCCCTAAACAATGGAAAAGCCAGAGCCTATAATGATATGGGAAGATTAGCAGGAACCTGGACTGAACACGGGGAGACTGAGATAACTCAGAAGGGCTCGCAGGGCCTTGAGCAGCAGGCGCAGAAGGAAAAAACACTTTCCAGGAAAACCTCTCCCAGGTGAGGACGGGTCATGGTGAAAAAAGAGCTCTTTCAGTTTGGCAAGGATCTAATCTCTGGGCCCCCAAGTGATGCAGATTATCTGGAAAACTCTTGAGGTGGACCTCCAGTGCTTACAGCCTTACCTAATCTCCCAAAGGGGGTTGGCGGTGGAACTAGTAGCTCAGTCCCAGGGGTGGGACCAGGAGCCCAAACCCGGGTCTGTACTGGGTAGCCTCCATGGAGACAGCACTGCTGACCACTGAGCTCACCCACAGTCCCCAGGAAAGCCTCAAAGGGGCAGCCCTGGGGTGCTGGAAAGGCCCTGGCCTGGGGTTCTGACCAGCTCCGACCCTGATGCCGACACATCTGGGCAGTACCACCTTCAGGAAGGCTCACAACTCCCTGGAGCTGACCTTTCTAACACTTCCCATGGCCGACTCCTTCCTACTACTCAGGTCTCAGCTCAAATGCCATCCTCTCAGAGGCCTTCCCTGACCACTCGCTAATGCTACAAACTGCAACCCCAGCCCCACGCCAGTTGTGTCTTCACTTCATCCTCTTTTATCATGTTCACAGCACTTAACACTCTGAAAATATCTTGTTCATTTATTCCCTTATTTATTATCAGACTCCCTTCTTCTAGACTAGAACTTTTACGAGGGCAAGAGTTTTACTGTCTTATTTATCACTATAGCCTCAGTCCAATACCTGACAGAGAGCAGACATTCAATAAACATTTGTTAAGAAATGTGTATCTACAATCTAGTCCTTCTCAAGCTTTCCTCCTAAAGTTTCTCTCTGTAGATGGCATAAACAGCAAATCCCACAAGATCATGAAACATGGGCCCAACTAGCTGACAGCAAGCCAAAAAGGAATGAAATATTTTTTATTCTAAAAAGTCAATGTATTCATTTTCTATTGCTGTATAACAAATTACCAGAACCTTAGTGGCTTAAAAAAAACACAAATTTATTATCTCAAGCTTCCATGGCTCAGGAGTCCAGCATGTTTTAGTTGAGTCCTCTGCTCAGAGTCTCATGATGAAATGAAGGTGTCAGCTGGCTGTGTCCTCATCTGGAGGCTTGACCGGGGAAAGATTTCCAAGCTTCCCCTGGTTGTTGACAGAATACACTTCCTTGAGGTTGTAGGACTGAGGTCCCTGCTGTCTTGCTAGCTGTAGAACAGTGACTGCTCTTAGCTACTAGAGGCCATTCTCAGCTGCGTGCCACATGACCCCTCCACCTCAGCAATGGAGAACCTCCCTGCATATCGAATCCCTCTCAGGCTTTGAGTCTTTCTGACTTCCCCTTCTGCTACCAGCCAGAGGGAATGCTTTGCTTTTAAAGGGCTCAGGTGACTACATCAGGCCCACCTAGATAACCTCCCTCTCTTAAGGTCAATGGGCTGTATAACATAACCTAAACCCAGGAGTAAAATTCATCAAATTCATAGTTCTGGGGATTATTCAGGGAACATATACCAGGGCCAGGAAATCTTGGGGGACATCTAAGAATTCTGGTTACCACAATCAAGTTCATTTTTTTGTCTACTCCATTGTATATTTATTTGTTTTGATAAATGTTTATTTATATTTGTATATAAATACAAATATATATATTTATAAAATATATTGTTATATATTATTATATTAATATATAACATATAATTATATATTATATTCTAACATTATATATAATATAATATAATATATAATATAATATATTAATTATAATATATTATATATAATATATCATATTATAATTGATATATATTATACCAAAGTAATTATACTATATGATATATTATAAATATATATTTATATAGAAATATTAATGTATATATCAAAATATATATATTTGCATATAACTTGTATTAAACAATATTTACATAAAATTGACTGGCTAGGAAAATGTGGGATGGCTCCCCTGTGGCATTATGTACCCTCTGCCCACCACTGCATACCCAGTTTGAAAAGCCCAGAGAGAATGGGTCCATCACAGGGATGCCATAAGCATCACATGAGGCAACGCAAGAGAGAGACAGGAGACCAGCATGTCGTGGGTGCTCCATCTACTTTTGCTGAAGTTGAATCAAAAGCCTTAGCCTCCACCACTTGAGAGTGCCCTAGACTTAGGAGGATCGTGGGAGGAGGCTGGCACATGCACAGGCTGGAGAGAGAGCTACAGCCACTATGTGGGGTAGGGGAAGCAGTCTGAACTTCTGACTTGGAGTCAGACAGACACGAGTTTTAATCCTGTCTCTCCCACTTGCCAGCTCTGTATCCTTGGGTAATTCATTTAATTTGTTTTTGAGTTTTGGCTGCTCCATCTTGAAATGGGAACAATCAGACTTACCTGATAGGTTTGCCGTATCAAATGAAATAATGATTGAGGAAGTTCTCAGTTCAGGGCTCAGATTAGAGTAGGTGCTCTACAAATGATTGTGAATGCCAAACCTGGAATTTTCCCCACTGAACTAAGCTTTTGAGTTGGAGCATTATGGCCATGAGGCTTTTATCACAAGGCAGATATGTTCCTAGAAGGGGTAAGACCTTACCTTGACTCTTGCTAGACAAAGGGAACCCTTTGGACCTGAGAAGTCAGCCCTGGTGAGGGGAGGGAGGTCCCGGCAGAGAGCTGGTGGCAGAGGAGACGGCCCCAGGGCAGGGATGCCTGTGGGTGGCAGGGATGGGTAAGAAAGTCCACATCAAGGGTGGCTGCTCCTGGGGATCAGGACTTAGGCAAATCCAGCAGGCCCCAGGACTCCCTGGGAATCCCAGAGGCAGAGAAAACTCTCCACAGCATCCTTCTCAAGAGGGAGCGGGGTTGATGTCCCACAGGCCAGAAACATTCTCCCCCTCCCCCACTCTCCAGTCATTCCACTTCAACAATCCTCCCTCACTTGCCCTAATTCCCTCCCCAGCCGCTCACACTCTGTCTGCCATCCTCTTGGATTTCCACTCTGACCTACAAATTCAGTTATCCTCCTCTGAGGAGCTCACACAAAACTTATAAATAACTGTAAAGTAAAGTGATCCACTTTTCCATACATACATGTGCAAAATGCTATTGTAGCAGCAAGAAGGGCCCCTCTGCCTGGGGTGGGAGGGAATTGAGGAGGGGAGGTGTCATCTGGAAGGGACTCCCAGGGACTCTCAAAGGCTAGGTGGGATAGCTGTAGAAGCAGAGAGGGTTTCTAGTGGGAACATGGGCTGTCCACCAACATCTTGTCTCTCCTTCCGGGCACATGGTACGATTGCATCTCCCTGCTATTGCTTTAGAACTGGGGGTTGGGGGGGCGGGGCAGAGAGAGAGGGGGAAAAAGGGTGAGAGGGAGAGGAAACATGAGAAGAGGAAAATATTTAGAAGTTTTTCTCAATCTTCTTTACAGACTGTGAAGAAAGAAAGTATCTGTCCGGAGTGTGGTGCCAGTGACATGAGGAGGTGGCCTGGGTGTGTGTGTGCGTGTGTGTATGAGTGAGTGTGTGTATGTGAGAGTGTGTGTGTGTTTGTGCGAAAGAGAGAGAGAGAAAAAGAGAGACTGGGCAGCCAGAGAGTCTTCAAAAGTGGGTCAGGTAAGAAGCAGGCTGACTAGCAGGCCGCCAGGAATCTCTTGGTGCTGAGATAAGTCAGAGCATGTGTCCTGCGCAGGTCGTTGAGGGCACCAGTGCAAGGCCTGGGTCCAGGCGTCGTTGCCCAAGCTGTATGGTTTTTAACCACATCCCACCTGATGAAGTCCAAGCCAAAAACAGGAAGGAGTTACAAGGTCCCCAGTCTCCCACTACAGAGGCATTTTGCTAAGATTAGGGCTTGTGGAGTCATGGAGCCAATGGGGTTAAGACTCCCAGAGTTGTAGAATGCTTTAGGCCTTCTTCCAAGCACTTTGGATCCCATCAATGCCACCAGACACCTCTGTGGTTGGAAATCCACTCTCAGAAAGAGGAAGGGACCCCCCACCCCAAGGCTATGCTGAGAGTTAGTAGCCCAATAGGAACCCAAAGGAACTAACCCTAGGATTGTTTGGACACAGGAACAGGTCCCACATAGAGAAATTGCCCCAACACCCTGCTTACCTGCATGTGTTCTGACCTGAACAGCATAGTCTATAATTAACCATGCTGATGGTATTGGCATTAGCAGATCAGCTAATCAAGTCATAGGGTGATTAATTGTAAAACAAAACAAAACAAAAATGCCAGGCTTGCAAATTCCTTAGCTCCTTATTGCTGCTTTCCCTCCCACAATTGCCTGGCCTGTGACTTGCCCTCCATCCGACCTAGAGAGGAGACTCTTGTGTGGGTGGTCAGGACACCAGGAGGAGGAAGAGGGAAGGGATGTGGAACAGAGGGTGGGAGGAAAAGGTATGACCAGATGTTTTGTTTCTGAACAAATAATTAGGATTTGCATAAGTTTTGAGGAATGAAGGGGCGGGAAACCAAGCGTCTCCAATCAGCATAAAAGAGTGAAAGAAGGGAAGGAAAGAGGATCCCCAAAGATCTGGCACTGGGACGCTTGGAGGGTCTTGTGATCTTCTCTGAGACCTACCATCCTGCACTGAACTTGAAGCATTCTGGGTTCCTGACAACAGGGAGAGGAGGGAAGGGCAGTAAGCCCAGACTGGGCAAAGAAAGAAGAGAGGGTAACCAAGAAAGCAACCTGTCCTCTGAAGAGCCCAGAGGAAAGCAACTGAGCAATGTAGGTGTGCCCCACACAGTCCTGGCTGGAAGCTTATTAAAGAGGGAGGAGCTGGGCTGCCAGCCCTGGGCATTGAGGAGCTGTCTGGAGCCTGCAGAGCGTGTGTTAGGGGCCATGTTCTGTATAACAGGAGAAGCCGTGTTCAGCTCCAGCTCCAAAAAGGAAGTGACCCTTCCCAAGTAAAGAGGAGTAAACCTCCTTCCTGCTCTGTGTCCCACAACACAGTCCACAGAGAGAACAGACACCCAAAGCCAGCAGAGAGCTAGCAAGAGGCAGCCTTACACAGCTGTCTTGGGCATAACAAGCAACCTTCAAGAATACTCTCTCAGTTGGACTGTTTCTAAGGCATGAACTGGCTGTGCACACACTCCAAGCTAACTGAGTCAAGAGCGGTGAGGGGCACACAAGAGAGGGTGACCCCCTCTTCCTCCCATACAGCCTCAGGATACCCCAGCAACGGGCGGCTGGGCACCCTCATCTCTTTCCTGCAGGTCTAGTCCATGTAATAATCCTAACCCAGACAAGGAATGGGTCATTGGCCTCGGCATCCTTGTCCACCATCCTGTGGCTTGGTGGCAATTGGATCCCGTCCTGAGTACCATTCTTCTTTTCCTGACATGATGCACACCTGCTTCGAGCACTTCTCTCCCCTTCGGGCTGCCATGTTGTAGCAGTCCAAGAGACCAAGCCTCATCTGCCTCCCTCCCAAAGTTCAGGATCAATTACTCCACCGGTATTCCTTCTCTCACCCCAAACTGCAGACTAGCATGTGTTCACTCATCCCCTTCTCAGGCTGGGTCCTGACTTTCTGCCTCCCTAGTGTTCAGCCACTACGTGGGTCCCCACTGCTCTCTATCTCCCATGTCCTGGGTGCTGACCATTCCTGAAATGCTGTGTCTGTGCAAAGAATCTCGCCTACAGAGAGAGAAAAGCTCCCTCAGGCCCAAGTTTATCCAGGGAATTGTTTTCCTGATTTGCCCATTCTGGAAGCAGAAACTTGCTTGTAACACTCAGGTAGGGGTTCCCAGTTCCAGCACTCATATTTAACAATACAGAACCTTGAAAAGTCACGAGGATAACATTGAGGTTTCTGGGAATGACCAGGCCCATGTTCTCTGAGGAGAATCATACCCGAGAAACGTAAAGGACATAGAGTAGCCAGGGTCCCTCACTTCATTGGCAGTTGCTAGATGTGTGGCCTTTGGCCTCATCTTGAGACATCCTCCCGGTGAATTCTGGTGTGACTAAGGGGCCCTACACCCAGTTTTCATTTTAACTCCATTCCCTCAGGACCTGCCTGGGCTTTAGAGTCTGCATGCTACACTTTGCGGGGTAGATCCATTCATCTATTCAGTGATTCATTCATTCAATGTAATTCCAATGACCTACTATGTACTATGTACTATGTACTATGTACAAGATCCTGGCCTGGGGCTTGCTGCTGCTGCAGAATGGTGGCGTTACATAGTGGTTACGAGTGTAGACTTATGCCCGGGTTCAAATGCTAGAATTTGTATTCATGAGCTGTATGTTTTTGACCTAACTATTAACTTTCCGAGCCTCAGTTTCCTCATGAGTCAAAAGGACAAAAGATAATAGTACCTAAATCATGGAGTTTTGTTATGCATGGTTTATAGTAACTGCTCAATATCTATTAGCTATTATTTTGTTTTACGCTGATCCCTCTTGGGATACCAGCCACCATAAAATAAGGAAGTCTGTAATTCTTAGGCAATAAAGCAACAAGAATAAAAAATCTTTGACTTCTCTGTGTCAACTGAGATAGCCCGGGCTGTGTTTAGGTTATTTCCCATCTTGCTTTCTGTTCTGCCAGGAACAGAGGGGCTTCATTGTCTAGGGAGGGATGAGGTAGGATTTCAGTGGAACTTTCTTTGGGGATCTTAGCATGCAAAAGCGTGCACATTGCCCCACACCCTGCCCTCCTCAGCTTCTCAAGGTGGGCATCCCCATCCTCCCCGAGTTTATGAGGTTATCCAAAATGAACAGGACATTCACCAGTGTCCTCCACACCTCTAACTTGCAGGGCTTAGGATGTAGTTGCTAACTCAGCTTTGGATCTTGGGTCCAGCCCCACATGGTGACATCTCCTGTGCCCCCTGCTCCAGGTCTCCTTTGATGCCAAGGGACCCAGCACCCACTGGACTGGAGATCACTCTGGCACCTGTGTGTCCTCTCTATCCTATCACATCACAGCCACCTACTCCTCTTCCTGTGTTGGCCGACTCCAAAGACTAGGCCTCTGCCTACCTTTCTTCTCCTTAATTCCAATGTAGGGTCACACTGCCTCCCTGGGCCAGGGGCCCTACTCTGCCTCTCAGCCAGTGGCCAAGGTTCCAATTCCTGACCTAGATTCTGAATCCTTCTCCTCACGGCTGAAGTCTCTTTCCCATCCCCCTGCCCACTGCTCCATTTGCACACCTTTGCTCATCTGGTTAGATCTGCTGCTGCACACTGCCCAGGCTGAATTTGGAAATTGTCCGTTTGCCACCATAGTCCTTCTATTACCCTTGGAGCTGATTAAACCACTTGAGTTTGGATGCCTGAGTCTCTATATCAGGATAGTTTCTCCAACATCCAGGCCATCCCGTCCAGACACACGGGCTTTGGAGAATCCAATGCCTACTAGCGGTGTGATACCGGGAAAGTTGAAATTTTTATGCCCCAGTTTTCTCAAGTGTAAAGTGGGGAAATGAGATCTACCTCATAAGCCTGTCGTGAGGATGAAATAAGGCAATACATATGGAGCACCCGGCACGATGCCTGGCACACAGTCAACCGTCAGTGAACGACAACCATGAAAGGGTTGAAAGCAATGGGATGAAGGGATATCTGTTTATTTTTCGGCACTTAGTTTTGTGTTCACATATTTCTCATTGCTTCCTTGAAAACTGTAATGATGCCTCCTCTCTGAAGCTCTCATTGTCCCGAACTAGCATTCAGGACCCCAGGGGAGTCTGAAGGGCTCTGGGGTGGGTAGGACAGTCTGTGCTCCCTGGTACTGGACACAGTGGTCTGGGGGTCCAGCTACCTCTTGGTCACCAAAGGTGCAGATGCCATTCAGGAGTCCAGCCTAAAGGCTGTAGTTATGAGCACAACCAGGGAAGAGGAGAAAGGAGGGAAAGAGCACAGAAGGGGAGGGGGACCCAGGAAATAAGAGTGGGAACACCCAGCAATGGGTCTCCCCACAAACAAGGCAGGGGCAAACCAAAAGGCTCTTCTGTGCTAGGACCAAGTGGATGTGGCAGCACACCAAAGCCAGGCTGCCACTCCGTCATCTCTGTTCCACACTTTCAAGACTCGTGGGCAGGGCTGGGCTGGGATGATGGCTGCTGCTCCACGTTGATTCTATCTGCTCGGCTTTCATCAGTCCTCCAAGGCTTCACAAGGTTCTAATTACCCTTCCCACCAGAAACACATTTCACAGATGGGGGCAGTGATAAGAGCAATTAGCCTTGGTCCGGGGGTCAAAATTATCTGCTCCCTGCCTCTCAAAGCACAGTGTTCCCCCTCATCCTGAGGAAGACAAGTAGAAGGGATTTGTCAAGTCATGAAGCCTGGGACAAATAAGGACACAAAACAGGTTCCTAGAATCTCCTTCCTCTGGTCTCAAGAAGGTCGGCTTAACTATTGATATAGCGAGAGGCAGGAGAGGACCCTGCCTGGAGTAGGAATTGGAAGATTCGAGTTCAAGGGCTGGCTCTGCCTCTTATGTGAGACATGAAATTAACTAATAGTGGAGACACTCATCATCATCACCAGCAGCAGCAATATCATCCCACAACCCTGGGATCCTCCCAATGCCATGGCTGTTAGTACCTGCTCCACAGGTGTCTTCTCTAGGTGCCCTGGGCCAATGAACCTTCATGGACTGAAGCTGGAAGAGAACATACCATGGTTGAAGGCCATGTCACAGACGTTCCTACCACTCAGAGCCTTCGGAACCATATCAGCCTGGACACAAGATGATCATGACCCTGATGTGGGGCAGCTGTGGGAGGTTACAGTCAGCTGTGAATGTGCTTTATAAACCAGGCGGCCTGTTAGTACTCAGATGCGTGCTCCCCACCATCACCCACCTGAGAGCCGGAGAGGGGCTTGCTTGGGCCTCACCTGTGTTTCCCATTCGGGAAAGCCCTCCCTACTAGAATGTATGATCCACAAGCGCACAGAGTTTTATCTGTTTTGTTCACTGCTGTATCCACAGTACAGGACACGTGGTGGACAGTCAATAAATATCTGATGAATGAATGAAAGAATTTCTCCAATTCATAAGGTCAGGCCCATAAGTGTCAGCCTGGAGCTATGCTTTCCACAGGACTTTGCGTCTCCTGTCTGCTCTAACTGGACATACTCGGCCCCTGCGTAATGTCCTCCTCAATCTTCCAGACCTTACCTATACACAAGAATCACCAGAGGAGTTTCTAAAAACTGCTGGTGGCCAGACCCCACTTCCAGAAACTTGGTTGGGGACATTTGTATATTTTTGAAATTTGTTGTCAGTGCCTTCGAGTTGATTCTGACTCCTAGCAACCCTGTGTACAGCAGAGTGGAACCCTGCCCAGTCTTTTTGCACCATCCTCTCACCTTCTAGCAGCGTATCAGACAATGCTCTGTTGCTACTTATAGGGTTTTCATAGCCAATTTTTTCAGGAGTGGCTGAGTCCTTCCTAGTCTGGAAGCTCCACTGAAACCTGTCCACCATAGATGACCTTGCTGGTGTTTGAAATATTGGTGCCATAGCTTTCAGCATCATAGCAACATGCAGTTGCCACAATATGACAACCGGGTCATACATAACAACAAACAGGTGGTGTGGTCCCCTGACTGGGAAACAAACCCGGGCTGCAGAGGTGAGAGCACCGAATCTCAACCACTAGGCCCCCAGGGCTGACTATTATTGAAATACCAATTAAAAATCAGTGATTCTAATATGCAGCTGAGGCTGAGAACCACTGCTGTAGACAGAGGAGAAGCATAGTTCCCCAGGGACACAACGGGAATGGGGTAGGGAGGCCAAACGAGGCTGGGGTTCAGTGGGGGGCACGTTCACCTGGATTCCTGCACAGTAGAAGTTCTTTGAGTCCTATTAACCAAGAAAAGTAAAGATATGGGCTTGTTCTTCCCAAGTAGGAACCTAAGCTGCTGCGGGAGGCCCGCTTTGCCTTCCCTCGTACAGACGCCAGAAGGACATAACTTTCCCACCCCCCGACCCAGCAGCTCATTCAGGACTGCTCATGACCTGCTCCGCGCTCTTGAGGCCCCCACACTGGGACTGACATATCCATTAGTTCGCCTGGCTGAGGTCTTCCTCCTTAGGGACACCTAGAGGGATTCTTCACCAAGGACTATAAACCAAAGACAACAGAAGTATTTGTTGCTAAGAAATAAACCCACACTGTGGGATGAGCTACGGACGGTGTTTATAAATACATGCACACCCCTAGACACACACACACACACACGCACAAACGCGGGTGCATGCACTAATGATAAAGCATAGCTCTGTTATAGATCTGGTGTTAACCCCTGTAAACCAGGTCGTTGAATGGACTGAATGCCATGGCTGTACAAACAGGACACAGTTGAGTGTTTCTCTTATCACTGTGTTCAACCACACTGCCTTCCCTTCACGGCTTTCTGGTCACTTTGTGTATTTAAAGCATCTAGTCTGATTTAAAACTTAAAACATTCAATCATACACCCAGTTCCATGCATCTCTCTCCTGCTTCTCTTCCTCTAAGCCCAGACTTGACCCGGGGCTGGGGCATCTGCGATGGGAGGGGAGGGACGCTGCCTTCTTTCACTCTTCCCTCCCTTCCTCCCCACCTCCTGCTGGTGATTCCTCCAGGGTTGGGCAGGGGAAGAGAGTGGCTTGATACGTACCTGCCCTGCAGGTGCTTTTCCGTTGAGTGGTGACACCTCAACTTGCTCACAGCCGGTTCTCCGACGGGGGTGCACTCTCCGGTCAACATCTTGCACCACCTTTAGCAACCTTCCCCAGCAACACACCCCGCAGCCTTTTCCTGCCACCTCTAAACTGGCAGGCTGCCAGAGAGAGTTGCCTGCCAGTTAGAGGTGGCAGGAAACTCCTTGTTTCAAGTCTAATTCTCTTCCCCAGTGTAAGTTTATCCCAAAAGGAAATCATTCTTCCTTGTCATACTAAAACTGGTCTTTTTCTGCTCTCTCTCTCTTTATCCTGCCTTAGTGGGTGACTTCAGCCACCTCTTGCCTTCCAAATTTAGCAAGGGGTCAGGCTGGGAGGAGGCACCAGTCTCTGTGTCCAAACATACCTGCAAATTCCAAGGGGATACATGTCACTTTCTCCCAATAACTGGCTCAAGATAGACCCACAGTTTCTTCAGCTTATCAGGACTGTGAGTAATGAGCCCTCTTTTTTTCAATCTTGATTTCATCAGTGTCCCTTCACTTGGTTCAGGGTGATGGGAAAGAGAAGAGAAACACCACAGCACTCCCTGCTAAGCTGACAAGTCCTTCCCTCCATGGCTCTCCCAAAGAGCCCCTTCAAGTCTCTTGTTTTCTGTATAAGCCTGGATGGGTTCATGGCTGCTGGACCTATTTTTGTTAACCTTTGAGAAGCCCTGCCTGGATATGTTTAGCACCTCTCTCTAGAGTAGGCAGGTGTTTCTCATCTATGTCTTCAACTTTAAGGCTTCTTTGCCAACATTTTGGATCAACAGGAAGCATTCCATGCAATATTATTTTACCCGACCCAACCCAACTCCCTGGGGCCCTCAAACAAGGAAAAGCTGGGGGTAGTAACAGTGCTGACCCACCCAGCGCCTCCGTGATTATATGCTGGCTGTGCCCTGTCTGTAGATACACATCCGGAACCCACAGTGATCTGAGTCCCTGGCAGCCATTGCTGGTCTGCGTCACACTGGGCACTGCTCTGAGCTAAAGGCTGCTGCCCAGACTTCTCAATCACACAGACTACTGTGACTCTATTGCTCTCACAATTTTTATTTTTAATTGCTCATTGTCCTACCACAGATATATTGGAGGTGTTACTCTCTCTTTATCACAGACCTTAATAGATCTTCTTGGATTTAGCCAAAAAAGAATGAGAAATGTCCTGGGCAGAACACTGCCTAGACTCCTCGGAAATCTCTCTCTTCCTGGTTGTTTTCTGTGTCGCCTTCCCAAGTGTAGCCCCTGTGTGACCCACTTCGCGTCTCGTTGGAGTTTTGCTGATCATATATTTCATGCTGACTTTTCTGCAGCTTACACACTTTTTGCTTTTCTTTCTCTTTGTCCTCCCCAGTCTCTTCTAGTTTGATTATCTCTTTCTGCTTTTTCTTCCTTTTACCCACTTGTGCCTCTGTTACGTTGGAGACCCTCAAGACCAAAGATGTTTCTGAGCCTTGACAAAAAGCTCAAAATGGTTGCATCAGGGGGTCCAAAATGCTCTGTGGTCTTGCTTCTTCTGGCTGGATTGGGGACCCCTTGCCCAGCTTCAGGCCACTTACATGCTGTAGTCACTCTGGCAAAAGCTGTTGATGCACCACCACTAATGCCTCTACCCTTTCCTTCTCCGGGCATGCCAGCCTACTTCCAACTGCAGCACCTGGCCCCTGTGCCCAGGGGCTTTCTCCAGATGCTGAGCACACCTGGAGCAGGTCAGGTGCTAAGAATGAATACCCTCCCTTTCCCCCAGGAGCAGCTCTCAATCAGTGACTGACGGGAGCAGGTGGCTAAAGAACCCATTTCCCTTACTCCTTCAGGAGACAACACCAAAGTTCATGTTCTACACGGGCTCCCAGAGTTGCTCAAGGGATGGATCTCCAGTTGCCACAGCTTTACTGGCTGCTTTACTTTCCCTGTTAAACTTTTCTACTCCCCTAGCATTCAGTGTGCTGTCTCAGGGTGTGCTTCTAGGGGAATCCAGTCTGAGAAAGTTTCTGAGCCTGAAATGAAAATATTTTGGGTGCATTGGCAGAACCAACAGACTTGTACCCAGGACTGAGCAGGTGTTCCCAGGGGCATGCCATGTCTGTGATACACCTCTCAATGTAAGGCCATGTATAGACAGGATATCACACTAACTTCTGTTGCCAATCTTCCTCTTTTTCTTTTTTTCTCCCCAAAGCCCCATTACATAGTTGTGTATCATAGTTGTAGAGTTGTAGCTCTTCTATGTGGGACACCGCCTCAGCACGGCTTGATGAGTGGTGAATAGGTCCGCACCCAGGACCTGAACCAGCAAATCCCGGGCCGCTGAAGCAGAATGAGCAGACTTAACTGCTACACCACTGGGCTGGCCCTGACAGGACATCTTTAAGAGAGCAAATCTAGAAGGAGACATCCAGGAAAAGGTGAGGAGAATTTACTCCTCACTCTGCTCCTCTTCCTCCTCCTTCCTTTCCTCTTCTTCCTCCTCCTTTCCCTCTTTCTCCCCTGCAGCCCGCCGGTGGAGTATGGCAGGCTCTGTAACTCAGCCCATCCTTCCTCCCTTCAGAGCTCCCAGCCGCGAGCTGACCTGGATGTGGGTGTCCATCTCCCTCCTCTGCCCTGCGAGTGGCCCTCAGGAGTAGCCAGCATGCCATCATCTGTGAGCACCCCAAAGTGCCAACCATTGTCTCGGGTCTTTTGGAAGGAAGTCAGCAAAATTATTCACTGATGAAAGAATCTGGTCTTAAGAAATAAATCCAAAGACAAATCTAAGCATTTTTTTTCCTATTAGATGATGGGAAACCTCTTATCTCTGTGTCAGCTGAGTGAAGAAAATGACTAACTCATTATTTAATATTGGCCAAAGTGATTTAAGGACTTCAGATGGAGGCCAGTAAAAATGCATGCTACAGCAGTGATGGGGGAAGGAGCAGGGGGTACCCCATTCCTCCCTCCAAGTGCATCAGAACCACAGGCGGCTGCTGTGTTACTCTACACATGAGTCCATGCAGAAACCCCACAAGGGTTCTAGGATGCCCTCTGACTGGGGTGTAGGTGGCCTGAAGGGGCTTGTCGCAGCAGCAAAATCATAGCCATTGAGAGCCACTATTACTAACTGCATGGCACCGTAGCCCTCAGGGTATGGGATGAAGGAAGGCTGAGGTACCCCTGCGACAGCACCGCCCTGGACAGCTCCCCACTGAGCGGGGTATCTGATACCCCCCAATGTGTGTGTGCCTTCAAGGAAGGGGCTTGGTGGAGCGACTTCCATTTCTGCTCCCAGAATGAGCTTGGGGCCCAGGGGGCTGCCCTGAGGGTGGGCGCTGCAGCAGCAGCCTCCTGGCCCCTTCCGCATGGGTGGGTCAAAGCAGAGCTGTCCTCGGAGCTCAGGAGCTGGAGGAATGCCTTGACTGCGTGTTTTGCCGACACACTCGAATTTTCTCTGCCAAGCAGAATGATCTATTTATGTGTCTTCATCAAGGGCAATTATTTTTTTAGCACCTTGCTGGGCATGCTGGGTGATCTCATCATGGGGAAGAGCCCATGAGGGCCTGTCTCGCTGGGAGCAAAAGTGAGACAGCAGCCTCCCTTCTCCTGTCTCACCCAGAAATTCTCTTCTTTCTCTGGCACCTTCACACAGAAGTGAGGAGCCTGTCTGTTTCTCTTGGGATCCACTGGTTTGCCCATAAAACTTATCAAGGGTGATACTTAAAAAGCACTTCCCTTTTGGGGAGAGTTTTTCTTTTTTAGAGAGAAAGGGAAAAAGCATTTTGACTCTTCTGCTTTTTAAATTAAATACAAGTAGCATAAAACTTTATCAATAAGTGTCAGATTTGACACTGTAGCCCCCTCCCCCCTTCTGCTCCTTCTGCGGCATCCACGGCGGTGGGGGCTGCCCCCATGGGATACGTAGGTTCCAGTGCCAGTTCTGGTGCCTCTTAGCCATCACACCTGGAGCACGGCGCTTACCCTCTTCGAATTTTCCCACCTGTAAACTGGCGGTAATCACAGTACTCAGCCTGCTTGCGACACCGGATTCTGGGGTTTCTGTCGGGTGTGTATGTAAATGTGTGTGTATGTTTATGTTTGATAAGAGATAAGGAACACGAAGACTTTACAGTTTGTATATCGTTTTATAGTTCACAGTGAGTCTTCATAAAGTCTTCGTGTTCCTTATCTCTTATCAAACATAAACATACACACACGCGTCTACACGCACACCCGACAGAAACCCCAGAATCCGGTGTCGCAAGCAGGCTAAGTACTTCATTACTGCCAGTTTACAAACAGGAGCTATTACTCTGGTTCTTCTGCTCTGTCACTTTTCTCTCTCCTCCCTTGCTCTCTGCTTTGTCTCATCCCCTATCAACAGACCTTCCCCAAGGCTGTCTTTTGCTCTTTTCAATTCCTAACTTCTGCTTTACTTCCTCTTCTCCTGTAGACTCAACCACCATCCACGGCAGATGACTCTCAAAATGACAGCTCTAGCCCCCCACTCTCTCTAGAGCTGCAAACCAGGCTTTGCTGCCTGTGTGCCTCAGTGGCGCCTCAGATCCAGCAAGCCCAACGTGGTGGAGGTAGAAGGCCTCAGCTTGCCCTCCCACTGGACCTTTCTTCTAGAAGAGTGGAAAAGGCGCCGTTTCTATGGATGGACAGACTCTGCTTTAAATCCCGGCAGTGCTGTGGCTTGTGTTGTTCTGAGGAATCTTCTGAGTTCTGTTTTCTCACCCACAAAATGGGAATTGTAGACCCCGACTGAGAAATAGAATGCTGCCTCACAGTGATGAAATATTAAATGATAGCAGAGGGAGGTGAGGCCGAGAGGCACATCTGGGGCTAGACATTGTACAAACACTTCTCAAGCACCAGTGAATGAGAGGCCATGGGAGGACGATGTCCCATTGGCAGGTGGCAGCCTGACTCTAGCAAGCTGGCAAAATAGCATAAAAGTTAAGAGCATGGACTCAGGAGCCAAATCTTGGCTTTACTACTGACTAGCTGTGCTGCTTTGGGGGAGTTACTTCACTTCTCTGTGTCTCAGTTTTCTTGTCTGTAAAATGGGTTGTCATGAGGATTGCATCAGATAAATTCACGTGGCTTGCTTACGATAGTGTCTGGCATGAAGAAATTATCATGCAAGTATTTTATTTAACAAATGCTATGTTAGCTATTAGTGACATTATTTTACAAAGGTTGCGTGTTCATTTCTTACTCAGGAAGCTTTGGGGACCCTGTGGCAGCTGGAAACAAGGGGCCTGAGGACAGTCCCCACTGTGCCTCATGTCAAGTCTTGCTTCACCTTCCTTCATGCCGTAATCCTCTCTCTGATGTGAAACCAGGTGACGGTCATCGCTCTCTGCCCTGCCCCCTGCCTTGGAGCCCTGGTGCGAGCTACTGCACATGTACCCAGGCAGTGACACACCAGGCGAGACAGGCATGCTTGTGCGGGCAAGGGGATGACGTGAAGGGAGGGATGAAAAGTGCCTCTGGGTCCCAATTTCCCCAGCCCAGGTGACTCAGGCACATGGCGTCATGGGTCACTCCTGGCACTGTGGCCAGGCAGGCAGGGAAGGAGCTGGGGCCTGGCCAGAGAAAGAGAAGTGGGTCCGAGGAGACAAAGACACGATTGTGGGGGGCTCATGCCAAGTGGAGGGGCTGACTTGGTCCTCAGGGCAGCGAGGAGAGACATGAGCAGGGTTTTATTGAAGAAAGATCTCTCTAGATGGGAAGTAAGGAAAGCAGGTACAGAACTGTCGTGGGAGGAAGGTACAGAGACCCAAATCTAGGTGATGGCAGTGGGGAAAGAGCAGAAGGGCCAGACGAGTCCCACTCTAAAGGAAGAATTGGCCAGACGCCGTGACCGATTAGGTGTCAGCAGTGGGAAGATGGAGAGTCTTGGGTGGCACTGAGGTCTCCAGAATAATGAATGGAAAAATGCTTTGTCGACTGTGACAAGCTCTACAGGTGTCAAAGGTGTGGTTTCATATCGGGGAGACTTCACAAGGAAAAGGGCAAAATTGTAGTGTTCGTCACTTTCTTTAAACACTCAGATGGGGCCCATGCTGGGGGCCGGCAGATCCAGAGAGCAGGCTGATGCGGCTCTGCATTTGAGATGCTCACATTTGAGCTGGGGAGGCAGGTCCTCTGGCCAAGGAGGCCCTGTACTTCCTGCCTCAACCAGGTTGTGTCAAGAACCAAAGAGGACCCGAGCTTCCCCCAGGGGAGGGACCTCCAGGCCAGCCTGAGATGCCACCTTCTCTGCTTGTCCCACCCTTCCCCAGAGCACAAGTGTCTGACTTGTCAGCTGGTTGCTTCATCCGTAAAATGGAGATGGTGATAAGAGGGGGAATAGGTTAAGAGCTACATGTAAAGCTCCATGCACAATGTTGGCATACAGTAAGTGTTCAGTTAAATGAACTATGACTATCACTGTTACTGCTTATTACTATAGTCAGTGTTGCATTCCCATCTGATTCTTCTCTCTCCTCCAACACTGCCCAGTCCTTCTTCTCCCTCAAAGACTTGTCTGAGACACAGTTAATCCTCCCCCATATACACCAGAGAACTTAGTGGGGTCTGAATAAACCGTCTCAGGTTCAAGGTGGAGTCTGCTTCCTTCTTTGAGTTGATCTATTTGACCGTCAAGAAAGGAGTCAGAATCAGGAAGGAGAAAGGACCTTCCGGTTACTGAGGCTGGCTCAGCGTTGACCACGTCATTACACTACCTAGTGGAGTCCTCACAGCCCTAGAAGGAGGTATTACTGCCTCACTTTATAGAAAATGTAAAATGAAATATAGAGAAGTCAAGTGACATGATTGAAGGTCACACAGAAATAACAAGGAAGGCCAGGATTAAACGGGGGGGCTGTCTGATTCCAAAGTCTGTGTTCTTACTTCTAACCCCCACAACCTCAGGAGGGGCCATCCCTTTGATTAACAGCCCAAAGAAGGAAGGTAGGTCATTCAGTTCCACGTGGCCTTCCAAGTGGAATCACCAAAGGAACAGTGTGTTTTAGACCTAAGTCACCCAGACTGGCTGTGTGTGGGGAACAGGGTCACTGTTTGCATCCCATCCCTTTCTGGTGTGGCCCAGACACAGCAATGGTTATGAAATGGAAGGGCTGTGAGAGGAGCCAGGCTGAGGACGCGCATGGGCAGACACTTATCTGGGCAGCATCTCTATCCAGAGCCCTAGCCCAGCCTTTACCAGGGCCAGGCTGCGAAGCAGCAGCTCCTCCAAGTCATAAATTCTCTTAAGGGCACAGAGCACACATTCCACCCTGACTAACGGGAGACACCTCATCTTCTCCCATCCATCCTTCCTAGCTTCCCACTTGAGGAGGAGGTTCCGCAGTCATCACTGCCAGCACTTCTGAGTGCAGTTTAGACACCTCTTCCCCATGCATGATCTCATCCAACCACATATGGAGGTGGTGTCAAGAGTCCTGGATTCAAATCCAAGCTCTGCCATTTACTAGCTGTGGGCCTTAGGTAAGTTACTTCTCTCACTACAGCTCTGTGAGATTTTCACTCGGTAGATGAGGAACTTGGGCTCAGACACAGCACCAGGTGAATGGCAGAAAAGGGTTTTATATCCAGATCTGTGTGATTCCAAATCCAAGGCTCTTTCCAAAAGAACATCCATGGTCCCTGGAGAAAGGAAAATCTCAGCAAACAGAGCATCTTTGGTTCTTCTCCTACTACCGTCTGAAACACAACCAACCAAACTCAACTGTCAGCCAATACAACATGTTAGGTGGAAGGGCAAAGCTCTCTATGAAGCCAGAAAGCAGGCTCTCTGTCCCATTCAGGTTTCATCAGTAAAGACTCCTCTGGCTGTGTGAGATTGTGCCTCCTTTGTGGGATCCCATGCCATCTTACGGACAACACAGACTGGGCTGTGGGAAGGCCTCAGCCTTGGGAGATGACGCACTTCTCTCTAGGGTGCAAACGCTGACCAGGAATTCAAGATGGCAGGAGCCTGGAGCGTGGGGCTGAGACGATCCATGTGCCCTTAAGGAAGGGCACACGGATCCAGTAGGGCACTGGCTGGCTGAGGACCATGCACAAGGCCCATAGAAATGAGGATCCTTTAGTTCTGAGATAGTCTTGCCTTGTTCTCTATACTTGTAAAGGGATCAAGTCAGTGTGACTTCTGGAGACTGGGCTGCCGGCCAGCACTCCATGATGTTGCACTCCTAGGGTGGACCTTCAGACTTGTCCTCCTTGGTCTCCCTTTTCTCAGGGGAGCTGGAGCCACACTTTGCATTGCTCTGTGGCAGAGTCCAAAGAGGAGCAGTTTACTACTCATTCATTCCTTCACCCTGCCGGGCACTGGGGACACGGTTGTAAACAAGACAGAACGTGAGCCCTGTCCTCTCAGGCTTAGTGGGGCGACGGGAGGTTTGGAGGCAGGTGGATAGTAAATGCTGGGGCTAGGCTCTCCTCCTAGCCCCAGCATTTACTATCCAAATGATCGCACCTGTTCCTAAACTTGCTGAACCTCACTTCCCTGGGGTGTCAGGGATGTGTGTAATGATGCCTCCCTCACCATTCAAGGGAGTGGAAGCATTTACTCAAATAAGTGTGAAAGTGCTTTGCTAACTATAAAGATCATATCAATCTTAGTTATTACTGTGAATGATGTGACTGCTATTATTATTATCGCTACACTTTTCCATTCAGGAAAAGTTTTCTCTGCCTGATCTGCTTATTGTACCAGAATCTGGGCGAAATTTACTGCACACAGCAGGTTCTGACAATATTGATTATCTACTCTGGATCATTAGCCTACTTTTTTTTGAGATATAAACTCACATATTATACAATTCACCCACTTAAAGTATACAATTAAGGGCCGGCCCCGTGGCTTAGCGGTTGGGTGCGCGCGCTCTGCTGCTGGCGGCCTGGGTTCGGGTCCTGGGCGCGCACCGATGCACCACTTCTCCGGCAGTGCTGGGGCCGCGTCCCACGTGCAGCGGCTGGAAGGATGTGCAGCTGTGGCATACAGCTATCTACTGGGGCTTTGGGGGGCGGGGGGGAGTATACAATTCAATGTTTTAAAGTACAATTACAGGGTTGTATAACCATCACCAAATGTAATTTGAGAACATTTTCATTTCCCCTAAAAGTTTCAATGTAGACATATGTTTCCATTTCTCTTGGGTATATAGCTAGGAGTGGAATTGCTGGGTCATATGGTAGCTCTATGTTTAACATTTTCAGGAACTGTCAGACTTTTTCAAAGCAGCTACACCATTTTACGTTCTCACCAACAGTGTTCAAGTGTTCCAATTTCTCCACACTCTTCTCACCAATACTTGTTACTTTCTGTCTTTTTGATTATAGCCATCCTAGTAGAAGTAAAGTGATGTCTCCTTGTGCTTCTGATTTGCATTTCCCTAATGACTAATGATGTTGCACATCTTTTCATGTGCTTATTGGCCATTGGTATATCTTATTTGGAGAAATGTCTATTCAAATCCTTTACCCATTTTAACTTTGTGTCATTTGTCTTTTTATTATGAGTTGTGAGAGTTCTCTATATATTTTGAATATGAGCCCCTTATCAAATACATGATTTGCAAATATTTTTCTCCCATTCTGTGAGTTGTCATTTCACTTTCTTGATGGTTTTGTTTGCAGCACAAAAGTTTTAAATGTTGATGAAGTCAATTTATCTATTTTTTCTTTTGTTGCTTATGCTTATGGTGTCATATAAGGTCTACTTTTTTGTGTGTGTGTGTGAGGAAGATCAGCCCTGAGCTAACATCCATGCTAATCCTCCTCTTTTTGCTGAGGAAGACCAGCTCTGAGCTAACATCTATTGCCAATCCTCCTCCTTTTTTTCCCCAAAGCCCCAGTAGATAGTTGTATGTCATAGCTGCACATCCTTCTAGTTGCTGTATGTGGGATGCGGCCTCAGCATGGCTGGAGAAGCGGTGCGTCAGTGCGCGCCTGGGATCCGAACCCGGGCCACCAATAGCGGAGCGCGCGCACTTAACCACTAAGCCACGGGGCCGGCCCTAAGGTCGACTTCTTAAACGGCCTCTGCCTTTTAAAACATGTGTCTCTCATTTAAACAAAAATATTGATACTGTGCTTGATATTAAATATCTAGCACTAATTCCAAATCATGAAAAAAAATCAATGAATCATCACTATAACCTTAAACAAGTTATGATAATTGAATAAACCCAATTGAAACCTTCTTGCTGTGAAAGAACTGGGGAAAGGATGGAGTTTTCAAGCTGACAGGGTGGCGGTTGAGGTGTATTGGGTAATACCCTTGTTCCCCTCACCATCATTGATGCAAAACACTTGCAGAGGCCTTTCTCTAAGAGAGAAAAGAGTGTAAAAAGTATGGGCACTGAAATGCGAACGAATGAAGCAAAGTTGTTACATGTACTGCATCTGCGTCCAAGGGCCAGGCAAGGCCGAGACTGAATTCCTAGGCTGCCTTTCTCTTGCTCTCCTCCCCACTTACCGCCTGGGAGCCTGTGGGGATGATGGAGCTCTTCAAGAGGTTTGACAGGACACCGGGGCCTTTGAGCAAGCAGCTCCCTCTGCCTGCGATGTTCCCCACCCCCAGTCCTCCACTCAGACAACTCCCATACCCCCTTTCGCTCATACCTCATTTGTTGGTTCCTCGGGAAAACCTTCCCTGACGTCTACCCTCCCCCCACCAACAAGATCAGGTACCCCCGTATCCATTTTCATAGCTACCTGTACTTTTCCTTCATGATACTTCTCACAATTTCTAACTATATATTCATGTAACCATTTCATCATCTGTCTTTTTCAATACATTGCAAGCCTGACGTAAAGTAGATGCTCAATAAATATTTGTGGAATGAATGAAGAATCACAGGAACTGGAAATCCCTCTAGAATGACCCATTTGTGTTCAGAGGGATTTGTTTTCAGGGTCCTCATGGAACCAGAGTGACATAAAAAAGTCACTCCCCAGTAGACAGGGCACACAAAAAAGCATCTTTTCTGCCTGTAAGGTGGTTTCAATAGTACAGGACCTGCTCTGCCGTGGGAACTGACAGGATCCTCAGGATGGGCAGGCAGAGCGTGGAGGCATCATGAGGACATAAGCAGCTCATGAGGTCAGCATTTCAGGAGCGGCAGGCGGAGAGAGGCGGGCAGCTAAATGTTTGCTCCTGGGGAAGCTGAACTTGCAGGGTGGAGGAGGTGAGGAGTAAGAGTTGTCAGCACCCCGATGTCTCATCCACCATGGGAAAGCAATTCACCTGCGTGGGAACTGGACTGAGAAAAGAACTTTGCTTTCTGGAAATCCTCAGCAAAATCAGCTGAAATCTCATCCTGACAAATACGCCTCCTGAGATTGCAACATTTGCCTTTACGAGTCTATTTGGTTACGTGTTATTTTATAAAATGTGAAATTTTGTGACTCAAACATTCCATTTACTTCCACAAACAACTTCTGAGCGTGTACCATGAGTCAGGTGCAGTGCTGAATAAAAGGACACCTAGATAAACATGCTGTGGTCCCTGTTTTAGAGGACCTCACTATGTAGGGGTGAGACAAATTGTCAACAGATCATTATGATGCAGCCATGAGTGCCCTGATGGAGCCTTAAAGAAGGTACTGAGAAGAAAGTGATTCCTTTTGTCTTGGGAGTGGCCTGGGAAGGCCTCCTGGAAGAGGTAATGCTTGAGATGGGTCTTCAAGTAGGAATCAGAATAATCAAAAGGACACCGCGGGGTTGAAAGGAGATGTTTCATGTAGAAAGAACTGAGTTGTATTGAAACGGTAGGAATAATATTCAAGCTGGAAACATCCTAAACTTGAAAAACAAGGCCCAGTGCTCTTAAGAGTGAATTCACCATCTTCTCACACTCCCATCTGATGGGTCACCAAGACCTGCTGATTCCATCTCCTGAATATGTCTTGAATTCTTCTTCTCTCCAGCCCTATTGCCTTTGCCCCAAGCCAGACCCTCATTAGCTTCTCCAGTTCTCCTGCACAGTCTCCTAATTAACTGGTCTTCTTGCCAGAACCCTCTCACACATCCTACACAGAGCCTGTAGAGTCCTCTGCACAGCCAGTAGAATTATACTGGTCATATCAGAAACCTAACTGAGGCTGGTTCAGGCCCCAGAGGATATTTATAAGCTCTCCTAGCTGGCAATTTGGGGACAGATCTCACTTCAGGCAAAGGTGGGTTCAGGGACACCAGCAATGGCATCAGGACTTGATCTCTCCACGTCTCGACTCTGCTTCCCTTTGTGTTGGTTTTGCTGTCAAGGTGGTCATCTCTGTCTGGTGGCCCCACAGCCACAGGTTAGCAGGCTTCCTGCTTCAAGACTAGCAGAAGGGGCACTTCTCCCCAACAAAGCCAATAACAGTCCAAGGACTGGGTCTTGTTGGACCACCAGGGGTATATGCCCATTTCTGAATCAGTCCCTCGGAACCAAATGATGAAAGGCTCTGATTGGCCAGGCCTGAATCATAGGCCCACTCAGGAACCAGAAGGAACCAAATGAACTGAGAGTGGGGAAGAGGTGATTCCCCAAAGGAAAACAGAGATGTTATGATCAGCTGAAGGGTGAGTGAAGGACGGAGGTCCAAAAGGAATAGCTGTTCACTGCAATGATTGTCTGAAGCACAAATCTAGTCATATTGTTTCACTGCCTTAAGGAAATGGTGAGTGAGGCCTTCAAGACGTGGCCCCAGCCCACATCTCCCATGTGGGAGATGACTCCCCATCGCTGCCCCCATGCCCTCACATTTCCTGCTTTACCGTCCATGGCTTGGCCTGTACTGTCCCTCAATCTTCCCTCAGGCACAATGCAAGAGCTCCCTTCTGCATGGAGCAGACCGCAGTCACTCCTCCTGGGCCTCAGCAGAGCTGGCTGCTCCTTCCTCTGGGCTCTACCTTCCTCTGGCTTGATACTGAGAGTGCTATTCTGCACCTGTTCATTTCCCTCCCCCTCATCCTGGGCCTGCATAAGGCCTCCCGTCACATGCCAGTTGCTTGGTGAATATTGGTTGAATTAATGAATTAATTAACCTGCCAGGCAAAGGGAAGCATTGAAGAATGTTCTGAGGCCTGGTTCTGTTACCGAACCAAGTAGGCTCGCCTCCTGGTAAGTTAAATAAGACTCTACACCAGTGGAAGTTGTCTCACAAAGTAAAGTGTCTTTGCAGCAAATAGGAGACCATGAGGAATCGTTTCCAAAGTCATGGCGTCCTCGAACAAAGGGAAGCAGGAACTTTTATTTTGGATGCGGAATGAATATTCAAAAGGAGAGGCAGGTATTCGCTTGCACAGACTCATTTGGAAAATATGCTTCCACATACACTGCAAATTACAGTAACGAGGCCCAAGCTCCTGCTGGAGAGATCTTAGCATTAAAAATAAGGCAAAGGTCGTGGGCTTAGCTCTTGTGGTGAGGCTTGGTCAGTTTCAGGGTGGTTGGTGGTTGCATCTCCTTAACATACAAAAGGAAAAAAACAACTTGGAAAAACAGTTAAATACTTCCAAACCCACCCTTGAGTTTCTCAGGGCGCATAGTTGGTGACAGTTCCCCTGGATATAATTTTAGGATAGACTAGCTTAATCAGGGCACTCGTATTGGAGAAAAAAACCAGGCTCTACTTAAGTTTTTTCCTGATTCATTGGAGAGAAAAGAGGTTTCATTTTTCTTTTCAGTGACTGTCATCTTCCACTCATGCACCAAGACCTTCTGTGTTTTCTGAGAGACTCCCCACCTCTGCCAGGCAGGCAGCACCTGGGCCTGGCCAGCCCACTGCTCTAGGGGCCTGCGCCTGGCCTTGGGCATCAGTGCGAGGCTTAACGCGCATGTACGGGGCCCTTTGGGAGGAGAAGATACTCCCTCCAGGGTGGCCTAGGTGGGTGTCTATCTGTTGCACTTCTGCCCACGTAGAGTCTGTCTTTCTGCCTGTCTCGCTCTCTTCTGCCAGCAGCAGCTCCTCCGTGATGGCCCTGCCCCTCTCAGGTATTATCAGGGTGGAGGGAATGCATCTCTAACCCAGACGTCGTTCAGGTAGCTATTACTGTCTATTTTACCAGAGCCAGAAACTGAGTCTCAAATGGCAAAATAACTTGCCTGGTATGCTTTTGTCTGTACAGCTAGACATTACTCTTCACCTTACATAACTACGCATTAACTAGACTTTGGAGAAAGAAGGGGAGGGAGCACCATGTCTCGTGGGCTCGTGGATCTCCACTTAGAGACAGTGCAGGCCACCCACCACCAACAATAACAACGCCCCACTCCTCTGACCTCTCTGCCTCACCCTCAGTTATCCATTCAGTCATGAATATTTACTTTCTGGGCACTGTTCTAAGCTCTGGGATACAGCAATAAATAAGACAGGCATCGGACCTTATCTTCCAGTACACATGACAGAAAATAAATACATAAATAAGTACATGATATAATTTTTAGATAGTTAATAAGTACTATGCAAAAAAAAAAAGATCAGGTATTGTTAATATTCTAGATCTTAATTGGTTAGTGGAGTGATAATTGTTCATTATTTTAACATGCATCATAACTTACCTATTCTTTCCATATCTTTTGTATATTCTTTGAATTTGATATTATAAAAAATAAAAAAGTTCTGCTTGTGAGAAGATTGGGGTGGGGGGATGGAGAGTGATTGTGGTGGGTGTGGGGGTATCTTAGATGAAGTCATCAGGGAAAATTTCTCCTCAGACACACATATATTTAAGCTGAAATTGGAACATGAGAGGGAGCCCGCAGGGCAAAGGTGGGAGGGAGGAGCAATCCTGACAGCTGGACAGCAAGGGTGAAGACCCTGCGGGGAAGGACCTGGAGAGTTCCAGAAGCAGCAGAGGCTGGAGCCCGGTGAGTGAGAGGGAGAAGGGAAGAAAGGAGGGGGGCGAAGAAGGCAGGGCAGGACCTTGAGCACATGGCATGGGGATGTTATTCCAAGTGTGATGGGAAGTGGTTTTTGTTTGTAAAAGATTAATCTCCCAGGAGCGCCAAAGGAAACTACAACTGCCCCTCTCATTCTCCCCCCTTCTCCCCAATCTCATCAGATGGTCGGGGTTTATGTGGGTTTGCCAGAGCCTAGCCCAAGTCCCTCTTTCAATACTCGTCAACTCCCAGACGTGGGCTTTGTTTTTATAGGGCAAGGAAGCAGAACAAGTAAAAGTTTAACTTCATGCTGCTTTTACAGGTGACAGTTAAATCCATGTTGCTGATAGGTTTCAAGTTCAAACATACCTGTGAAACAATGCTCTAGTCACATGATTATATTGACTGTCAATGTTTTCACCAAATCATTTTTCCTCCTTAATTAGGCTATTAATAACTTCACTCCTGTCATCTTCACTCAGCCCTCCAGCAATTCACCAGCAATGTCTGCCTGGACTCCAGCCTTTGGGTGAGAGCAGAGAATGGTGGGGTAGTGAAAGAAGCCTGGATGTGTGGTCCGGAGACCTGGCTTTGGCACCTGCCGCTCTCTTTGCTGAGTGACTTTGGGCAGACCATTTAGCCTCTCTGGACTCATTTTCTCGTCTATAAAACCAGAATAAATCCTCGCTCACAGAAGTAAAATATGGGAAAAGCACCTAGCACGGTGACTGGGATGCAAGAGGAGATCCGTAAAAATGAATTGAGTCCAATTTTAATTAAATTCTTAAATTAAAAATTCTAAATCTATTAAATAAATTTAACCATCATTAGTGCTGCCTCCTTGATCACTTAGAATTTTTCTTATTAATGTTTTTTTAATGACTGTAATGTTCATTGTAGAGTATTTATAAAATACTAAATAGTATAAAGAAGGAAATTCAAACCATCATTCTACCACTCAGAGATAACTACTCTTAAAATACCCATGTGTTTCCTTCTAGGCTTTCTGTTTGCACTTATTTTCATTTTTGGATAGTACTGTTTATTCCGTTTTATATCTGGATCTTTTCACCTAGTATTTCATTTCATCAATTTGCTAAGTCACTAAAATATTCTTTGAAAATGTGAGAAGTAGACAAATAGTTCTCTGCTCCGTGGGAATGGACTGTAGGGGTCAAGAGTGGAAGCAGCAGAAGTAATTCTAAGGCCGCTGCGGGGCAATGGTGTTGGCTTGGACTAGGGTGGAAACGGCAGAAATGGTGGAAAGCATTCAGATTTGGAATGTATTAGGAAGGAAGAGGAGACAGGTGTTGGAGATGGGGTCAATGTGAGTGATCAGAGGGAAAGATCACAGATAATTCCTAGTGTTTAGACTGAGCAACTGGGTGAAGAGTGGTGCCATTTACTGAGAAAGGGGACTGAAGGAGGGGCAGATCTGGAAAATCATCCTTGGCCATGGGGACATTCCAGCTGTTTGGGTCTTCCAGAAGACTTTGATGGGGGAGAGGGGTAGTGGGGGTGGATCTGGCTAAGACCTCAGAGACAGCTGACACATGATCCCTAAGATTTTGTAAAATGTTTCCCCAAATAGCACCCCGTGAGCAATTCAGAGTCAGCCCCACTGACTGAGTGCCAGGTTGCATTCCAAAGCTAGGTCTCCCACCTTTTCTGAAGAAGGAAATCATAGACACATCTTTCAGCAGTTAAATGCTAACACGGCATGCATTCCTCATTCCACAAATAATTACTGAGTGCTTACTACATGCCTGGCCCCATTCTAAATATTGGGCATATAGCAGTGAACAGACAACATTCCCTGCCCTTTCGGAGCTTAAATTCTAGTGGGCAAGACAATAAGTAATATATAGTATGTTCAATAGTGGTAAGTGCTATGGAGAAAAATAGAGAAGTGGGCTGGGGGTGTGGAGGGATGGGGTTGCAATTTTAATGAGTGTGGTTAGGAAGGCCTTACCAATAGGGTGACATCCGAGTCACACGGAGAGGAGAGTCTAGGTGATGAGGAATAACCAGGGAGCCTTGGGCTTCTTGTGGTGACTGATATAAAAAGGACTAATGAGATAAGTTCTGATGGTCTTAAGGCAGACAATGGCAGTAAAGCTGGAATGTTGGGGGTAGACAGGGTGTATTAGGGTTTTCAAGAGAAATAGAACCAATAGGAGAGATATACACATATTTTATATATATATATATACACATATATATATATACACACACACAAAGAGATTTATTATAAGGTATTGGCTCATGTGATTACAGATTTATTATAAGGTATTGGCTCATGCAATTACGGAGGCTAAGAGGTCCCACAATCTACTGCCTGCAAGCTGGAGATCCAGGAAAACCAGTGGTATGGTTTGATGGCCTGAGAGCCAGAGAGCCATTGGGGTAGATTCCAATCCAAGTCTAAAGGCCTGAGAAACAGGACACCGAGGGTGGGAGAAGATTTCTATTCCAGCTCTACAGTCAGGCAGAGAGCAAAGCCAGCTTTCCTCTGCCTTTTTGTTCTATCCAGACCCTCAGTGGATTGGATGATGGCCACTCATGTTGGGAGGGCCATCTGCTTTACTCAGTCTACAGATTCAAATTACTCAGTCAAGAGATTCAAATCTCTTCCAGAAACACCCTCGCAGACACACTCAGAAATGTTTAACCAGCTATATGGGCATCTCGAGATCCAGTCAAGTTGATGTATAAAATTAACTGTCACACAGGAGTAGATAGGAAGGATGTCAGGCACACAGAGCTCATGATTGCTCTCTGGACTCCTGATGATGGAGGTACAGAGATTGGAGGAAGGCAGCTCACAGATAACAAGGGTTGCCATAGGGCACTCTCTTGATTTCTGCTGGTGGCAGCCTCAGAGGCTAGGAGAGGGCATTTGTAGTTTGCAGAGGTCTGTGGAGAGAACTCAGGATCAGAATCCAAACGAGAACTCTCAGCTAAGAGTCAGGAGGGTCAAGGCACTCAAGGAAGCAGGCAGCGTTACTTCTCCAGCAGGCCAAGGATGATGGGAGTGGGGGGAGGGCAGGAGTCCTCTGCCTGGACAATAGACACGGCCCAGTTGCTTGATTTCATAGTACAGGCTGTTATACAACTATACCATGAGTAGGTGGCATTGCTATGTCAGCTGTGCTGTGCCCCAAGAGGCTGCCTGGACTCTCACACTCTGAATGGAACCTCTGAATGTTTGCAAAGTGTAATTGAAGAGCCGTAAATAAAGATTAGCCCAGTTACTTATATTCATGGCACTCTCACGTCTAGCACAGCAAAGGTACTTGTCCTTCACGCAGCTGACGCTTGATGTATACTGGAAGCCAAATCAAAAAAAAAATTTTTTTTTAAATAAAATCTATTATTTATTCAAAACCTACTGTGTGCAAAGTTCTAGATTAGGTGCAAGGGGGATAAAAAAAGACAAATAAGACACAAGAATTACCCTTAAGAAGTTTACATTCAGGGCCGGCCCCGTGGCTTAGCGGTTAAGTGCGCGCGCTCCACTACTGGCGGCCCGGGTTCGGATCCCGGGCGCGCACCGACGCACTGCTTCTCCGGCCATGCTGAGGCTGCGTCCCACATACAGCAACTAGGAGGATGTGCAGCTATGACATACAACTATCTACTGGGGCTTTGGGGGAAAAAAAATAAATAAAAAAATTTAAAAAAATAAAAAGAAGTTTACCTTCATATTTTACAGTAGAAAATATACATTAAAAGAACAAAATTGAATCCAAGTGAGGGAAATTTGGGACCAGATCAGTGAAAGAAATAATGGTTCCAAATATAATCCTTGGGCACTTGAAAGGAGCCAATCATTTTCAAAAATCTTTAAACGACAGAGGTGAGGGAACTCAGAATTCATTTAGCCAGTATTGCTCAAACTTTTTGACCATGACCTACAGAAACAAATATATTTTACATCACACTTCAATACACACGCACACACACAGACCTAATTGAAACGTCTCACTTACCCTCAATGTATAAAATGCACTCTGATATATTCTATTCTATTTTTTTTTTTTTTGAGAGCTGGTCTCAACCCACTAAACTGATGTCACAACCCACTAGTGGGTTGCAATCTACAGTTGGAAAGACACTGATCTGATCTAGTCCAGACTCCTCCTTACACCATACCTTCAGCCCAGGCATTGTACAGGGTCCCAGATGAGTGGTGACTTGCTGACCTCACAACAAACTTAGAGTTTTGACTCTGCAAGATCCAAGAATTAAAGAACTCTGGCTCAGTCTACTCACCAACATGTCTCTGATGTCCAGCACTCTTCCTGGTGCACAGTAGATGTTCGAGAAATTGGTTAAACAAAAGCCAAAGGTCCCACAGCCATTTAGCAAAAGAATGATGACTCCTTTCAAAGACAAGCTAGAACAATCAGACAATTGTTGGCCGTCAGGTAATAGCACTATTTCACAATTCCATAAGAAAATAAACTTTAATTTCAAATGTAAAAATAAATCATCGTCATGGCGCCGTACATGTCATTGGTACAGTACTTTAGATAATTACACGTTGATTTGTGTATGTACATCCTCATCTATCCATTGTACCAATAGACTGCCAGCATTTGGATGAAATAGATGTCTCCTTTCTTTGTTCCCACCAACCACCTAATAGTAGGCTGGGCAATTAGACTGAGAATACTTTGGGGAAAAATAATTGAAATCATTAACAAGATTTATTTCTTTCCATTGTTTTGTAACAGCTTTATGAGGTATAACTGACATACAATAAACTGCACGTATTTAAAGTGTACAACTTTTGACATAAATATATACCTGTGAAATCATTATCACAATCAAGTATGTGCGTGTGTGTGTATATTTTCAAATATTTTCTCCCAGTTTTTGGCTTGTTTTTCATTTTCTTAACATGTTTTTCAAAGAGCAGAAGTTTTTAATTTTGATTAGTCCAATTTAGCAATAGGTCAAAAAGGTTCTCTACTATGTTTTCTTCTAGAAGTCTTACAGTTTTAGGTTATACATTTAGGTTTGCAATTCAGTTTGAATCAATTTTTGCATGTGGTGTGAAATATGGATTCAGTGTGCTTATTGAGATAGTTAGGTTTAAATCTATCATCTTATTACTTGTTTTCTATGTCCCACCTATTCTTTGACCTTTTTTCCTCTTTCTGTCTTCTTTTGGATTAAATATTTTTATAATTCTATTATATTTCCTTTGTTAGCTTATTCACTATAACTTTGTTTTGTTATTTTAGTAGTTTATTTAGGATTTATAATATAGCATCAATAACTTGTCATAGTCTACCTTCAAGTGATATTATACAACTTAATACATAGTATAAGAACTTTACAATAGCAATCTTGCCTCTGGGCTTTTATGCCACTGTCATCATACATTTTACCTATATATGTTACAAACCCCACAATACATTGTTATTATTTTTATAGACACAGTTATCTTTTAAAGAGATTTAAATAATAAGAAAAAAATGATATATTTACCCAAGTTACCATTTCTTGTGCTCTACATTCCTTTGTAGATCCATATTTCATCAAGTATCATTATCCTTCTGCCTGAAGGACTTTCTTTAATATTTCTTGGAGTGTGGGTCTGCTGGCAATAAATTCTTTCACCTTTTATATGTCTGAAAACATCTTTATTTCACTTAGTTTTAAAAAGATATTTTCACTGGGTGTAGAATTCTAGACTGAGAAGTTTTTTCTTTCAATACTTTAAAGATATTTCTCCACTGTCTCTTGGCTTGCATTGTTTCTGATGATAAATCTGCTGTTATCCCTCTCTTGGTTTTGCTGGGTGTAATGTGTCATTTTCCCCCTCTCTGATTGTTTTAAAGATTTTCTCTTCATCATTAATTTTGAGCAATTTGATTATGAAGGGTCTTGGTATAGTTTTCCTTGTGTTTCTTGTGTTTGGAGTTCATTGAGCTTCTTGGATCTGTGGATTTAGAGTTTTCATCAAATTTGGAAAATTTTCAGCCATTTTTTTCTTCAGCTTATCCCCTTCTGCTCCTCTTCTTCAGGGATAACAATATTGTATATTAGGCCTCTTGAAGTTGTTCCACAAGTCAGTAACGCTCTTTTTTATTATTTTTTCTGTATTTTTCATTCTGCATAGTTTCTATTGCTATGTCTTCACATTCACTAAACTTTTCTTTTGCAATCTCTAATCTGCTGGTAATCTAATGTAATGTATTTTTCATCTTACTCTGTAGTTTTCATCGCTAGGAATTTGATCTGTCTTTTTTAATATCTTTTATGTCTCTCGTTAATTTTTTGAACATATGGAATGGCATTATAATAATTCTTAATTTCCTTCTCTATTATTTCCATCATTTGTTCTAGTACTAGGTTGGTTTTGACTGATTGCTTTTTCTCCTTATTTGGGTCAAGTTTTCCTGATTCTTTACATTTCTGGAAACTATTTTATTAGATGCCAGATATTGTGAATTTTACCATATTGAGTGCAGGATATTTTTATCTTCCTATAAATATTCTTGAGCTTTGCTCTAGGATACAGTTAAGTTACTTGGAAACAGTTTGATTCTTTCAGATTTTGCTTTTATGATTCATTAGATGAGTTCAGAGCAATACTCAGTCTAGGGATAATTATTCTCCACTACTGAAGCAAGACCTTTTAGAGTATTCTACTCAATGCCCTATGAATTATGAGTTTTTCTTATGTGGCTGGTGGGAACAGGACTATTTCTGGCCCTAACTGTGCACTGGGAACTAGTTATTTAATCTTTTTGGATGGTTCTTTCTTCAACCTTTGGTAGTTTTCTCACACATATGTGCTGATCATACCCTGCTACAAACTTGAGAAGGACTCTATGCATATCTCAGGGTTTTCCTCTCCATGCAGCTCTCTCTTCTTTGGTACTTCCCCCTGTACTGCATATTCTAGCTACTTTAGTCTCCCTGATCTCTCAGCTCCGTCTTCTCAACTCAGAATGTCTGCCGGGCTTTGCTTGGATCCCCCTCCCTGAGCTATGGCCTCTCAAGGCAGTAAGCTTGAGCAATTATAGGGCTCACCAAGTTTGTTTCTCGTATGTCAGGGATCAGTGACTTTCATTGCCTGTTATCAGTGTCTTGAAACAGGGATCAATGTCTTTCATTGCCTCTTATCAATGTCTTGAAAATTTTTATTTTTTGTATTTTGTCTTTTCTTAGTGTTTTCAGGCAGGAGGGTATTCCCATCCCTATTAGTCCATCTTGGTCAAAAGTGGAGTCTCTCTGCAGTTTTTCTCCCTTTCTCTACAGTGATATTTGTATAGGAAGACTCCTTAGAAATTATCCATAAGCTGTCAAAAGGACCATGTCACTCTCCACTGGCCCAGGTCACCTTAATAATATGACAGCATTTGACTTAAAAAACAAAACAAAACAAACAAACAGAAACACCTCTTGACTCTTCTGGAAGCTTGAAGAATTTTTAAAAGATACAGAACTTGGCCACTGACCTCTAGAAACTCACAATCTACTGGAGCCATGGCTATAT
The DNA here is from genome assembly GCF_057802395.1 of Ceratotherium simum simum. Classification (NCBI taxonomy): domain Eukaryota; kingdom Metazoa; phylum Chordata; class Mammalia; order Perissodactyla; family Rhinocerotidae; genus Ceratotherium; species Ceratotherium simum. The sequence continues at coordinate 16,949,619 of NC_141906.1, forward strand.
TAATAAATAACTCTAGCAAGAGTAACTACTCTGTCATCCTAACTGTCAAAAAATTGATGTAGCACCTCTCCCTGCAGCCTGTGGGCTGAGAGGAGGATAGGGTGGGGCTTGAAAGGGGCACACAAGCCAGCATATTCATCCATAAATTGGAGATTTTAAAAGGTGGACTGACTGTTAAACAGAAAGTCATAAACGTATCTGTGATGTTTATCTTCAGAGATTTAGAGCAGCAGCTTGAAAGACGCTAATACAGATGTAATCTTAGTTTCAAACAGTCCAAAGTGGCAGCTGCATTTGGTGAATCTTAGATTAAAGTCTTCCTGGGGTGCCTGACAGCACCATCAATGTTCTCGCCTGCAGGCAGCTGCAGGGCTAATACTTCATGTGGTTGACTGGGCTGCAGGTGACAACATGGAACATTCACGGCATCAGGTTTTTAGGGAATACCCCACGGCCTTGGGGTGAAATCCCAGCATTGCCATCTACTTTTTTTGTGTGAACTGGGGCAAATCAAGAGTTCTCTCTGAGCCTTAGTTTCTCCAGGCTATGTTTTTCTATGACTGTTAAAATCACTACATCTCATGTAATAAAGTAACATCAGTAATGCCTTCCTTGTTGAAATTCCATTCAAATCATCTTCCTTCTGTTAGTAGTCCTCTCCCACACAGTAGTATATAATACACTGTTTAGCTTTCAGCTTTCTTATTTGCAAAAAATTCCAGGCTTGCAGGCTTAGGTGTCTTAGCTGAATTTGTGTGTTCTCAGATCTCTGAAATCTTTTATTTGCAGACTCATCTTGGATTACTTCTGGTGATGGTTACTCTCACGTGCCATTTCCATCTTCTTAATTTCACTTTGGGAGGTAACCTGTTTTCAAAGACTGGGTGGATCTTCATTATAGTGTTTATCATATTGCTTTGAGAATTATTTGCTATTTTTACTGACTGTCCCACTAGAAGATGAAACCCTTAAATGCTAGGACTAAGTATTACTCATTTTGGTATTACCAACACCTACTATATTGAAGAAAACATAGTAGGACCTTTCTGAAATAACAAATGAACAATGAATGGACAAATGGAAGAACAAATGAATGTGGTATTTGGGAAGGATGTACCTGAAATGGATTAGAGATTGAAGGTTAGCAAGCTAAGAGCCCTACTGGGGATAATGATTTACATGAGATTGGTCAGAACCCAAAGAATGTCCAGGACATCCTTTCTGGAAAGCAGCTCCGAAAAAAAAACAGTGTGGTAGAGAAAAAGGAGCATAGACTCCACTATGAGATGGACTTCAGTTCAAATTCTAGCTCTTCTATGGTTAAAATGTGTGACCTTGGACAAGTTATTAAATCCATTTGAGCTTTAGTTGTATTTAAAAAGAGGAGAAATAACAACAACAACAATAATAATATTGTGGTAATCATTAATGTCCTTCACTGAATAGTTCTGGTTCTTCTTCTTCAGGTACTTGGTAAGACAGCACTTCTCTTCTCTCTTAATTTCAGGCATGGCTGTATGATTGACTTTGGTCATTGAAATTTGGAGGCCTTTAAGCTAGTGCAAGATTTGCCACCATTTCTTCTTCTTACCCTGAAGATTGGAAGCCTTCCACAGGTGAAGCCTTCATCACCTGGGCCTCTGAGTGGGTATGAAGTGCAACAGAGCCCCCACTGACCTAAAGAAATAAACTTTTGTTGTCTTAAGCTACTAAGATTTGAGAGTTGTTTGTTACTACAACATAACCAAGCTATGCTTACTGATACAAATAGTCACAGGTTGTTGAAATAATTAAATGAGATGTTTTCTAAATGTCTGTGTCAATTTTTAAGTCTTGTGGGCTTGCCATTGCTAGGTTAAAAAACATTAAAAAGTTACGAATTATTTAGTTTGAATATGGGAATCTTTTTGGTGAGGCAATAGCACTGTGAAATCTATCAATAAGAGAACTCCCAGCCTCAACAATTCTCAATTAATTAAGGTGTTTACAGCCTTGTTGGAAAGAAAACACACACACACAAACGCACACACACACATCAAGCAAAGAGCAAGACTATATATACCAAAGACTGAACATCTAGTGTTGGCAATCAGGATTCAGCAAGATCTTCTAAGAGATGAATTGTGTGGCAAAGGGAGCTAGTGAAGGGAGAGACCAGCTGCAGCTAGAGGAAATGGGCAAGGGGCTATGAGAGAAGTCTTGAATATGGGTAGGGTATGGAACAGATGGAGCATAGAGAAGACTATGAATTTCTAAAAACTATACGACACATCTAAAATATCTGTCTTGCTCTTCTTGTAATCCTCTGGTAAGAAGTTGTATCTGAACATGAAAAGCTGCATTTTTACTTTTCTTTCCGGGGAGTATGATATCATCAAAAGAGCATGACCTAGCACAGTTCTTGGCACCTATTAGAGAGTCAATAAATATTTGTTGATTGAATGTATGAATAAATGGATGATTGGGCTTTATATAAAGACCTGGGTTCAAATCTCAGCTCTCTCTCTTACTGTGTGACCTGATAAAGGTTACTTACCATCTCTGTGGTTTACTTTCTACATGATAGCATAGTTTTATGTTCAAATGTGGCACAGAGCTTCACATAGTGGCAGCTCAATAAAGAGAATAGTCTAGCGTTTTTCCATGTTGCAACATAGCTTTCATAATGATCACAGTCAACACTCTTCACAAAGTGGATGTACATTCTTGGCATGAAGGGAGTTTTCTAATATATCACTATCATAGGAAAAAATGCGATGAACATCATTATGCCTACAGCTTCTTCCTTTCGTTGGATATTTTCTTTAGGGTCAGCTCCAAAGTTTGTACTCCCTGAGTCAAAGGCAATGAACATATCCACGGAAAAATCAACATCTCAAAGGGGTGATACAGGAGGCAGTCCCAGCTAATGGCAGGATGGAGCATAATTATAAGAGCTCAAATTCAGCTGATGGACTTCGACTAGATCAAAAGATCTGCTTGGGCTTGTTGGCAGATTCTGTTGAGCAAAGTTGTTTTCTGGTGAACACCCTTTCCCAGTTTTAAATTCATGTTCAGTCTTCCATCCCGCCACTCTCTCTAATCCCCCAAACCTACCACCATCACCTCTGGAGTACTTTGATTCCTTATTAGTGAATGATACCATCTGAGAGTGGTACATCTAGCTGGGGTGTTGAGTAATTATTTCCTGTGCAGTGGGTGGGCCCATCCTTATTCCTCAGACGCCCTGAGTTCCTTTTCATATCTTTCCGCACTAAAGCTTTTCAATGTGCTTATCATGTAAGTGCTGGATACTGATTCAAGTTACAGCAAAAGAAGGTACAATCCACAGTGCTACAGCAATAGATGGCATTTCTAAGAGTGAAATGTAAGCACACAGGACTCTTCTTGGAACCAAATCGTGCGCATGTGTATGTACACGCATGTGTGTTTTCTCTCAATGTCTTTACTCCTCAGTGTATCCAGTTCATTCAACAATGTTTCACATCCAAGAGCAAACTCACCATCTTCTACATTCTCATATTTGGTCTCTTCCAGAATTCTTTAACTTGGTGAGTGGTACCAACCATCTATCCAGTTGGGCAAAGGCAGAAACCTGGGCGATATTCTTGATTCCTCCTTTTCCCTCAACACCTCCAGCCACTCCACATTCAATCCATCAAGTCCTGCAGCATTTCAACCCCTAAACCATCCTTGAACCAGGCCACTTTTCTCCATCTCCACTGCCACCACACTAGTTCAAGCCACCATCATCTCTCCCCTGGACTACTTGTTAACTGGAGTCCCTATAACCTCTTGTGGTAGAAAAGGAGATGTGCAGCCCAGATCCCCTTCAGGAAAAGACTTACTGCCCAGCTGCAGGAGTGTAGACAGCAGACAGCCCCCAACTGTTTGTTCCTGCAGAGTCCGCCGCAGCTGCAGACAGCCACTTCATCTGGGGTCACGCCTTTCCCAGGGAATCCCACATGGGTGACTGGCCACAGTGGGAAGTACAAAAGCCTGGTCATTTCAGCCCGATGCAGCACAACTTTGATTGGCAATGCTCCAGAGCTCCCCAGCAGGTTAGCTGAGCCTCCATCAGCTGAGGTTCTGTCTCTGTGTCTCTTCCTGGAGAACTCCACCTGCCACACCTCTCGTCCCCTCTCCCCTCTTTCTGTACACTGCAGCCTCGGGGATCTTTTTACAGTGGAGGTTGAGTGGTATCACCCTCCCATTTAAACTCCTCAGTGCTGCTGCAGGGCTTGAAGGCTGGAGCCCAAAGTCCTGAACATGGATCTCGGACCCTTCCATTCTCATCTCACACTCCTCCCTCATTCTCCATTTTACAACTTAGCCACACTGGCTCTATTAGTTCCCTGGGGCTGCTGTAATGAAGTACCACAGATTGGGTGGCTTAAACAACAGAAATTCATTGTCTCACAGTCCTAGAGGCTAGAAGTCCGCAAACAAGGTGTTGGCAGAGCCGTGCTTCCTCCAAGAACTGTAGAGGAATCCTTTCTTGCTTCTTCCTAGCTTTTGGTGGTTTGCTGACAATCTTTGGCATTCCTTGGCTTGTAGGTGCATCACTCCAATCCTCCGTCATGACATGGTATTCTCGCTGTGTCTCTGTTTTTACACGACCATCTTACAAGGACACCAGTCATATTGGATCAGGGGCCTACTGTACACCAGTATGACCTCATCTGAACTAATTGCATCTGCACCAACTCTATTTCCAAATAAGGTAATATTCTGAGGTACCAGGGTTTAAGACATCAACACATCTTTTTTCCCCTAACATATCTTTTTTTGAGGGGACACAATTTAACCCATACCACTGGCATTCGTTTGGTCCCTGAAACAAGCCACATTCATCTTGCTTCAGGTCTAGTATATCCTGTTCACAACTCCCCAGTTTCCTATCCAAGTCCTTCATCCCCTCAGTCCCAGTTAAAAACTCATTCTCCTTAGGCAGACTCTTCTACTGCACTCCTCCCTCAAGCTGGGTCAGCTCTTCCTACTCACAGCACCTTGTATTTTCTTTCACAGCATTTATCACTCCTTGTAATTATGTATTTGTTGATGTAAATATTTTAACAATGGTTATCTCCTCCACTACCCATTAGCTCCGTGCAAGCAGAGGCTGTGTCCATCTTACACACTATCTCTAACACTGAGCATGGTGCCCGGCACATAGTAGGTACACAATACATATGTATTAAATCAGTGATTTCAGAAAATATTTATTGAGCTACTAGGTTTTATCCCTCCTTATGGTTTTGAAGGCTTAGGTGACCCTGTCTCCAGGAGATATGGTGTTGCACTGACCCAGTCAAGAAAACAATTTGCTGAGGAAATGAGGAAGATGAAGAGAGCAAGTCCCAGCTTATGATGCTAGAAGTTAACCCCCAAGATATTGCCAAGAAAGAGAGCATGTTCCTAGCAGACAGTGCCTTCTTCCAATGGCCAGTTGCAAATCTGCTACCCAACATGAAAAGTGGGCAAGGACTATATTATTCTCCTCAATTGTGAACTTTCCTGCAATCAGGATCCTGTAGAAACCCAGGCTCCTCACTGGGACCATGCCAGAAAGCTTAATGAATAACAAGGGGAAGTATGCCATTCCTTAAATGTTCCACCTAGAGAAGAGAGGATGCCTCACTTATCCAGGTGATATTCTGGAAAGCAGAGCAGTGGAAACAGCCCAAATACATGAAAATAACTATTTATAGAAGGTTGAGTTCAGGGGAAGTGGAGGAGAAAGTTTTAGTTCAGATGTTATTAAAATATACCTACTAAATGAAGGATAACTGCTGGTCAGCTGGTTATTTCTTTTTTTTTTTGTCAGGAAGATCAGCCCTGAGCTAACATCCGACGCCAATCCTCCTCTTTTTGCTGAGGAAGATTGGCCCTGGACTAACACCCATGCTCATCTTCCTCTACCTTATATGGGATGCTGCCACAGCATGGCTCGACAGGTGGTGCGTCAGTGCGTGCCCGGGATTCAAACCTGCGAACTCTGGGCTGCCGAAGCAGAGCGCACGCACTTAACCGCTGCGCCACCGGGCCGGCCCCTACTGGTTATTTCTTGAGTAGAGAGGAGTGAGTAATTCTTATTTGATGAAACCCCATTTCAGCCTTTATGTGCTTTGCTTCTTGTAGCTTCCTTTTTCCCCCTTTAAGATGCCCTTTGAATGAGGTACCTTTGCCTCCCGTTTTTCCACTCAGGGGTTCTTATCTCCCTCTGTCATCAGCTACAGCCATTCTCATCCCATCCTTGGCTGGCGCCAAGATTTATCAGGCTGACCGGGGGCAAAGATGTCTCCCAGTTGGAGGTATTCTCATTGCGCAGAGCTGCTGTATGCCCAAGTGGAAGGAGCTTTCCAGAGAAGCAGGTCTAAGAGGACGAATTAATATTTTGAATTTTTTTTAATTGTTATTTTTTACCTTCCCAAGTACATGACCTCTATCATAGAATGCCTCAGGAAGATTAGATTTTGTGACAGAAAGAATGTACAAAGAATTACCAAGGTAGCCCTGGCAATCACAATTTAGGCAGCAGGATAATAGCTTCGCACCCAAGGCTACTGTCCTGAGAGATGGTTTTCCAAATTCCTTTGTTTCCTTCTTTAGGTATCAGGGTTCAAGCTTGGAGCACCCAGCTCAGAGAGTGCTTCCGTGGTGTGGAGAAGACAGTCTTGCCCTTATGGGCCAGTTACCCTTTATGTGAGAAGAAATGGAGCAGAAGCAAAAGACAAGCCCTCCACTTTCTAGCCCAGGGAATGCAGGAGACAGAAGGAGCACATGGAGGCAGGAGAACAAAGCTGTCAGTCCTGTCGGCTACCTCCCCCAGACTCCAGAAGGGGATGTGTTAGTCAAGTCTAGGAGAGCCAAGAAGACCAGAGGCTCTGTTCTGCAATCCATTGAAGACTGGAAGGAGGAGGCTAATTCCCAGGCTGTCCACACTGAGCTGAGGGACCGCCTCCTCACCCTGGTGGCTCAGCACAGTCAGGCAGAGGCAGGCCCTATGCTTCAACATTCCTGAGTCATCTTTGGCTCCACTGTGGTATAGACAGTTTTCAGAAATACCGGAGAGTCCAGTGAAGGAGTCTGCCAGACGGATCACCATGGTGAGGATGAGGGATCTCACTACCCAGGGCTCTGGAGAGAAACACTCAAGCCAAAGCCAAATGGGAATCTCCTCAGAGGAGTCTCCCGATGCCTGAGAAAGCCAAGGTCAGGGTGAGTCAGCCAGAGGGCACTCGAAGGTCCTGACCAAACTGAGCGAGGTCAGATCAGGAGTCACGCTTCCACAGACAGCAGAGTGGGGCGGAGGGAGGCGGGGTATAGACGCTGAATCTTCTCCATGGCTGTAAAGTTGCATAAACTACCACCACCCCTCATACACGTCTGGACACATCTTTGGGAATAAAAGAGATGGAGGAAGAATTTTATCTGAGAGACTGAGCAATTTTATCCAAGAGAGGTTAATCTATATACACTTTAATATTGGGTTTAATATTGAGTTAAGCTTTAATTTGAACACTTACATTGTCTCTTTGCTAACCAGTCAGCCGTGGGCTTGGGAAGAAGGTTGTATTAGACACAGGAAATCACTTGTTAAAAATCTCAGCAATGTTTAAAAAGCCAAGAAGTCAGTTGCTGCAGGGTGGGATGGGTCATACTCCTAAAGCCCCCACAGAGAGGGCTGACTGTGGCTTTCACAGCTATAGAAATAGAGGAGGAAATTCAAGGAGTGGACCAGGATGGTGGATTTCTCCAGCAATTATTCTGTTTCCACTTTAGAGAGAGGTGCCTAGACGCAACCCTCCATCCTCTAAGGAGTAGCTCAGCTAGCCTGCCCATGGTGGGCACCAGGTGACTTCCACGGACATGGGACCTGCCCATTCACCTCCCCTCCTCAGCAATATCTGTAGGGGTTATGGCAGCCAAACAATTTGTTTAAAATGACAGAGCCCACAATATATTATGAACCGTATACATGCTACAAAACTGTTAACTTAAGCATAAATATAGTTATAGTAGGAAAAAATAGTGTATGCTTAAAACAACCGCATGGGTCTGATATTCACTACTTGTCCCTCCCCATAGGACAAGCCACAATGACTTTGGCAGTCTCTTCCTGTCTCTGTTCTAGAGTCTTTTCTTTGGTTATCCTTGTGATACTTCCACAGATCTCCTGCTGCATGCTGTGCTGGGCCACGTTCCACCATGATCCCAACTGGTCCCTGAGGGCCCATCCTTTCATTGTGTCAGGGCTGAAACAATAGTAATCAGTGAGCTCTGGGTCCTTCCACCTGCAGTCTTCATCTTCCCTACCTCTGGCCATCCCTGTTTTTGTTTCTATTTGTGCAACAAACTTATGTGTAAACTGTAGTTCTCCTTCAGTGAAAATCCACTTGGTCAAATGCCTATGGCCAAAGGGCAGTGAATGTCCACTTGACATGAGTGCTGAACACAGCCCTCTTCTTAACTACTGGCAGGAAGAGGACAACTTCCAGGCTAGCTGCTTCCACTCCCCATCCCATTACTAGGAAGTTTTTACTCTGAATACTGCCTATGCACCACTAGTAAGTGTCCTGCCAGGTGTAGCCCAGGAACTTAAAATTGCCCGCTTGCTCCCATAGTGGTTTTTTCTGCTTCATCCTATAATTCTCTCTGCATATGTAGTGAACCCATTCTTACACTTGCACACTTATCCACACTTATTATTAGCAATTCTGTGCACTCGATATTGTCATTAGAAAACTCTACAAGAGTATAACACAACTCTATGGAAAATTCCTTGAGGACAGGGATGTTGCTTTATACTTCCTTCAATTCCCTCATGCCAAGCAAAAAAATTTACTACTTTGATCTGCGATCACTTCACATCCAATTAATATTTAATATCTAACCAGTGTTTACTAAGTGTTTGCAATAGGCCTGAGCCTTTCTTATACATTTTCTTACTTAGTCTTCACAACAAGCTTGTATATTCTCAGCTTTACAGAGAGGAAAACACTGATTCAGAGAAGTTAAGTGACTTGCCCCATCACCCAGCTAGAAGGCAGTGATCCTGGGATAACAACACGCTCTCCTGCTTTGGTGTGTGGTGCTATTTCTTACACCACAATGCTCCTCCAGTGGTAGTTCTTGCCTTAGAGAAGAAGGGCCTGAGGTCAGCAGACTTGCCCAGTCACGAGGAAGTCCTTGAAGTGGAGGGGTAAGAGCCCAGTTTCGTGGAGCAGGGCCTGGAGGCCCCAGCCCCTGACGGGCACTGACTCGGCAGGTTCCCGGGTCTCTGGCTATGTTAGAGAACTAGCCACAAATTAGTTTCTGATGCATGTGGAAGGATAATCTGGGCCCATCTCACTACTCCTGTCTGGGATGGGATAAAGGGGGATAAGGGCTGGCTTGGCAGGGTCCTCTCACCCGCAAGGGCCAGGCCAATGGCTTCAGCATTAGCCCTTTCCATTAAGAGGGTAATATGGAACCCAGTCTTCCCAACACAAGGAAGTTGAAGTAGGGGTGGTACATGACACACCCACACCCTGCCTAACCTTGACCATGATCATGCAGAGCCCCAGACACCATCCCTTGAGCAAGCAATGGGGCCATCCATGTTATCCAACGAGGCTTAGCAGAAGCTGACAGGTCCAGAGACAGCTGGGACCCAGGTAGCTCTATCCTCTCCCACTATGACATGAGCTCCATGAGAGCTGGGACTTTGCATGTCTTGTTCACTGCTGTGCCCCAGTGCCTGCACCATATCTGTCATACAGTAGGCACCCCATACATACAGTTGAACGGATGAGCAAAAGAACCAAGAAGCATGGTGCATCCTGTGTGCACAAAACCCCATCTGCAAGGGAAACATACACACAGATCTTATTTTTTTAAAGCTTCCCCTTACACCTTGCTAACGCTGCTCCCTTCTTCAACATGTACTGTTTCCTGAAAAAACATCTCTGAATGATCTCTAAGCATTGCCCTTATGCTGGCACCTTCTTTTCCAAAGGCTGGAAAAACTCGTCTGTCAAGTTTCTCTTAATTTGAGCAGAGGCAGCTGTCCACAGCTTAGGAACTCTGGCTCTCTCCCCAGCAGCTGAGCCCTTTCAGCTTAATACCACTCCCTTGAACCAGAGAGGCCATGCCACGGTCTAATCTCAGGTCTCCCAGACACACGCAGGCCGAGCAGTGAGACCAAGACCCAGGCGACATCTGAGAGAGAGGTCACAATCCCCTCTGGGCTCCGGCAACTCTCATCTATGCTCCCTCATGATTCTTTGAGGGAGTCTTTGGTATGTGTGGCTAAGAGTCTCACTGGATACTTGACTACAGGAAAGTTTCTTAACTTGGCTAAGCCTCAGTTTTCTTATCTATAAAATTGGAATAGCAACAGTATCTGTCTCCTAGGATCATTATGAGAACTAAATAAAAGAATATACACAAAGTGCGTGGCACTGTGCTTGGCACGTAGTGGGAGCTCAATAAATGATAGGCATTATTATTCCTGTGTGGTATGGTTTGTTCCTGTGCTTTAGTTGTAAAAAACAGACACAACCCACAATCTGAAATAAATGGAATAAGCTCACTTGTCATTATTAATTCATTCAACAAAGACTGCGTTAGGCCCCATGGAGGTTCTAGATGGGACAGAGAAGGAAGATTGGACTCAGAAGAACATCTGAGCTGGGTCCTGGGCCTTCACTTATGTTGATCCCTGGAAGGAATCACACGTGCTCTCTGTTTGCCTGTCTCACTGTTAGTCTTCAAAACTCAGCCTAATGCAGCCTCCTCCAGGACGCTTTCCCTGACAGGACACATCCCAGGCTGGATTCCTTGGGAGACAAATGCTGAGGTTAGCAGGTAGGAAATTTATAAGGCAGGGCTCTTGGGATTGATACCCATGGAAGGGAGGAGAAGAAAACAGATTGGGTAGAGGGAAAGGCTGAGCAGCAATGTTGTCCCAACATAGGCCTCAGTGACCCCATACACCTGCCCCAAATTGCAGTGAGTGGGCCAGGCCTTTGTGCTCCTAAGTTGGATCAGTCATTGGACTCAGGCTGCCTCTGGAAGATGTAACCTTGGGCAAGATAGTTTTCTTCAGCCAAGACAATCAGCCCCAGAGAGGGCTGTCAGCTGAGGGTGATCTTCTGGAAGCCCTCCCTGCAGCTGGGGAATGAGGCCTTCACTCCTAAAAGGGGATTTGGGTGGTGGGACATAGGATCCCGCACATACTCTAGCCTAGCTTTTATCAGTAATACAGAGATGGTGACATCATTTGCTTGACTCTTGTCTCTCAATTGATATATTATATGGGTGGGAAAAGAGGAAAGGAATTTACTGGGCTCCCAAACTCTCAACCCCATTAAAATCTGCGTTATCCAGATGGGAAGGTTCTCGCCTACGCCACGGCTCTGAGTACTTTCTTCACTAAGCATTCCTGCCGTTAAGGCTAGACGTCAACAAATGTAGGGGGTTTATGGTAAATGAAGTGAGTCAAAAAAATATAAACTAGTAATCATGGAATAAATGTGGGGGGAGTGATGTGGACAGGGATTGAGTTGATCTCTGGATTGGCCTGGGCCTAGTTTAAGACCATTTTTTATCCTTCTTTGGCTTTTTTGGAGAGAGAAGAGGACAGACAGGTTTCAGTCCCTCTGAAAGAGCAGGGAGTTGTCTCCTTGGGCTGTCAAGTAGACCTGCTTCCATTATCAGTTTGGCACAATCTTTCTTAACAAAATGTAGCTGGTGGTTCTGCTGTCTGTTGGCATGCTCCAACAAGGCCAAACTAGAGACATATTGAGCATAAATGCCTATTTGAATGAATTCTAGGATCACAGAGTGGATTTGCAAACGTTTTCAATTAAAGGCCCTTCTCAGGAAGCTGCAGCTGCCTTTCTACCCTAGAGAGAAAATATCTAAAATCCAGCTCCAAACTGAGAACTGAACTTGTATTTTGGGCTCTAAACAGATTTTTATCAAGGGTTTCTGAGTCCCCAGGATATTTACCCACTCATTATTACCCACTAAAATTTCTGTAAATTTTAAGAATTAAACAAATCCTAAACTCATTTTAGTAGGTTTATTGTAAGCATACAGGTGAAGCAATTCTGAAGTTATTGTATAAGAACTGTAGGATGGAGAAGTGAGTGAATATACTGATGTTGAGATCCAAGGTTTTCACTATGGAAGAAGAGACATACAAATATGAATTGAGAGACATGTGAGGTGATGGATATGCTAATTAACTTGATGGCGGGAATCCTTTCATAATATATACATTTATTGAATCACCACAATGTACACGGTAAATCTTACAATTTTATTTGTCAATTATACCTCAATAAACCTGAAAAGAAAAAAAAAACACAAATATTGATTGTGAGAAGGCAAGAAAGAATCCTATGGGGATGGAAATGGAGATATCCATGTAAACTCATGATTTCTAGAACATGTATATGTGTGTGAATATGCATGTTTTATGTGCACATATGTATGAATATGTATGTATATTTATATACACACATATATTCCTTAGATCTGTTTACTAAAAGGGTCAAGAAGCAATCTCTTCCCCCCTGTAGCAATGAGCACACCTATCACCCAAATCTTGGTCTCTAATACCATTCCCCACTAAGAGGAAACAGGCTTCTCCGGGAAATGGTTGATTCCAGAGTTGAGGTGAGGAAGGGACAAAATGAGCCTAGAACAACTTATTATGCCAGGAATGCTAAAGGCGGGGGGGGGGAGCGAGCAGTGATTGGGGCATGTCACAAGGACACAGAAGCCAGATTAGAGGGACTCCCACTGGCCAAATCAATTAAGTACACTAACAAATTATAAAGCATTGGAAAAAGCAAGATTTTGTACATCCTTGTCAATAAAGCATGGATAAATGAATAAATGGAGAAGGAAGAGCCCTTACTTACAGTAAAATGCTGAGGACCAGCTGGTAAATGTGGAGGAGGGCTGTAGTTGGAAAATGCTCATTTTGCAACCATCATGATAAAGACGGGATTAGGCAAGAACCATCAATGGAAGCTAAATCGAAGAGGAAATTTTGACTCAGAGCAGAATATTTGAACCGTCTTAAAGTGTTTCCCCCACAGATTGTTTATTAGTTACAAGGAAGAAAAAAGTTAGTAATTATAGAGTGGAGAAATCAAACAATCCTCAGTCAGGTGATCAAAATTAACATCACCAAGAGGGACAGATGGCTATCATGAGCTTCCAGATGTGACAATCTCACCTAGGCAGTGTTCTAGCCAAGAACGTATAACCTGAATCTAATCACGAGGAAACATCAGAGAAACCTAAAGTGAAGACTGTCCTATTAACACTAAGGGGAGAGAGGTTGAATTCTTCAAAAATGTCAATGTCATAAAAGACAAAGACAAGCTGTGGATAAATAAGACGGAAAACGGATGGTAACAAGGATGCGCAGAAATAGGATCCCTCATAAATGGCTGGTGGAAGGTAAAATGATGCACGTGCTTTGGAAAACAGTCTGGCAGTTCCTCAAATTTTAAACATTGAGTTACCATGTGACTCAGCAATTCCATTCCTATATATACACCCAAGAGAAATGAGAACATATATCCCTATAAAAACGTGTACATGAATATTCATAGCAGCATTGTTCATAATAGCCAAAAAGTGGATAATAGGTAAATGTCTATGAACTGATAAACAGATAAATAAAATGTGGTATATCCATATAATGGGTTACTACTCATCAATGGAAAAGAATGAAGTACTGATCCGTGCTGCAACATGGATGACCCTTGAAAACATTTTGCTAAGTGAAAGAAGCCCATCACAAAAAACCACATTGCATGACTCCATTTATACAGAGAGCAGATTAGTGATTGCCTGGGACTAGGGAAGAAGGGGGTGACCGCTAATGAGTGAAGTGTTTATTTGGGGTGACAAAAATGTCCAAACTTTGGTTGTGGTGATGGTTGCACAATTTTGAGAATATACTAAAAATCATTGACCTGTGTGCTTTAAATGGGTGAATCTTATGGTATGTGAATTATATCTCAATAAAGATGGTTTTAAAAGTCTAATGTTCTTTATTTAAAATACCTGGGTAGCAACAATATTTAGCAGTATGACATCTCATAAAGGGCAATTTTTAAAAATAAAGAAATAAAACACACACACACAAGGATGGATTGGGAAGCATGCAGGCCATTTGTCCCCTTGCAGGAGCAGCTTTAGTGGAGGAGTAAAGACAGAAAGCTGAGTGGACTGGCTCAGAGGAATGGGAAGTGAGGAAGTAGATGGAGTACGTTTGCGGTGCAGACAACTCTTTCAAGTAGCTTCCGTGTGAAGGGAAGTAGGAAGATGGGGTGAGGGCTAGAGAGGCATGTGGGGGCTGAGAAGGTTTTTCTCATGTAGGAGAGCTGTAGTGATGAATGCTGCTGGGAAGGATCCAGTGGAAAAGGCCCGGCTGGAGAAGCAGGAATTGGAGAAGATAACCCATACAGCAGGGGCCGAGAGAAGTTATGGGATCCAGAATCCATGTGATACCAAGGAGCACACTTTCTCCATTGAATGGGAGGGGAAAGAACAGGGTAGATGCTGGTACAGACAGATCTGTGATTTGGCTGTGGTCAGTTCCTGACAGATGGAGAAGGAGAGAAGATTGGCTGTTCGAGGAGGTTTCATATCCTCAGTCGGCCACATACTAGCTGTGTGATCTTGGCACATGTAGTGAGCTTCTCTGAGCTGGTTTCCTCCTTTGTAAAGGGAATAATACCTTGGAGTGTTCTTGTGATGACAAAATGAGATAACACAGGTTAAACACAGAGCAGAGTGACTATCACACAGCAGGCTCTCAACAAACGTTAGTTTATTTTTTAATTCATTTCTATACCCTTGCTCGTTCTGCTACCACCCTGAAACACATGCAAAAATAAGTTTCTGAAAGACAGTAACCTTGTTTTATGAATCCTCGTGTTCCCACTACCTATAACAATACCTGGCACATGCTAGATGCTCAATAAGATTGGTTTTCTAAATTGAGATCCAATTCCTCTTCACTGAATAGCTGTCAAGTGTCCAGCCCCATGCTGGGGACATTCACCCATGTCACCTCACTACTCCCCACAGCTACACTGGAAGGGGGTGGTGTCATCGCATCTTTACAGGTGAAGGACCTGAAGCTGAGAGAGGTTAAGTCACCAGATGCTAATGACAAAGGTGGAACTCCAAGGCAACTCTTCCTTCCAATGTCAATGTCTGTCCACTGTCTCCCCGCTACCTGGTTCTGTGTTTGTCTTTTGTGTTGTTTCTTCTTCTCACTTAGGCTGGTTTACAAGCGAGTCTCCAAGACATTGCCTAGAGGAGCCTGCGTAAGCCTCACAAGGGCAAGAAGCTTGGCCTTCTGCTCGCCCCTCCTAACTACTCCTCCCGTCGGAATTACCCTCCCTTCCTCCTCCCGCCCCTTCCTGACCAGACGAAGGTGTCTAGCACCAGGATTAGAGGGTTTAAAGCCTTCTTTTTAGTTATTTTCAGATCCAATATATAAAGAAGAGAATAAAGGATAATCTTGAAGACTAGTAAATTATCACGGAGCAAGTGATACTTGCGGTCCAGTTTTGGCAAGATAAAAACGGCATGGAGAACTGAGATGCCTAGATTTAACTGCCGCCAGAAAAGGAAAAATAGCAACATCAAGGGAGAAATTGAATCTTTTGCTTTATATGTTCTGTCCTTTTTTAAATTTCTTAACGTTTTAATGAAGAATTTTGAACATACAATTATAGTGGTATATGCGCCGGCCCCGTGGCTTGGTGGTTAAGTGCGCGCGCTCCACTGCTGGCGACCCGGGTTCGGATCCCGGGCTCCCACCGGCGCGCTGCTTCTCCGGCCATGCTGAGGCCGCGTCCCACATGCAGCAACTAGAAGGATGTGCAGCTATGACACACAACTATCTACTGGGGCTTTGGGGAAAAATAAATAAATAAAATCTAAAAAAAAAAAAAAAAAAATTATAGTGGTATAATTGTATAATGACCTAGTAGAGAAACTGGCATAATGAACCCATGTACCCAACAATTAGCAAGATTTTGCTGCATTGGCTTCATCTATCTTTTTTTAAAATGCGATTTCTTCTCACTTAGGCTAGTTGATTTCATTTCACTCCCCACTGCAGTATGCATCTTTTAAAAATGGGCATTTTTCCACCCAGCCACAAGACCATTTTTACACCTAACAAGCTTAACAACGATCTCCTAGTATCACCTAATACCAAGTCTATATTCAACTTTCTCTGATTGTCTTTTTTTTTTTTCTTTTCCTTTTTATTTTAACAATGGGCATGTTTGACTCACAATTCCAGACCCACACACTGCCTTTGGTTGTTCCGTCTCTTAAACCTTTTCAGGCTACAGTTTCTCCTTCCTAAGCTCCTCCCTTGATTTCTGATGCCAGAGCTTTGGGTGAACCAGATCCACTGTCCTGTAGAAAGTCCCACATTCTAGAGTAGTCTATTTATTTCCTGGTGGTGAAATTTAACTTGCTTGCTCTTCCTCGTAATTCCTGTAAACTAGAAGTTGGCTTGAAACATTTGATCCGCTTCAGGTTTTTTGGCAGTGATTCTCGGAGGCGGTGCTGTGTGCTTCACTTGGACTGCATCAGGAGACGACAGCGTTGGTTGTCCCGCTCTTGGCAACTCCTAGCGACAACTCTTGTCCCACTCTTAGCGACACTGAGGTTGATTGGGGGGCTCGGGTGGTTGTCCTGTCCTTTTCTGGGGTGTGGCAACCATGAAGCAAGTTCCAGAAAGTCAAATTAAGAGTGTTCTTTAATTCATTCAGGAACCATTACTTGAGTCCTTACTGTGCTCCTGCCACTCCACTAAGGAGACACAGAAATAAATAAAAAATACTCTTCCTGCCCTTCAGAGAATTCACTGTGGTGATAGAAACAAACCATGAACTGCCCTGGCCTTACCCCATGAATGGCTTCCACCTCTGTGGGTTCGCAGCCCTATAAACACTTAGGAAACTCAGCCCGGAGGCCAGAAGCCGAACGTTGTCTCCTAAGACATCACCTTGTTTGGGGCCCGCAGTCTTCCGGGCTGGCCATCGTGAGCTTTCCTGTTCTCCCTAGAGGAACTGGGAGTTTTCTCTAACAATAACCACAGGGCACCCTAGCCAAGTCCTCTTTGAATTCTGAAAAGTTTGACTTCGTAATTCAATGAGCAATTGGATTTTTTGCTTTGTGTGTCAGATTTTAACAAGTAGAAACTCACCTCTTAAGGAGTGAAAGGGTCTGGAATGCGGTTGCTTGAAAATGTCTGCGTCTGTAAGTACCATGTGGCTATATGTGAATGAGGAGACTTAAGTCCGTACTTGGCAAAATTGGAATTTTAGAATTGGGTCAACTCGGCTTTTATGTGCTGCCCAAATGCCTCGCCCTTCCGTGCCTCTCACTGCTGAAAGCCCTCAACAAGACATCTCCTCTTGAATCCAAGAGCATATTTTGTATTCAGCTGCTGTGTGTGGGATAAATGAAAACGGGAGTAAAACTCACTGCTAATGCTGACACCTCACAGAAGGTATGTCAAGTGTATTCTGAGGTCCTGTGTCCTTTAAAGGAGGCTCTGCCCAGTCACTTGTGCCGGGTATCCTTCTTGGAGGTGAAGAGAGTGGGAGCAGCTGAGATTTCTGCAGCAATGTGGACACTCCACCCGGGGCCACTTCTTTCTCTGAGTATTTTTATTATGGATACATACACATTTAAAAAGTGGGGAAGGCACTCTTTACTGCAAAAACTCCCTCTGTTTGCATTTCTAGCATTTCCTAGCCAGCTCTGGAGCTGAAAAAATCTCTTTCCTCCACCTGCCCTCTTCCCCATTTCTCCTCCTGAAGGCTGTGCCAGCCCTGGCGACTGAAACAATAAACGACACATCCGTCCCTCTTGTTGAGAGAGGAGACTGTCCTTCCTCTGCTGCCCCACCCACCACTCAGGACCTCCTCTGTGGAGAGTCCACCCCGGTCCTCACCAGGGGTCAGGGCCTTCCCCACAGGTTGGGTTGATCCGAGTTCTCTTGACCAAGTTGGTTTGACAACTGCCCTGGAGCCTGAAGAAAACAAAGGTGGGGATTTGTCTCCCTCGTCACCTGCGCTGGAGCCCAACCAGCCACCAGAGGCCAGCGGCTCCCACATCAGTTGCATCATCTCCAGTCACCTAGTTTCACACAGTCTCTTTCTTCTTTGTTATTAACTTTGCGTAACTTTGGCTCATGTACCACACAACTCATTGGGAGCCCTCTGAACTTGTATGTTTGGGGATTTATGAGAAAATTCGGAAGAGTATCCAAAGTAAGGGAAATGAAAATCCCAATTACTAGGAGGGTGGGGTTAAGGTGAGAGCAGAGTGGTTTTGCATATGCTTGTATATCTGACGTCTATCATTCCTGCCTCTGCCACATATCCCTCCAGCGGCATTGGAGTAATAGACAAAGCTATTAACAGCTGCAGGGGGAATCAGCAGAGTCACAGAAGTTCTTCTCCACCAGTTGGTTTCTTTTTTATTATCTTTAATAATAAAACATTTTGGTATATTTGTAGGTTCTTACATTTAGGTCGTAAATTAATGCTTTCCCTATTTAAACAAATTTGCAAACTCTAAAAGTCAGACATTCTCCCACTGAGTCATATGTGTATCTGTTGCATAAGAAAGAGGGAGCAAAAGAGGGTGCAGACTCATAAAATCTAAAGCATTATTAAGGACATTCTGTGTGCTCAATCCTTTTCTAAGGAGGCAGGATGGTCTAGCTCTTTCTACAGCACCTAGGTTCAGATCATAAGCCAACCACTTGTTGTCTGTCCTCTGCAGGTGAGCCCTTGGAGAGTCCACTTCCTCATACATAAATTAGGGAAGATAACACTTAGCGCTAATACAGGTATTGAGAGACTTAAAAAAGAGAGCATAGGGACAATGTTGGCCCCTGCTGGGTGCTCATTACTGGTTAGTCCTCTTTCTTATCACATGGAAAATTTGGAAGCTTTTTCACAATTCATTAAATCAGTACAGTAACTTTGGAACATGGGCTTTGAAGTCCAACTCCCTGAGCTCTATGACTTTGAACGTGTTCATTAACTCTGCTATGCCCAGTTCCCCGCTCTAGAAAGTGGAGATAGTGGCAACACCTATCTCCTAGGGTTGTTGGAAGGCTTAATTGAGATAACAGTCCCTGGCACACAATAAGTGTTTAACATATATTAGCTATTCCATTCCAGAAGCTGAGAAGTATGAGAGTTGGAGCAAAATGACACTTTCTACTTGACTTTGTCATTATGAAAAACTTCTTTCTCAATTAAAAAAAAATGCCGTCACTTTTCCCTAAGAGGAGCAAAACTTGCCCATTAAGGATTTACTTGAGTTGAAATGTGCTATCAGGAAGCCTCGTTTTTGATGGATTGTGGAAAGTTCCGTAGAGCACGCAACCTGTGAAATGGAATAGGTTACGTTTTTGTAAACTGTTCCCACTGTAAGAAGTTTAGCGCCACTGGGGTTTCTCTAGGGACAATGCACACTTTTGTTGGAGATTGACATTTAAAAGTGTTTGCTTGTTCAGTACATGTTGTTTGAAGAGTTGCTTTACTACAATTTAATGGCAAATTCCACTCTGGATTTCCTGCCAACAAATCTATAAAGCTTTGTTCGAGATTGAAAGCATTCAGAAGTTTTTTTTAAAAGCTGGGAGGTGCTGGGTGTACATTAAAAAGAAAAAGAAAAAAAGGAGGAGGAGGAGAGAAGTCCTGTGGGTGTAGGATGAGTGTTTGATGTAAGAACTGGCTGGTCGGCTCCAGCGATGAGCAATTAAGAAAAGTTTAAAGGGCCAAGATGAAGAGTTGGGCAGGCGTGCAAGCCGCTCCATCAACGCCCAACGCAGGAAAAACAGCCCTGGCTCCGCGCGGCGCCTCTCATTCAACAGCCCTGTTCCTGTTTGGAGCTGATGTGATGACAAAGCAGCTTCGAGGGCATTCTTACCAGAATGTAGCATTACATAACACCTGCTCCACACGGCCCGCCGTGGGCGTCACGGGTTAATATCCAAGACTGGTATTCCAGTGTTCGGCTCAGGAAATAAACACGTAGTGGTTTTGTACCAGTGTTCATGGATGGCACCTCGTTAAAGAGCATTTCAGGCTGATGTCCCCAAGGTTGTATGCATGTAAACCATGCTATATTTGTGTTGGAATAATGCAGATTAAAAATAAAATTGAAATGTCCATTAATAGAGGACTTTTTTGAAAGATGGATAAATATCATACACATAATGTTAAGTGAAAAGAGTGGTTGCAAAGGGTATGTAACTGTATGAAGCAATTTATGTGAATTTTAAAATAAGACCATATTACATATTATTTACAGAAGCAAACATATCAGAAAGTACAAAAACATGCCCAGAAATCCCTCACACCACCTTCAGGATAGTTGGTTATCTCTGGAGAAGGGTGAAGGGAGGAAGGAAGGGAGGGAGAGGGACGGGAGCAGGGCCTTACCTGTATCTGAACTATTTTTTTTCTTTAAATGCAAAATGAAGAGATCTGAGACTATTATGTCAAAATGTTAACATCTATTAAACCTAGGTGATGGGTGCATGGATATCTGTTATAGATTCTGCACTTTTTTGTTTCTCACATATTTCATAATTTAAAATTTTTAATTAGAAAACAATGGTATATCCATATGATGGACTATCATGCAGCCATTAAAAAGAATAAGGAAATTGCATAGGTTATCAGAGAGAGATGTACAAGAAATATTTTAGATCAAAAAAACAGGTTGCTGTGCAGTATGATACTATAATCTATTTGTGCTTAATATAGTATACATATACACACACACACACATATACAGACACACACTCTAGTCTAAACCTTTCCCCTGGGCTCCACACTCATATTCAATGCCTGAAATCTCCATGGATGTACTCAAGCAATCCAAAAACTTACGGAGTCTAAAGCCAACCTCTTGATCTTTCCATCTAGACATTCCCATCTCCAATAGTTCCCATCTCAGTTGGTCACATGACAGCATATCCATCAGTTGCTCAGGTGAAAATCCCAGGAGTCGGTGACGATTTCCCCCTTTCCCTCAAGCCCTGACGGTCCTACCTGCTGGCTCTCTAATCCATTCCATCTCCCCACCTTCCCTGCCACCCCACCCCCACCCCCCAGTCCATTGTCCCTCACTGGAAGCCACAGGAGTTTCCCAATCAGTTCTCTTGGCATCAACCATTGCTCCCTACAATCCATTCTCCACGTAGCAGCCAGAGTGGTTCAGCAAATCACCCCCTACCTAAAACCCAATGATATTCCCATTGTTCTCAACTCCTTACTTATGAGCCTGGATCTCCCACCTTCCCTTGCTTCATCGGGTGCCATCTCCCCACACCTGCACTCCAGCCACTCTGGAGGACTTGCATTTCCCTGGGGGCTCCCTCCACAGCTACTGTACATGCTGTTCCTCTTGCTCCCGATGCCTGATTCCTTTTTATTTTGTAGTCAGAAATAACAAATAAATTTAATTAAAGTGTCTACACTGAGGGAAAAATCAGATACATTTATTTATTTGTTTTATTTATTTATTTAATATTTGATTTATTTAATTCAGCAAACACTTATTGAATACTTATTGAACACAGCTCTGTGTTCCCAGACCTGTGCTAGATGTTCTGTTTCCCTTGTTAGGCTTTCACATCTCAAACCCATGCTCCAAGGTTTACATAAGGGCTTTCCTTCTGATTATAGCCCTGCCTTCAGGAACATCTGTAGCTGAGCCTTGCTGTGCTATGTGACCGGTGAGACTCAATGGACATGCAAACACACTTTCATTGCTCATAGGACAGGAAAACTTTGCTCTAAGAAGCCATCCCCTAGGGGGACAAGGCTAACAGTTCCCACTGCAATCATTTTCCTCTGACTATACACAAGTACAAGTCCAGAAAACAAGAGATTTTTTGCCACGTTCCTACTGACGCCTTGCTCTGAGATTTCTGCATCAACTCTGTTGTAAACTGTTCCCTGTTGCTGACGTTTTGTGTCTAGAAGCTTTGCCAGGCAGCTTGCCGAGGAGTTTCAGGGTGGGGTCCCAGCACGAGCAGTTTCTGGGACACACAGACAAGTGCCCGGTGCACTGTGCGCCCTGCCTGTCAGCTTTCTCCTCTCCTTGGGCCCGCTTCAGATAAATGACTCATTTCAAAACTCTCAGGGCAAAATCTGCAAGGAAAACATGTTTGTAAGACCTGAATTCTATAAGTAGATTATTGATGTTAACTCAAGTCAGTTTCTGTTTTTCCTTTTTGTCTCCTTAAAAGACCTGAGTGTATAAGAGAATCCTCAGCGACCATCTGACTAACGTGAGATAAATGGGGTAGTGAGTTTAGCATAGTGTTTAAAGCATGGGCTTTAGAGTCAGAGAAAGCTTGCTCAGTATGCTCTTGCCTTCATGCCCTGCCCTTTGCTTCCAGACAAACTCCTACTCATCCATCAACACCCACCTTAAATATCACTTCTGGAAACATTTCTCCATTGCAATCAATCTGAGTAGGCAGTTCCTTCTCTCTGGGCTCCCAGAGCACCTCTATTATGTCTATTTTAATACCTGCCATATTGTCTCATAATTATTTGTTTACTTATATGTCTCTCCCATTGAATAACTAGGCTCTCCAAGGCCAAAACCATACCTTACTCGGTTTAGCATGAGATCTGTCATATAAAATAGTGGTCAAATTTGAGCACTCTGTAGTCAGACCTGGTTTCAAATCCTGACTTCACTTCTTAACCACCTGTTGGACCATGTGGAGTTACTTAATCTCTATAAACCTCAGT
Organism: Ceratotherium simum simum; assembly: GCF_057802395.1. Classification (NCBI taxonomy): domain Eukaryota; kingdom Metazoa; phylum Chordata; class Mammalia; order Perissodactyla; family Rhinocerotidae; genus Ceratotherium; species Ceratotherium simum. The sequence goes on from NC_141906.1 coordinate 16,972,463, forward strand.
TTGCTCATCTAAAAGATATCTACATTTAAGGATTGTTGTGAAAATTAAATTAGGCATGGCACATGTTTGAATGCTAGCTGGTCCATATGGAAGAGGTTTTAACTCTCATTTCTATTAACTGCGTAAATGCTCATTAGCCAAACTAATAAATGAATGACCCAAACATCTGATCATGACCCCTTCACGCCCACCAAAGAAGGTATCATGAGTGAAATGTAGGAGGAAATTGCATTGACATAATGTTCACTTTTTCATGAAAATACAGCTAAAAATATATAGGTATTTTAAACGGTCACTTGTGAAGGATACCCATTAGAAGAGAACGGCCTAACCTTTCCAAACTGCTCCCTGAGTTATGGTAAAAATCAATCTCAGTTGAAATGCTGAAGGTCTTATAATGTGCATTTCACAGTCTACCTGTTTGGGCAGGCGAGTTACCCTGGGAGCCTGCGAGAGACAGCTTAATGAGCGGTCACTAGAATAGATGCAGCTGATTATACCTCACTTGAAAGCATTTCAGGTGGATTTCTTTACACTTTGTAATCTTCCACCCTTACCCTTCCCTGGCAACTTTTCTGCTTACTCCTGATTGAAGTTTAAGAGACAGACACACTTTCATAAACATTTGCAGCCTGTTATTCTGCCTCAGGCTCTTCATCTGTCCTTAATTATGATAATATGGCACCAATTCGTGAGCGCCTACTGTGTGTTAGCCAGACAGTGTGCTAAGTGCCAGATACACCTCTCTCTCCTTCTCGCAGAGCTGATCACCATCTAACACACCAGATAATTTGCTTCTCTATTGTTTCACTGATTATCATCTCTCTCTCCTCCCCTCCCACCCCTCACCTCCTAGGAAGGTAAGGGCCCAAGGGCAGGATCTTCATCTGTTTTGTTTCCTGTTATATCTCAAGAGATTAGAACAATGCCTGGCACACAGTAGATGCTCAATAAACATTTGTTGAATAAATCCACCTTTACACAACCCGGAGGTAGCTAGTATTATCTTCGTTTTGAGGCTGGGGAAACTGAGACCCAGAGATATAAAATAAACAACCCAGCATCACACAGCTAGTAAGTAGCAGCTGTGGGCCTTGGACTCAGGTTTGTCTGACTTGAAATTCTATACTTTCTCCTCTAGGAAATGCCTTGTTGCAACTGCGTTTTCTTCTGGAAGACATGCATCGCTGTGCCTGGACTGGCTTGAGATGGGTTTTGAGATCTAAGATTGGCAACACCAGGAGTACACATGATTGTGATATCAGATGTAGACAAGGAGACAGGTCAGACTGCTGGCCACAAGGAGGGGGCTTGGAGCCAGGTTGTCTGACCATAACACTCTCTGGCTCTGTGCTCAAAGAGAACTTTCTGGTCTTCTCAGAACCCCGTATTTTCTGTGTACCAGAAGTTAATATAATCCCCCCTGCCTCTTACAGACCTCCCAAACTTTCTATGAACATTCATGGTGTCTGGGCAGAGATTCCAGTTCTTTGGAGAAAGGTGCTCTCTAAATGCCAGGTGTTGTTAGGTATTATAATGATCACTTACTGCTATTCATCCCCTTTGATATTTGCTACTACGCAACTCAGTTCTTGGACCTCTCCAGTCAAAACCCAAACATATTTTATCCCCAGTTCCTTTGTATACTGAAAGTTATGAAAATATTGGCTGAATTCCATATTTCCATTCTAGATGTGGATTTTGGTGAGTGAGCCAAATTAAGAAACCATGACCTATTGTTGGAGGTTTGGCACCCTCTCCTCTTCTCATCATACATTCTTCCTGGGCAAGATCTTCCAGTTCCATTGGTTCAGCTGCTGTTGACATGTGGATGGCTCCCCAATCAGCATCACCCTCCCACTTTGCTTTCCAAACTCCAAACCCATTTTTGTAACTGCTTTCTGCACACCTCCACCTGGGTGTCTGACAAGTGCCTCACATCCAGCATATTGAAAGCCAAACTTATCATCCTACTCCCAAGTCGGAACACCCTTCTCAATTCTTTGTCCCAATGAATGATATCTGTCATCTTTTACTCCTCCTCAATTATCATTTCCTCCACCGCCCACATCCAGGCATCCAGTTCCAAATCAGAAAGACCTCGCATCTGTTTCCCCCTCTCCATGCCTACAAACACTACTCTGTTTCTGGCCCAAGCCGTTGCTTACCTCTTCCCTGGTCTTTCTGCACACGGTTTCTTTCCTCCACACATGGCTGCCACAGCTGTCTTTTGACATGACAAATCTGATGATGTTACACACTCCAACGCTAGAATCTTTAGCACTGGCCCTAGCCTATCATGCTAACACCAAGTGCCCCATCATGTGCTAATATCATGTCCTCACCACCATCTTCCATGCATACCCTGGTGCTTCAAATGCTTCACCCTCCCCTAACATGCAGTGGTTTTCATTTCTTCATGCCTTCGCACTCTGTTCCTGTTGTCTGGAATGCCTTTTCTCCTCTTTGCCACCCATCACATTCACATACATCTTTTAGGTCCCATCTCCCCTGCTTTTACAAATCCCTCTGGTGGAGTAACATCCTCCTTTGCGGTTCTGTAGCCCTTTGCAAATGCCCTCTTATGTTTGTCAGAGTTCTCAAAAAAAAACAGAACCAATAAGATATATATACATATAGGAACAGATTTATTATAAAGAATTGGCATATGTTAATATGGAATCTGAGAAGTCCTGCAATCTGCTGTCTGCACGCTGGAGACTCAAGAAAGCCAGTGGTGTAATTCAGTCTGAGTCTGAAAGCTTGAAAACCAGGACCACCAAGGGCAGGACAAGATCCATGTCCTAGCTCAAACACTCATGCAGGAAGGGGTGATTTCTTCCTTCCTCCAACTTTCTGTCTACTCAGGCCTTCAACAGATGGGATGATGCCCATCCACATTGAGGAAGGCAAACCGCTTTACTGAGTCCACCCATTCGAATGCTAATTTCATTTGGAGACACCCTCACAGACCCACCTAGAAATAATATTTAACCAAATATCTGGACACTCTGTGATCCAGTCAAGTTGACACAAAAAACTAACCATCACACCTCTCAAAGCAATTCTTAATAATAGCAGTCTTATAGCACATATTTTGTGATAGGTACTTTTCAGATCTCTTTATACACTCATCTAATCCTTGCAACAACCCTGTCTGTGGCTTCCCCATCCCCTCATCGGATGACACCCACTGGCACCTCAACTCAACATATTCCAGACCGAGTTCACCACCTCCCACTCCCACCCCTTGCCAAGACCCATTGCACACCATCCAAGGAAAGCACCCACCCATACCTTTCCGTTTGCCCAGGCTGGAAACCTGGGAGTCATTCTAGGTTACGCCTTCTCCCTCATCCCTTGTCAATAATTAATTACCACAAGGCTAGCTTCTAAATGTCTCAGATCTCTGCTTTTCCCCATCCCCTACTTCAGGCCCTCCTCATCTCTCTTTCAAACTGATGGACCGTCTGATCACTATATTCCCATGAGTTTGTTATCTCTCCATCCCAATGGCGACTGCCTTCACTCAGCCCTCCACCTGGATCTCATCTGCATTGAGAATCAGCCTCCTGACCCCTCTTCCTACTTCTGGTTTTGCACACACCAAGCCAGCATCCATACTCTAGACCAAGTCATCATTCAAGTAGGAAAATCTGCTTATGTCATCTCTCTGCCTTTAAACTTCTAATGTCTTCTCTTTTGTCTCAAGATTAAGTCCAAAGTCTTCATCACGGCACACAAAGCCCATCATGCTCCAACCTCTACCAACCTCTCCAGGCTCCTCTCTCCCCACTTTCCGTCTCTCAACTCAGGGCTTGTGCTCTCTTCCTCTGCACTTTGCACTTACTGGCTCCTCCCTCCCCTACTTCAACTTGGCCAACTCCAACTGGTCCTTCAAATCTCAGCTTAGCATCATCTGTTCCCAGAGTCTCTGACTTCCACAATCTGGGTTGGGAGCGTCTTGCTTCCATGGAAGCAATAGCACCTACCCATACTGTGTTGTGATTGTCTATTTTCTTGTCTAGCCTTCACCTCCACACCCTTACTCAGTGAGCTCTATGAGGGCCTGCGTGTATCTTGTTCATCTCTCCACCTCTAGTTCTTGAGCCACTCGATGCTCATGAGTATATTGAATAAATGAATCCCTGTCCTAACCTCTTCCAACCCCCGCAAAGCCCCCCAGGCCCATAGTGGGGAAGACACAAGTAAAGCAGTCAACATATGTCAGTGTTATAAAAAACATAATGAAGTTGTACATAAGGTGCCCTGGGAGCAAGGAGAAGGAAGCCACATCAGCTTCAGATACCTCAATGGACAGTAGGGCAGAAATATGCCTGGGATGTTAACTTTTTGAAAAACAGCAAATGGAAAGAGCACCCCAACTTCCAACCTTGAAGACCAGCTTGCGACTAATTCATAACTCTAGACTAGTAGTCTCCATTCTCTTTCTGTATGAAGACCCCTTCTAATATCAAAAAGTTTAGCTGCCCGCATGTAATGGTAGTTGATGCAGAAAATCCTAAAACTCCTCTAACTTCAGGAAGGATTTTAAAAGAGTCTGATTGTGTACATCACAATGCCATCTTCAAAAATTCACGACTAACAGTACACGAATGTCAAAGGTGATTTATTATGCCCACAGACTGTGACTGGTATGGGTGTGGGTTTATAGATCCCATGTAAAAACTCCACAGTGCCCCCAGGAGCCAGTGGTTTAAACCCACTGATGCTAATGTCAGCCCTTTATGCCCCTCAGCCACCCTCTCTCCTCTATCTGGACCGACTCAGGAAACTCGCTGACATGGAAGAAAGACGTGGTTGGAAAATGAATAACTGGTAACACCTTCATAACTAAGTATTTTTATTCAAGCAGTAAGAGATTAGTTCAAAACTATAAGAATTTTTTTTTTTGTGGTGAGGAAGATTGGCCCTGAGCTAACATCTGTGCCAATCTTCCTCTACTCTTTCTATGTGGGATGCCGCCACAGCATGGCTTGATGATTGGTGGGTAGGTCCATGCCCAGGATCCGAAACCATGAACCCCAGGCCACCGAAGCAGTGCGTGCAACCTTAACCACCACACCACCAGGCCGGCCCCAAGAATTTGTATTTTAACACAGAGTGAACAGATTAGTCTCTTCAGGAGACTAATCATGGCCTTACTCTACCGTAAAGCCTGCTTTGCTGCCATATGATGAGATGAGAAGAGCATCTTTCCCATAGAGTGTGGATCACTGGGAAATCTCTCAAGGCACGGCAGGTTGGTTGGTTCGGGGTCATGCTGAGCCTAATCCAGTTATTCAAGCGCACCTTTCGCTCTCCCAGTTTTAGGTCCTGTTTTCAGCAGCCACATTCAACTGGGACACAGTAAACAATCCCCCACAGTACTTTGCTGATACCTTAATCATGACACCTTAATCATGACACCTTATTCATTCTTTTTTTCCAGTTAAGTTATATTAAAATTCAAATGATACACAAGTTTATAATTTAAAAAATAGCAGTTTCCCACATCACTCCCTGGTCCCATTTCCCAAAGATAACCACAGATAATATAACACAGTCTTTTGTTCTGTTTGGTCTCTTAAAAAGAAAAAAAATAAACCATACCATACATACTGTTCTGCAACCTGATTTCTCCTTTGCTTTTTCTCTTTTACAATTTTTTTACTTTTTCTTATGGAAATCTTCAAACCAATACATAAATACAGGGAGCAGTATAATGAATCTCCATGTACCCATCACCCAGCTGCAACAAATACCAAAAATTTGCCAATTTTGTTTTATTTATCTCTCCTCTACATCAAAAAAAATTTTTATGGACTATCCCAGCAAATCCCAGATATTATATTATTTCACCACAGTATTTTATAATGTATTTCTAACAGGTAAAATCTTTTAAAAACATAACCGTCTTGCCATATCTCAAATAACATATCTATTAACATATCTAAAAATAACAATAATCTCTTAATAATCAACTGTTTTCTATTTTTCCTGATTGTCATTAAAATTTTCTTTTTAACCTTTTGTTTGTTTGAATTAATATTCAAATAAAGTCCATAACTGGTTGATATGTGCTCTTAGTCTCTTTTAATCCATAATAGTTACAATAGTTATATTTCTCCTCCCTCTTTGAGGGGATTTATAGACGGGCTTCTGTCCTATAGAATTTCCCATGATCTAGATTTCACTGATCACATCCTCAGAATGTCATTCTGCACGTTCTTCTATTCTCCCTGTTTCCTGTGCCCTCCTTGATAGAACTAGACTCTTGGTTAGACTCAGATTCAGTTATTTGGGGTGGAATACTTTATAGGTGGGGCTGAGTGCTTCCTATTTTATCACACCTGGAGGCCCATAATGACTGGATGTTCCATGATGTCAGTGTTGTCAGCTGATCCATCCACTATAAAGTTTCCCATTAACTTACACCTGCTCATTTTAGCATCCATCAATGATCACTGTCTAGATGCATTAATTCATTAGGGGTTGCATAAGAGTAATTTTCTAATTATAGCATTCATTCTGCATTTGTTAGCTGAAATTCTTTTGTAAAGAAAAACTTTCCCTCATCAACCATTTGATGACTTAAAAACACAGTGTGTACAAGAAAGACAGAACAAATGTTCTCTTTATTACTTATTTCCAGAATAACAACTTGGTATCTTAGCAACCTCCAAAGGTGATGAATGAGTTAATTTCTCTTTTTGTAGTATCATTGTGAATCCCTAGATTTTTATATTTTTGATATATTTCAATCCATTGCAGTTGTTATTCTCATTGAACCTCATATTTTCCCATCTTTAGTCATTGGAGCCCCTTCAGGTAGCCCCTGAGTTTAGATAAAACCACCAAGTCTTTAACAGTTTCCTTGCTCTCTAGTACATAAGATGCAACAAGCCCATCTTACTTATTTCTTGCTGTGGATTTGGAATCAGTCACTACTGCAAGGAGTCTTTATCTTTTTAATAGAAAATGGTATTTAGATACAACAATATAGGTACTAGTAGTGCTCATTGCTACTAGGCAGTAATTGATTCCAGACCTTTTCAGTGGACAAGGCTACGAAATGTGTAGCTTTTAGGGCTATAGATATAAGTAATGAGTTTGTACTATTTCCTTTTATTTGTTTTTTGGTTTAACAGTATATTACAGATATTTTTCTATGTCAGCAATGCATATTTACATTATTTTAGTAGCTGTGTAAAATAAAAAAATATGATTATAACAAGGTTTATATGGCCAGTTTCCTATTTTGGATGGTTTCTAATTTTTCACTATTACAAATATTGCTGCAATGAACATCATGAACTTACATCCTTGCCCACTTGTGCAAATATTCTATGGATACCTAAAAGTGGAATCACTGCCTAAAAAATGTGAATCCAAATTCACAAATAACCAATTTAAAGTCCCAATACCAGTGTCTTAGAGAGTATCTTTAATGATTTAATACTGCCTGTTTTAACACTCCCTGCTTTTGCAGGCCTAAACCCTGGGCCTGGTACATAGTAGGCACTCAATATTTGTGTATTGGCCTGGATTGAGCAAGCCAAGGTCCACAGAAGTAGATGTAAGAAAGAAAAAGTCTAGGCTAATGCCTCTGTAACAACTCCAAGGGACCCTTGGGAAAGTTCTATGCCTCTGGTTTAAGGAGGATGACAGACATATGAGGCAGACCTAAGCCCAACCCACAGATTGGAGTCAAATTCAGCTGAGCCTAGCCAAGTTCAACTAACCCCCAGCTGACTCACAGATGCATGAGTGAAAATAAATGATTACTATTTTAAGCCGCATTAAATTTGGGGGTGATTTGTTGTACTTTATTATTATTTTATTCTTGGATAGAATGACTCAACATCACAAAGATATAAATTCTGCTCAAGATAATGTATACATTTAATATGATCCCAATAAAATATACTGAGAAAGGTTATTATTAGCTAAATAACATTTTCTATAACTCAAATTGTAGATGATACCAAATGAAAAGGGAGAGAGCCCAAAGAAGTGAGAGTAGTGGGTTAAGGTTCTTTTCCTGCTTGAGGACAAACATAGATTTGATAAGTTTATATATTGGTCAGGAAAAATGAGCATAAGAATGGCTTTTAGTAAGTTTGGAGAATAGAAGAGCAAAATTAAATGTCTAACTTTCAAATCAGCCAAGAAAATTCTATCTTTCCAACGAAAGAAGAAAGAGAAAGAAAAAAATCTTGATAAGTGACGTAAATGGGAACGGCAGAGTAACGACCTTCAAAAAGCCACTTGTCAATAAAAGCAACAAAAATACCAGCAAAAAACTGTCAAAGGCCTAAATGAAATTGCTAGAACTATAAAACTCTTAGATGAAGACATAGAAGAAGAGCGTCATGATATTGGATTTGTAAGGATTTCTTGGATACAACACCAAAAGCAAAAGCAACAAAAGAAAAAATAGGTAAGTTGGATTTCATCTAAATGAGAAAAACTTTGGTGCATCAAAGACACTATCAACAAGGGCAATCAATGGAATGGGAGAAAATATTTACAAATCATACATCTGATAAGGGATTAATATTCAGAATATGTAAAGAACTCCTATAACTCAACAACAACAACAACAAAACAAACAAACAATCCAATTCAAAGTGGACAAAGGACTTGAAAAGACATTTCTCCAAAGAAGAAAATAGAGGTTACCAGGCACTGGGGGGAGGAGAGAACACGGAGTTATTGTTTAAAGGATACAGAATTTCTGCTTGGGATGATAGAAAAGTTCTGGAAATGGATAGCAAGGTTGGCTGCACGACATTGTGAATGCCACTGAGTTGCACACTTGAAAAATGTTAAAATAGCAAATTTCATGTTATTTGTATTTTGCCACCAAAAAAAAATTAAAAGAAAACAAAAACAGTGTATTTCCTAGCTCTTTCTTCTAAAATGTCCTAAAAACAATCACCAACCCAGTGGCAATCAGCACTCCTAGTATCCAGACTGCGGTTTCTAAATATCTTTTCCCATTAAAAGGAATCAGGGATCCTTGCAGTGATGGCTGATATAGGTCTAGAACAGCAAATGTACAGTATGAGCCTGGAACATTTTGACACACCAGAGATCAAAGAAGCCATAAAAAGACAATTTAAAAAATGTGTGAAAAGGATTCAGGAGCCAACCTGAAGAGGCTCCCATTAGCCAAGATGAGACAATAACTACAATAGTTTGAAACACATTAAATTTGAAATTTTATAATGATGTCCAAAAAGATAGACAAAGAAGAAAAAACTCATTAATCACCTTTGGAGAATGCTAGGGAACAACTGCATTATTTTGAACACTGGTAAATAAAAATAAAAGGTAAGAATGTTGTTTTTATCCTATATTTCAGGATAATCAGGATTTAAACTGTCCTTCAGTATGACACTTGATAAAAGGAAGAATCTTTCTATAGAAGTATTCCAGTTAATCAATGATGAAGGACCGAGGGAGGGAGAAGGGGAAGAAGGCAGGGAACAAAAGAAAGAGAGAGAAAGAAAAAATATGAGGCTAAAAGAAGAAAATATAGAAGCATATCTTCATGACTTCATTTCTGAAAAACCCTAAATCACAAACCATAAGGTGGGGAGGAGAGGGGTGATTAATTTGACTATATTAAAATTAAAGACATGTTTCAACAACAGATACCATAGACACAGTTAAAGATGGAGGGTAGATTAGAATAAGATATTTATACTTGCTCTAAGCTTAACAAGAAAGCCAGAATAGGTAAGGAACTCCTGCAAATCTGCCAGAAAAAGGAGACCCAAAGAAAAACGATTGATAACAATAGGCAGTTAATAGAAGGGGAGCCCAAATGATAATATGAAGGTCGACTGCACTAGAATTCAAAGAAATACAAATTAAAGCAAATTTGCAAACAGTAGAAAGTTGGATAATATCAAGTGCTGGCGAGGCTATAGGGAAAATGGGAATCTTCACAGATAGTAAGAGCCTAACGTGGTGTAGCCATTTAGGAGAGCTAGTGAGCAGTTCAGCACTCACACTTCTGGGTTTTAGACCTCAGACAAATTTTCACATATATCCACCAATTTCTGTCTGCATTCATTACAGCATTGTTTGAGATAGCAAGGAATTGGTAACAACCTAGGTGTCCCTCACTAAGGAAATGTATAAATTAAAGTGATGGAATACCATGCAGGTCAGAAAATAATGAACTAGATTTACATATTGCAACGTGGAATGTTCACAAAAACATAATGTCGTGTGAAAAAAGAAAGAAATATAATGAGCTTTATAGCCCAATAAAGGTCATGTGTCTTAAACAGAAGCACATAGGCCATTTCATTCTACTTTTCAAGGATGCATCTATATACACGAGGAAATGGATTGTGCCAGCACATTGCTCAACTCCAGGGTTACTTTTCACAGTTTCCTATGTGAATGGTGCCCTCTGGAGCACGGTTCCAGAATACAACATGAATGGTGCCCCCTGGAGGTGTGCAGCATGGCAGCACCCAATACGTAAGATGGTTTGGAAGGTCATGGATTAAATACACTGGCCTAGGTGCCTATGGTGGGAGCAAGAAGGGAAATGGAGTGGGAATGGGGGCGGAAGGGGAACGTGAAGTGAAATAAAAAGACAGAAGAGGGCCCCCATACAACAGAGGATGGCAGTTGAAGAAATACGATCCGCTCAATTCTGTGGTCTTAAGGAGTGAGGGAAAGTAGACCTAAAAGAGTGGTCTTGAGCTGGATAACTATCAACCTTGTAAATTCTGCTAAGAAATGTGGATTTTACACTGAAAGTTATGGGGAATCCTGGAAGTGTCTGAAACAGGAAAAGTTCGCCTGGGAATGGATGAGAGGGGCAGAGGCTGGGACAGTGGTCCTTTAAAGCAATCCATGCTAGGTCTCCACATGTGCAGTGGAGTCAGCGTGGTCCAAGATGTCCTCCATCAGGTGTGTGTGCCTGACTCCACGGGCCCAGGGGTCCTCGGAAGGCCCAGTACTCCCTCCTTCGACCCTTCCCCAATCCTCGTGTACACAGAGGCTCAACCAGAAACAAGGTCTGGTTAAAAGTGCTGTGGACAGCTCTGGCACAGCCATGGTTGTTGATGCCACCTTCCAGATGTGACTGTGAATAGCGCACAGCTGTCTGCCCTGATGGCCGAGGGTTCCATGTAGTTGACTGGTTATGCACCTGTGCCCTTGGGGCATTCAGTCAAAACCTCCATGCTGAAAAACAGGGTATTAATTTTTTGTAAGAAATTTTTTTCATGGCAAACATTTCACCTCTCGCAGACAGATGCCCAGATATTTACATAGGAATTTCTCCTTCTTTGTCTTTTCCTAAATCCTCACCTGGTAGATATTCACTGGCTTTACAATTTTAAGAAAATCACTCCACCTCCCTGGTGGAAATACTTGGACAAGACTTGATAACCCCTGAGGCCCTTCCAATGCCAACAATCTGGGGCCTGTGAGGAATCTTTTTCTGGCTGTGCCGAACACTTCATGGGTATAATGGGACTGGTGTGATGTAGCACAATGGGCATGGGTTTTAGAGTCAGGCTTGGATTAGAATCCTGCATCTGCTGCTTATCAACTGCATGGCCTTCGTTTCTTTATCTGTAAAAATTGGAGGTTGAAAAGTTCTATCTCTAAAAAAGAGGAAGATTGGCAACAAGTGTTAGCTCAGGGTGACTTCTCCCCTGCAAAAAAAAAAAAAAAAAAAAACACACAAAACTTCTATGTTACAGGATGAATGCAGAGAAAACGCATGGGAAAAGACTCAGCATGAGGATCTGGGGTTTGGAAAGCACTCAGCAAAAGACAGTTTCTCCTCATCCTCCTTGTTCTCTGTTTAGAACGTTTCACAAATATTTTCACACCAGAAATTTCACAAATTGTCATAATCAAATTTTCACTCCTCAAGAATTTGAGGACAAGCTCAGATGTAGTATCATACATAGAAATAAATTCTTAGAAAAATTTTAACTATTAATTAGAGGCTGTTAATAAAGAAGTGGGCTTATGCATTTATTTTATTTTGATTTCATTTTTGACGGGTGGGTAGGGAGAAGTGCAAAATCAAATACATTTTATGACATCTAAAAATAACCTTTTCTGCTAGACTCAAGATGAAAAAAGATAATGAATACTTTCTTTTTTATAAATCTGATTCTCCTATTTGTTAATCCTCTTAACCTTGCTCACGTGGACGGTTTTTTTTTGTTTGTTCATTTTTGGTGAGGAAGATTGTCCCTGAGCTAACATCCGTGCCCATCTTCCTCTATTTTGTATGTGGGATGCCTCCACAGCATGGCTTGATGAGTGGTGTGTACGTCCACGCCTGAGATCCGAACCCACGAACCCCAGTCCCCCCGCAGCCCAGGGCGCAAACTTAACCGCTATGCCACCAGGCGGGCCCCTCACGTGGAGTTTTTGCCCCTCCTGCTTGGACAGATCTCTGGACATCTCTGATATGAGACAAGATTGCTGTTACCAAGCCAAGCTCAGGAAGACAAGGAAATGGGAAGGAGAGAAGGCACCATGTCCTCTTAACACTTCTGGCCAGATGACCCGCCCTGTCTATTGTAACGATATTTTAAGTCAGTGGTTGCCAGCCCTGGGTTTCTGGGGCCACAAAGAATTAACTAATTTTGATTAAAATATTTTCTTAACAGAATATAATATCTAATGAAAGCCAAAGTGTGGTGAAATAGGTACTGTCATGCACAGCAGGTTGTAATTAGAACAAATCTTTTGAAAAGCAATTGGCAATTAAGCATCAAGACCTTAAATGTTTGTACTCTGGGAATTCTCTTTCTGGGAACCTGTCTTATTGGGAGAGGGTTGAATTAGGGAAACAGATACGTGCACAAAGAAGCTTATCATGGTGTTATATTATAATAGTAAAAACTATTGGGAACAACCTAATAACATGATAACAGTTACATACACTATGGCGCAGCCAAGAGATGGACGGAGCCATTTACAAGGAGTCTGTCAAACCCTGAGCATAACAGCATATAGACAATCTCATCAAAACTATATTTTTTTAAAAAAAGCAAAATATAAAACCTTCACAATTCAAAAGGTCTGGAAGGAAAGATATCAAATTTTGGTAGTGGTAGGCTTTTAGTGACAGAATTTTGAGTGACTTTTCTTTCCTTTTACTTATGTTTAGGTCCATCATAAGGACTATAGTATACAACTTTTATAATCAGATAATAATAATAAACATGTTTTATAAGGAAGTAAACAGAGATGCCAGATGGAATCTTTTTGGTTTGGGAGGTGGCTGAGAATGGAATAATTAAGATCAAAGATACAATAAATTATATCAGTTCCAAAAAAGGATGGGGCTTCCTGGTGAGGAGCCCACCATACTCTCCTCCACAAGCTCACTGGCTCCTCGCCAGGATTTCCCTTAGGCCAGGAGAACGGGAGAGGAGTCACTTTTCCCAGGGGCACTGAAGTCCTGGCGCTGGTGCATTCAGCGCTAGGCATCCATTCTCACTCCTGGTGCCATGATGATTATTAAACAAGAGGATGACATTTAAAAACTATCTAGCATTTATTAGGCACTTCCTAGGTACAGGCACTGTTTTGGTGCTTTTTGTATCCATATTTCTACAGTTTGCAAAAGCTCTTGGTAAAAGGAACTATTGTCTCCTTTCTTTTTTCCACCCCTGCCCTCCTTTCTCCTACCCACAGAGAGTGCCTTTTGGGGATATAATAGATTTGGATGAAAGAAAAAATGTGCAGACTGGGCCATCCTTTGTTATATAAACAAAGCCCCCTGGCTGCCTGGAGAGTTGACTGGAGAAGTATCTTCAGGTGGCTGGGACAGGTAGGTTCTGGAAAGAGGGGCACCAGAAAATCCCACAACCTTCTCCCTGTGATGTGGCTTATTTGCTTTACAGGCTTCAGGCATATTTGCTGATGTCAGCAGCCCGTCAAAGTTTAAAATAATAATAGTGAAAAGGAAAACAGCCCCTTTCTGCCAGGCAGTCCTGTTCTGCCAACTTCTGGGTCCTCTTTTGAGTTAATAAACATCAAAGAACCACCTCCCCTACCTCCCTGGGGAAAAACAAAAAGCACAATAATTTTTAAACCAGGTCAGCCCACTGCCAGCATAAACCATGCAGATAAGTGGCGTTTGTCACACACTAATGAGGATTTTACCTCTGTCTCACAAGGAAAGCTGTCATTAGGCTTTGTGTTTATGGGATGCAATGATTGGGGACAGTGGGTTTCTTTCGGTCCCTTCCTCATTTTAATCATGCTCAAGACCAAATGCATAGATGTTTTCTGCATCAGATGAAAGTAAAAAACCATAATTATGCCAGCTAACGTCTTCTGAAAACATCAATTAAGAAAACAGCCTTTTAATTCTCATTTTACTTGAAAATTTGAAAATATCCACTAGTGTTGTAATAGCAGGGAGGAGGTGGGATGGAGGGGACTATCTCTAAAAAGGAGACAGTCCACATGACTTGAGGAGGGCAGGAGGGCAGGCTCCCATTGGATAGACAGAGAATCTCTCCAAGGGAAGAAACTTCTCTATATAGCAAGACCTCTTAAGTTATCTTCACGTGTAGTGTTGAAACTGGAGCCAGCCCCTGTACGGGGAGGTTGATACCCGGCTTCTGCACCAGGCTGGCACCACACACACAGCCCATTGTTAATCCCTCCTCAGGACAGATTAGATCCCACATTCCTCAGAAGTACTAAGCTCCAGAGGGAACACGGCCAGCAAGCTCCTTCCACAGACGCAACAACCAGCTCCAACTGATAAGTTTTCATGGAAACAACTGGAAAAATTACATGGGGGCTCCATCACCAGCTATTGAGGGAGAGGTGTTGCACTTGCATCTCCTGGCGTGTGCAAAGGTGTGAGCTAGACAAGAGTCATTCAAGCCAAGTCATTAGCTCACTTGCACATGTTTTTATCTATGGCTAAGTGCCGTTGTTAATCAAATTGTTCACCCAAGGTGTATATTAGATTGTCGGATTGTTTTTTTCTTTTCAGGCCTTATCTAGTAAACCTTAATATTTACCCTATCTCAGTTTAGGTCTGGACAAGTAACTAATTAATCTCTGACCAAAGATAGTGAAGGTAGATTTGGGTTTGGGTAAAATCTATTGAGGTCATGACTAGTTTTAATCTTATAGCTCAGATCAAAAGCCGCACACTAGCAAAGATCTTTGCTTTCAAGTCTTAGTTTCAACCAGGGTGCTGATTAAACAGCAAATTTAGTTGTACTTAACTTGAATTCTGCAACGTCCCTTTTCTTTTTTCTGAAGGAACAGTGATTGAGTGGATGGAGTGGCAATATGAATGAAAGAAAAACACACATACCTTTGCAGGAGCAAATCCCCAGGGGCCTAGATTAAATTTTAACCTGGGATTATGTCTGCCAGGATTCCATATCTCAAAAGGGTTATGTTTGGCTTTTGTAATAATTAAAGGTTATTTTGGAAAAAGGATCCCATTTTAATGTATACTGTATTTGCTAGGAGGAAATACAGGGTTATGCTTCCATACAGTTCAGCCTTTGAAAGAAAATAAAAGGCAAACAGCTCAGCAGATGGATAATTCCCCAATCTGCAGAAATGTAATGTAAACAGCCGGGATTTTGGTGCCTATGGGTTTTTATCAAAGATGTAAGTAAGGCTGAGACCAACACCAGTGCGTCCTCTTTGGCTAGTTTTAACACGTTCACAGCCACAATTAACATTCAAGGAATTTCCTTTTCATCCAAGTGTTTCTTTTAAAAGCACTTTATGCCACAAACTAAAGTTCTAGCTGCCATCAGTCCTTCCCATACAGAAGAGTGGTGAAATCTCCATAATACTTTCTTTTTTCCTTTCTTGAAAATGGGCTCGGACCACGTCAATTTTCCTGGGGCGTTTGTTTTCTACCATAGGGGGTTCTCACTTCCTCCCTCCTTCCTTCCCCTAAAAGAGCTTGTTTTGGAGACCCGGCTTTCTCCTCCCGCGTCCTCCTCCGCACTCACTCCGGAGCCAGAGGAGCACGGCTGCGGGGCAGGCGTCCCGACCCCTTCCCCCGCCCAGGCGGAGCGCTGTGCCCGGCAGGAGCTCCGGGCCCACCCCCAGCCTGGTTTCAAGTCCCTGAGCCGGAGGGACTGGTGCTTTCTACAAGGAAGGGAGGCGGCCGTCTCGCTCTCCCACCCTGCTCCTCCTACACAACGGATTCGCACACCGGCACCGAGTCCGAGTCCTGGCTGTGCATCGAGCTCAGCCCGGTATCCGAGTCCTCGTCGTTGCCAGGACAGCTCTTGGCCAGTCCGCGGGCCTGGTCCACCCACACCTCCGCGCAGGCCTGAGGCCGGGGTTCCCGCGAGGGTCCGCCCGAGCCGGGAGTCCCACTGGGCGCCACCGTCAGCTCCAACGTGTGCAAAGTCTGGAGAAGACCCTGCAGTTCGCGCTCCTTGCTGTCCCACTGCTGCTGGCTGTAATCCAAGTCCGACTTGACGGCCTCCAGGTCCGTGTTGAGCCGGAGCCCGATATAGAGGCTGGTGCTGAGCTGAGTCCTGACCCGCTCCTGCTCCAGCAGCAGCTCGCCGTCGAGGCTGCCGTCCGGCTCGGGGGGCTCCTCTCGCGCTGCGAGCTCCTCCTGACGCCGCCGCATCCATCTCTGGTTCAGCTCCTCCTGAATCTCGGCTGAGAGGCGCTCGAGCAACTCCTCCTGCTGGGCCCGCTGCTCCTGCAGCCGCAGCAGGTCGTCGCAGCGCCGGGCCAGCTCCTCCAGCGCGGCCGCCTGAGCCTCGCCATCCAGGGGCGCCGCCGCCGCCACCGCCTCCGGCTCCTCTTCCGGGCTGGGCCCGTCGAGCTCGTTGTCTGCGCCCACCAAGTACGTGTCCTGCACGTAGTTGACTCCGTGCCGCCGCATGCGGTCCAGGTGCACCTTGGCCTCGTAGCGATCGATCTCGCGGTCCAGCTCCCGGAGCCGCTGCACCTGCTGACGGATGGTGTGGTCCTGGGAGAGCACCAAATGCACCAGCGTCTCCATGCGCTCCACCGACGCGCTCTCGGAGGCCCGCGGCGGCGACGAGCAAGATGAAGCTGTGGACGACGAGGACGAACAGGGCGACGACGGCTGCTGCTGGCGCCGCCGGTTGAGCTTGGCCAACTTGCGGAAGGCCTTGCGCACCACCCGCCGCTGCTTCTCCTGGGTCATGGCTAAGCCGGGCCGCGCCGGGACCCCCCGAGCCGAGCAGGGGCGCTCGCGACTGAGCACGACGCGCGCCTCGGCGCTGCGGGGGCCCGCGTTGGGCAGCGACGCCTCGCTGCGCACCAGCACGAAGCGCACATTCTCTCGCTCGTCGCCCCAGGCGGCCCAGAGGCGCAAGATGCGCGTCTTGTTGGGCAAGATGCGCTCAAAGCCCCGCCACTTCTCCACGATGCAATAGCACTGCGGAGGCCCGCACAGCATGCCCTGTGGCAGCGCCTCGTCGTCGTCCTCGTCGTCCTCGTCCGGTGGTTCCGGCATCTCCCCCGGAGCTGGCGGGTCGCCGGCCGCTCCCCGCCGCCGGCCTCGCCGCTGCCTCCGTCGCCGCCGGCAGCCGTCCTCCAACAGCACCCGCACCACGTCCGAGCAAGTGGTGCGGCGGGAGAGGCCCGACACCAGCTTCTCCTCCTGGCAGATCCACACCGATATCTTCTTCTCCGAAGGATCCATGGTGCAACCGGGACGCAGGGGGCGGGTCGGGTCGGGCCCCGCTGGGACGGCAAGGGCAGGGCAAGCAGCCTGGCAGCTCTAGGACAGGATAGGAGCCCGGAACCCTCGCCTCCGTCACCCCTGGCCCTCCTCCCCACCTGCGCACCAAAGGCAAGCGCTAGCGCGGGCTCGAGCGGCTGCGGCTGCGGCTGTGCTCGGCCCGGACGGCGTACTCTCCCAGGGCAGTGCGCCCGGGCTCCGGCTCCCGCCGTTCTGGCTCTGGCGAAGGTTCCCGGGGCCTCCGGGTTTTGCTCCTCCCCACGTGGCTCCTCCTCTTCCCGCCCCCGGCACCTAGAGCTGCGGCCGGAGCAGGGGAGGTGCGGTGCCCAGACCCGCCCCTCGCGGCCTCGCCGCGTCGCGTGCGCCCAGTCCGTCTCTCTCCTGCGCCGGAGTCGGTAGTCTCCGCCCCTTCTGAGGGCTGGCGGCTCTGTTGCGCGTCCGCGTAGGGAGAACTCGGGGCCCCGTGGGCTGCGGGGCGTGGAGCCGGTGCTTGGGCGGAGATCGGCTCTGCGTCCCCCTCGGCCCACTGGCTCCTCTCGATGCATCTAAAGCTAGTTAGACGCATCTTGACTTGACGTGCGCACCTTTCCCGGCGCCCCCGGGCGCGTTTCCTGGTCCGTCAAGGCATCGCCGTCTGGGGGAGTGCCCTGTGCGCAGACGGAGAAACCAAGACACTCAGCGTCTCTAACGGAGACCCTCTAACCGCATTACATGCCTTCCAGCTGGGAGCTGTAAGCTCACCTTGAACGCAGAAGGCCTTCCATCTTCTGCCTCGGGAAGCAGTATTTGCATATTTAAGCATAACAAGATGGGGCAGTGTGCTCCATGAGCAAGTGTATAGAAAAGTCTAGGCTGGAGGAGGACCTTCAGAGGCTGCTCGTGGTTCCCGCAGGGTCATGTCTGTGGCTCCCCACGTCGCCTCGGCTTCTCACAGCCTTCTTGGCAGGGGGACGCCTGATTCTAGTGGGAGTTTGGGGCCCATACCCAGGTCACAAGCTCTTTTTTCACATCTCACCTCCATAAAGGGAAACCTAGTCATTACCATGACAGTTTCTGGCATCTTCCAATATCCAGATGTGGTCAAGAAGAGATGAGCCAAGTTTCACAGCTCAAGAAATCCAAGACCACAATGCAAATGAACTTTTTTCATCCTCAGATTCTGTTGAGGATGGTCCCTTGTGTGCAAGGATTGCCCTCAGCTTATCTTTGTGGGTACAGGTCTGATAAGGCCACTACCTTGCTTCAAGCTGTTGAATGGCTCCCCATTGCCTCCTGAATAACGCATTCCTATTCATTCACTCATAAACTCAGTAAATATTTATTGAGTACCTACTGCACTCCAGGTACTGTGCTAGGGATTTGATGATGAACAAATCACAGTCTTGGCCTGCAGGGAGCTCACAATCTAGTGGAGAGCACAGCTGAGCAAATATATCCAACATAGGGTCTTCTGTGCTCTGATAAGGGAGATCATGAGGTGCTAGGGGAATGCTGGAGTAGCATCCTACCAGTCTGGGTGAGTCAAGGAAAGCTTCCCCGGGGAGGTGGCATCTTAGGCAAGACTGGAAGCACTATTTGAATCTGCCCAAGAAATAATAGATGGAGGGGAGGAGGCAGGCAGCATCCCAGGCAGAAGGAGCCATATGTGCAAAGTCAAGGAATCAAGAGAGCATGGCGGTTAGTGGGGCTGCAAGGAGTTTAAGGGAGAGGAGTGTCTAAGAATGAGGTTGGATGGGTGAGCATGAGCCGCATCAGGAAGGACTTTTAATTCCATGCATCAGTATTTGGACCTATCCTAAGGGCAATGAGAAGCCATAGAGTGTGGATTCTGAGGTCAGACTGGCTGAGTAAACATCTCAGCCCTGTCACTAGTAAGTGATTAGTAAGCCCTGTGACCTTAGGAAAAGTATTTCATCTCTCTGAGCCTGTTTCCTCATCTGTGAAAAGTGATAATAAAAATATCTGCCTATTAAGACTGTTATGAGGGTTAAATGCCTGGACCAGGTAAGTCCACAATAAAAGTTTTATTGGAGGGTTAAAAACCATGGGGGTTTATTAGTTTTCTATTGCCATGTAGCAAATTACAACAAATTTAGTGGCTTGAAATAACACCCGCTTATTAGTTCACAGTTCTGGAGGGCAGAAGTCCGGCATGGCATGGCTGGGTTCTCTGCTCAGGGTCTCCCAAGGCCAACTGCCAGGTGTCGGCTGGGTTGAGTTCGCATGTGGAGGCTCTGGGGAAGAATCCGTTTCCTAGCTCACTGGGGTTGTTGGCAGAATCCAGTTCCTTACAGTTGTAGGACTGAGGTCCCTGCTTCCTTCTGGCTGTTGACTAGGGGTCACTCTCAGCTCCTAGGAGCCTCTCTGAGGTCTTTTCCACATGGCCCTCCTTCATTTTCAAGCCAGCAACAGCATGTCGAGTCCTTTAAATCCTCCTTCGCTTTGAGCCTCTCTGACTTCCGCTTCTACTACCTGCTGGAGGAAACTCTGCTTTTGAAGGGCTCACTTCATTAGGTCAATTCACCTGGATAATTCACCTATTTCACTGTAGACTAATTAGTAGCCTTAACTATATCTGCAAAATCCCTTTTGCTGTGTAACATAACATGATCACCAGAGTAACACCAGGGTGATGGAGATCATGGGGCTGTCTTAGATTTCTGCCTACCACAAGATGTAACATGATCCTTCTCATCTTAAGAAATCACTCTGTTTGCATTGAGGATGATGGGTAGGAATGGGGAATGAGAGGTAAGGAGGCCCCTTAGAAGACTGTCACATTCATTCAAGGAGAGGATGGTGGCCTGCACTGAGAATCGTGGTGGTGAGGGGACTGGACAAAATTGACAGCTATCAGGGAGGTGGGAGAGGCAGGACTTGGTAATGGATTGAAGGGGGACTTCCATCTCCCTAGCACAGTATTGGGGGTCACATAATATGGTCCAACCCACTGCCCCAACTTCTCCCTCACATGCTTGGCTATCCCACCTCCTTCCTCTCTTACATTATGGTTAGAGTTTTGTTATCAGCTGCCATCCCTGATGGATTTTAAGCTTCACCAGAGTAGGGATAATATCTATTTTGCTCACTTTTGAATCCTCTGCATTTAATACAGTAGCACAGTGCCTGGCACCTTCTAGGTTTACAGTATCTGTTGAATAAATAAATGGATGAATGAATGAATCCTACATTCTAGCAAGTCAACACCTCACTTGTCTGAAACAGCCCCTGCATGTTGATGCATCCATGCTTTTGTACACGCTTTCCCCGCTAGTTAGGATCCCTCTTAAACAACTGGAAAACTCCTACTCATTCTTCAGAAGCCCAGTTCAAAGATCATGTGCTCTGGAAATCCTTTCTTTCCTCCTCTAAGAAGAACTGGTTCCTTGCTCTTCTTCTGCCTCTCAATGCAGACGTTATATTGTGTTGTGATGCATTTTTTTTTTTTATATCTGTTTTAAGAATGAAGACTTAAGAGCTTTTCGAGAGAGTGGATTGACTGTCTTATTTATATTTTGGTTCCCAGTGCCTAGAGAGTGCCTGGCACATGATGGAGCCTCAATCTTCCTCTATGCTGTTAGGAACACTAAGATGAATAATATCTAAGATATTTTGCTACCCTCAAGTTTATTATAATTTCTTTCTAGAGGCAGACAAAATATGAGGCTTCCCTGTTGTAGGAATAATATATAGGAACTTCCTGCTGGAGTAATTAAAGGGTGGAGCGATCAAGGGGTCCTGGGAAGGTTGAAGAAGGTGGGGCTTTAATAAGTGGAGAGAAGGGGTTAAGGGGATCCTTGGTGGGAGAAATTGCATGAGTTAAAATGTCAAGGTGGGTAAGCACATGGTTGTGTACTGGTGTTTTAGAGTGTGAGTTCTGGGGTCACCCTGCCTAGATTTGAATACCAGCTGTAGGATTTCTAAGCTTTAATTTCCTTATCTGGAAAAAAGGGAGAATAATAGAATCTTCCTTGTGGAGTTGCCATGAACATGAAATGAAACAACGTACAACACATTTAGCACAGTGGCTGGCACCTAACAAATGCTTAATAAAATATAGCTGGCTTCATCCACAACTTTTATTGAGCACCTACCCCATGCTGTGTCCTGGGCTAGTAGTTGAGGATACAGCAGTGAACTACACAGGCATGGTCCCTGCCCTTACAGAGCTCTCAGTCAAGACTAGTTGATATTTGTTTGGTTAGAAATGTACTTATGGGCCAGCCCCGTGGCTTAGTGGTTAAGTGCGTGCGCTCCGCTGCTGGCGGCCCGGGGTTCAGATCCCGGGTGCTCACCGACGCACCGCTTCTCCGGCCATGCTGAAGCGGAGTCCCACATACAGCAACTAGAAGGATGTGCAGCTATGACATACAACTATCCACTGGGGCTTTGGGGGAAAAATAAATTAAAAAAAAAAAGTTTAAAAAAAAACAGAAATGTACTTGTTAGATTACGCTAGGCTGTAGTAACAGACAGAGTCAAACATGTATAATGGCTCAAACATGACAGAGGTTTATTTTTCACTCACATAATAGTCAAAAGCCTATGTCCTAGTTGGTAGGTTGCTTTATTTCAGACAATGATACAAGGATCCTGGTTTCTTCCGTCTCATGGCTCCAAAATCCCCTAGACCTCGTCATCTACCTCCAGCCAGAGGAAGAGGAGAGGAGGACGGGGCACATCCTCTTCTTCAAGGCCTTGGCAGGGAAATGGAGCATACCACTCCTGCTCACGTCCCACCGGCTAGAACGCAGTCACATGGCCGCTCGTAATGTCAAGAAGGCTGGGAAATGCGGTGAGTGTCTCAAAAAGAAGAGGAAGTGGATTTTTATGAACAGCTAGCTACCTGCCTCAAGAATCTTTATCAGAAATGAGAGATGCGGCAGAGAGAGAAGTGTCAAAAGTCTATAGATTGCAAATGGGTGGCCCAAAGGCCAATTCCGGCTGTCTTTAATGGAGCACATCATAAACCCAGCACTCTCTGTGTCTCATATATGACCCGATTCGCAGACATTCGCTACTCTCCTGACCACGGTAGACATTTGAGGTTGTGACTCCTGCTTCTACACACCCTCCCAGGACCAGCTCATTTACTGCCAAGGATTTAATACTATTGATATGCCATGGCTCCCAAATCTTTGCATCTCTTCCAGATCTCCTGATCTTCAAATATGCATATTCAACTGCTTTACATCCCAAACATTTGTCAAAAAGATAAGCTGAACCCATCACCTTTCTTCACACACCTGTTCTGCCTCCTGAACAGAGTAATTTGAATTTTGTTTTATTTTGTTTTATGACGTCCCTCAGAAAGCCTTTTGCTACAACCTACTCCTGGACAGAGTACCCTTAGGCAGCCTGAGAAGCACATTCCTGAGTCCCACCCTGCAGTTGGATCCAACCGAAAGTCAAAGTATAAGCGGTTTCTTCCCAGACAGGGCTTCGTGTCCTCGCTCATCTAACAGCCATGATCCCTGATGGAAGGCACAGAGATTCAGGCAATGCTCTGAGTCAGAAAAATACACGGGCTTCATAATTGGAGACAATATACAAAAATAGAGTTATAACCTGGGGAGGCATTCATAAACAGGACATAAAAGGGCAAAATTCATATAAGAAAGGATCGATAAATATGACCACATCAAAATTTGAAACTTCTGATTGAAAAAATACACAAGGATATCAGAAATAATGTTAAAAAGTCAAAGAAAAAACCCAGGAGAAAATATTTGCAGCATAGATACAAAAAGATTAGGATTCAGGATGTATAAAGAACTCTTGAAATTTGGTTAAAAAAAAAATCATGCAACACTATGTAAAATGGGTAAAGGGTAGATTACTGTCCATAAAAGAGGAAACGTAAATGGCCAAACAAACATGAAATCATGCCCAACTGCACCAGAAATCAGGAAAATGTAAATTTAAGGGAAATGAGATGCCCCTTTTCTATCAGCAGATTGAATTCTATTAACATTTTAAAAATTGATAATAACATTGTTGGCCAAGATGAGGGGATATGTCCCCTTGTACACCACTGATATAAATCAATATATCTATTTTGGAGACATTTGGTAATATCTGTTAAAAATAAAAATGTGTACACCCTGTGTCCCAGCAATTTGACTTCATAGCATCTACCTTAGAGAAACACACTTGTGCTCAGGAGGCATATACAGGGGTGTGTACTTAACCATTTTCATTTTAGTAAAACAGTGGATACGATTGAAGTGTCCACCAATAAAGGAATGGCTGAATAGACTGGGGCATACCCACAGTCTGAAGTCTTGGCAGCAGTTAAAGCCAGTAATGTAGATTTATGTGTACAGGCAATAACAACGTTCCAAGATGCATTGTCCAATGCAAAAGGCAGGTTTCAGAGTGATGTATATGATGGGATCCAATTTATACTTAAAAAACATGTACACAAAGCACATGTACATACACATAAAATTGTGCCGTATGTTTCCCAGGGGTGCAGATATCTGTATGTGCATGCATAGAGCAAGGTATGGAAGGATGTTCACCAAAGTGTAGGCAGTGAATCCCTCCTGGAAGAGTAAGACATTTGCAGAGGGAGAGGATCAAGGAGGAATTTAGCTTCATCTGTGATGATTTTACAAGAAGAATTTAGTCACATATTACTTAATTATGCAATTACAATGTATGTTTTTAAAAAGTGAAAGGGCGTGGGTTGGGATCACTAAGTTCTGTTTCTCCTTGAGACCTTTCCTTCTCCTACCTGTGTCTCCTCTCTGTGGATGCAGCTCCGGGATATGAGGAATCTCTGTTCCTGTAATCTGAAGGATTACCCACAGTTATATACCCACTTATGTAACCCACAACTCTATCTCAAAGGGTTGTGAAGATGCAGTGTGCTACTGGCTGAGGAGGAGGCTAGTCGAGTACCTGGTTTAAAGAATGTGCTTCATGCTGGATCTTTTCTTTCTCTTCTAGGCGAGCTTTTAAGACAACACAGTTCTTACAGTGCGGTAGAGTCTTTGCTAAACGTCCTCAGGTTGGATCTGCAGGATGGCATGTCATTTGACTTTTTAGTCATTTATCTTCCCAACACCTATAAGAGGTAAGACAGCTCCATCACCCACAAGGAAACTGAGGCCAAGGGGAAGGGATTGGCCAGTTTCTCAGCTCACAAAGTTCTGTGGGGGCTGGTATTTTGTCTGGAATTTCTACCTGTCCCATCCGTCAGTCACGGTTCGCAGCAGCTGTGGAACACCCCAAACAGGAACTTCCGCCCTTAATTTTACAGAGCCATGCAAAAGTGTGACGGAACCCTACTGCCTGAGTCGGTTCCCCTTAATGATTAACCCCAGAAATAATCCAGCAAACTGTGTTTATGGAAACCTGTGGTTGCTCTCAAATGCATTGAGGGAAATCTGGGAATTGCCACTTGTCCAAGGGAGCCCATTCCTGACCGGACTGAGCTCCTGGCTGGGGCAGAGATGCTGGGCTGTCATCCTCAGGGACATGGCTTCTTAAAGTGTGGTCAAAGGGCCAACAGCCCAGAATTGCCTGTGGTGTTTATTAAAATGCAGATTCCTGACTCCCACTCTAGACCTAGTGAATCAGAGTGTCTGGAGGTTGGCCCAGGAATTTGCATTTAAAGCAGTTTCCCCTGGGGATTCTTCTGCACACTAAAGATTGACCCCAACTGCACTAGGAGGAAGGAACCAGAGGCAAGAATGCTCGTTAGCCTTCTTGGCCCCATAGATGGTAATGATATATGAATGACATATACACACAATAGAGTAGTGGCGACATACAACAGGTGAGATAGAAATGCCCCCGGGAAGAAGGAGAAGGGAAGAGACAGAGCAGAGTAGGGGAGGAGCTACTCATTAGTTATCCTCTGGAATCTTGTATCTTTGATGGAAGCCTAGGTTACAAGGTGATAACATAGAAATGTTTAGGTAAGAGAGTCTAGGGTAGCAATGACTTCAGTTATCGGAAAGACACTCTGGAAGGCATTTAGCATCCTTAGTCTTTGTTCCAACAAAATCAACCTAATTCCTGATTCACAAATTATCCTGGGAATGTATAGCACTTAGAACCAGAGAGAAATCTCTGGAGCAAAAAGCATCGTCTATTCAGTGGTCTATGACATCACCACTGAAGACTGTCAAAAGGGGTTTTGTTTGATTAATTTTCATTATCTGTTGTTACCCAATTAATGAAAGGTGATACTATTAATGACTGTGTGAACGAGACAGTGTCTTCGTTGCCACATCTGAAACATTCTCCAGCTTTTTCAGGATAGAATAGTCTGACCCAAAGTGGGGCCTTTCTTCATTGTAGAGAGAGACAGTCTTTCTCTCCAACTGCCCCAACACCAAATTATTGTGTGTCAACTGCTCACCACTGGGACACAGTATGAGGCCTGTACTTGAGTTACTGCTATTTTATGTGAGCAAAATGCTAGCTTTCTTTTTTCAGTGAAGTCGATTGAGTTGGGAAAAGTTTCAATACCACATTTCTGGGTTTGAAAGCATGATTGTTTCAGTAGCTGGTGTAGACTGCAAAGAACTCGCCAACTCCCTTTAAGAAATATTGTTTAGAAGAAGTTAAATTTGATGAGATAGAACCTTTGATAGAAATAACTTTCAAACAATGAAACCATCTTCACAGGAGATGTTCTTTTCCCCATTGAGGAAGAAATGGAGATATGTTTCCATTGTCATTGCGTCCCGTCAGGATTGAAAAGGAAGGCTGTGGGCTAGATAAGCAGAAATAGGTTACATCTGGGTACCCAGCAGCCTCTCCCCGCTCGAGGAAGAGGCTCCTCTTTGTTTTACTCCTGAAGCGCAGCGTTGTTTCTTGGAGCCGAGCTCTGAGTTAAACCTGAGTTACGCTATGGATCCCTTACACTTGATTTTGTGATTGGGAGTCCTACACAAATGCAAACCTAGAACACAATGGAACCCTTAATAGCTTAAATCTCCATGACTAGGAAAGAAGCCAGTTATCTTCCAAAAGTTTTGTCTGGTTGCTTTCTCTTTTTTATCTGTTGTTAAACTATGAAATGAAATCACTGAATTATCAGTGTGTGAGTATTTGCTACTTTAGAATATCAATTAGGGCCGGCCCCGTGGCTTGGAGGTTAAGTGCGCGCGCTCTGCTGCTGGCGGCCCGGGTTCGGATCCCGGGCGTGCACCGACGCACTGTTTCTCCGGCCATGCTGAGGCCGCGTCCCACATACAGCAACTAGAAGGATGTGCAGCTGTGACATACAACTATCTACTGGGGCTTTGGGGGGAAAAAATAAATAAAATAAAATCTTAAAAAAAAAAATCAATTAAAGAATTTTACAAAGCAAAACCGTGTCATAAAATGTATTTCATCATGTGATTCAGCAATTCCATTTCCCAGTATGTATATACCCCAAAGAATTGAAAGCAGGGTCTCAAAAAGATATTTGTGCACCTATGTTCATGCCAGCATTAATCACAGCAGCCAAAGGTGGAAGCTGCTCAAGTGTCCATCAACAGATAAACGGAAAAATAAAACGTAGTATATGGGCCCACCCATGGCTTAGCGGTTAAGTGCGCACACACCGCTGCTGGCGCCCCGGGTTCGGATCCTGGGCGCGCACCGACGCACCACTTCTCCGGCCATGCTGAGGCCGTGTCCCACATACAGCAACTAGAAGGATGTGCAACTATGACGTACAACTATCTACTGGGGCTTTGGGGGGGAAAAAAAGGAGGAGGATTGGCAATAGATGTTAGCTCAGAGCCGGTCTTCCTCAGCAAAAAGAGGAGGATTAGCATGGATGTTAGCTCAGGGCTGATCTTCCTCACAAAAAAAAAACAAAAACAACGTAGTATACACATACAATTCAAACTTAAAAAGGGAGGAAATTCTGACACATGCTACAACATGGATGAACTTTGAGGACATTATGCTAAGTGAAATAAACCAGTCATAAAAAACCCAAATACTGTATGATTCCACTTTGATGAAGTACCTTGAGTAGTCATATTCATAGAGACAGAAAGTAGAATGGAGCTTAAGGTGGGGGAAGAGAGTGGAAAGTTATTGTTTTATGGGTATGAAGTTTCAGTTTTGCAAGATGAAAAGAGTTCTGGAGATGGACGGTCATGATGGTTGCCCAACAATGCACTTAATGCCACTGAACAGTACACTTAAAAATAGTTAAGATGGTAAATTTTGTTACATACATTTACCACTATTTAAAATAACAATACTTTTTAAAAAGTATTTTATGTCAAAGCTCTTATTAAGGGAAACTTCAACTTTTTCAAAGAAGTCTAAAATGCTTTCCACATGACGTTCGTAGTAAATACAATATTTTGTTAATTCGCTGCATCTTTCAGGGAACCAAATTTCTCGTCACTGCTCATTTGAAGAAAGCCTTCATCTTCCTTTCTGCTTTTATACTCTCTCCCTCGCTCCATGTATTGGTCAGCTTTGTTAGCTATTTGCACTGATCTGTGGCTTTATTGCTCTGGTCTTTATCAGAAACTTAGGTAAATAGTTGCAAGCTTTGGTAAGCTTGAAAAACGATAGCTGGGTACTGATAAGTCTATGTTGAGAAGCCTGCAACCATAAAGCATATTCTTAATAAAATTAATGTTCTACCTCGTTCACAGAGCTATGCGCAGAACAAACAGCACAGGGCCTGCTGAAGTGCCTGGAGACAGTCAGCATGAACACATGTTGTCCTAGTAGATATCTGCTTATTAAGCAATGCAAAGAATAGAACTGGATGGACCTAGAGACTTTATTTTTATCCCTGTTTCCTGGAGCACTACGTTTCTAAGCAGGTCTCTTAGGAGCGACAGAAGACAGGGTTCCAAACCCCCATTCCTCTATCAGTTAATGAAGCTCCATTTGCATATGATATATATATTGGAGTTTCATTCACCCTCCAAAAATTTGAAATCCACTGACCACAAAAATGTATTGCTTGACTCTGCACCTTTCCTTCTCTCCTTCCCAATTCCCAACCTGCCAATTCCATATGGGAATCAACTAAGTCACTGGGAGGCTGAACCCATCCTCAGCAGTGGGAAGGGAGCTAGCACCACATGACCTAGGCCTGGCCAATCATCACATTCCATCCCTGTGCAGTGATTGGTTCAGTGATGAGCATGTGACCTCAGAGGGTGTGGTTAGAGTAAATCTCAGGATTTATGTTGGTAACATTGGCGCAAGATTTTCTCTTTGTGCTATCCATGAATGAGGGCACGTAGCCGCAGGCCCCAGCTGGAAGGCATTTTGCAACCAGTGGATCCGGCGAGGTCTGCCTAAGATTAAGCAACACGAAGGAAGCAGAGCCAAGAAATGGTGAGGGGGAAATTGGTTCCTGGTTAAGTTGTTGGAGCTAGCCCTGAAGCTTTTCGAGCTTTTCAATTACATGAGCCAGTAAATTCCCTTTATGATTTAAGCCAATATGAGCCAGCTTTTCTATTACTCAAAACTAAAAGCATTCTTACTGATCCATCATCCATCCATGTCAAACGGCCCCTTCATTTTGCAGATGAGGAGACTAAGTCTCATCGCTGCTACATGGTTAGTTAAGAGACATAGCCTTTGAGTCCAGGCCTTTTTCTTTCTACTATCCTAGTCATTTAGAGCATGTTTGTGATGAGTTTGGCAACAACGAATAAAATGTTAATTTTCCTTATTACTAA
This sequence comes from Ceratotherium simum simum, assembly GCF_057802395.1. Lineage (NCBI taxonomy): Eukaryota > Metazoa > Chordata > Mammalia > Perissodactyla > Rhinocerotidae > Ceratotherium > Ceratotherium simum. The sequence goes on from NC_141906.1 coordinate 17,001,866, forward strand.
GCACTAATTGGATGTACTCTGAAGTACTGAAACTGATTTTCCTCCTGTTTGACTTCTGACAACCAATCTCATTTTTTATGGCCACTGTATGTATTATGGGCCCTGATGATTCATTAGAAGAAAGGATCAGATGGTTGGAGAAAGGTGTGGATGCCTCATTTAAGAATTTTATTTAATTTATAGCTAGTTTACCAGCAACTTAGGCTCAACCATGTATGCTGCTTTGCCATTTTCTTCTAAACTTGTGGTGCACTTTCATTTCTTGCTAAGCATCCTTTATTACCATTTCTTATCTTTCAAAAGCATAGCCTCACTGCTGTGTCTTCTTACCTTTGGGGCCTGCTTCTAAGCTAGAATTTCCAGATTCTGTAGGCTCTTCCTCGGTAAACTCTGACAATTCTATCATTCTAATCTATACAGACCATCTCCCTCACCCAGACATTCATCTGATCTTTCCTGGGGACTCTGTTATCTATCCCTGACCATAGAATTACTTAAGAAAATGCTCCTTAAATCTTCGAGGAAATGTCCCTCAATGGGGAGAAAAGAGAGAGAAACCCACATTATTGTGCTAGGAGTTTGTTGCCAAACTCATCACAAATATGAGATGCCTTACAGATATTCTCACAACCACCTGATGAGAAGTAGGTAGCAGTGTTCCAGTTTTAAAATGAAGACACTGAGGTTGAGTGAGTTGTAGAGTTGAGCTTCAAACCTACGTGTGTGCAGTTTCAAAGACATTTCCTTTCACTGCTGTACTGGGCAATAAGCTTTGCGCCCCCCCCCTTTTTTTATAATATTTTTATTTATTTATTTTTTCCCCCAAAGCCCCAGTAGACAGTTGCATGTCATAGCTGCACATCCCTCCAGCTGCTGTACGTGGGACATGGCCCCAGCATGGCCGGAGAAGCGGTGCGTCGGTGCGCACCCGGGATCCGAACCCCGGCTGCCAGCAGCAGAGCACGTGCACTTAACCGCTAAGCCATGGGGCTGGCCCAGCTTTGCCCCTTTTTTGGCAGCTCCAAATAATAATGACCACCTGGATCTAGTGTTGAGAAGACTCAGGCCTTATCCAGGCAGAGAGGGAAAGACAACAGAGATGCTCGTCAAGCTTGCCAAAGGGGAGAGTGACAGCTGACATACCACGTATTTCACATCTCTGCGTGCCTATGCCACAACCAGTTCAAGAGGTTTCCCAGGAAGGACCAGTGCACCAGGAAGTCTAGCTGTAAGGTTTGTAAACCAGAATGTGTTGGGGAAAATGGTTTGACATAAAGATGAGTTTGTATTTGTGGTTTGTATCTGAGAAAACTGAAAGTTCAGATAGTTACTCATTGTCTCCTGGAGGTGAATCATGAGGCCAGGCAGGTGAAAATTCAGGCCCTGAAGTGACCAGTGCACTTTTGGATGGAATGCACTGGGGCGGCATACCAGCATCCTTCTTCAGACCTATGCTGACACACTTAAATACAAGAAGGTCACCCTCCGGTGTGACTCAGTTAGAAGGAACCAATTCACACACCACTACACAAGCTGACTCAGAGGGTCCTTCTGTCAAAGCATACAGTGTGGTACACAAAATGGCAGTGAGAAATGGTCAGTTTTCTCTCTCTGAAGAAATAAGTATACCAGGAAAGGAGAGAGGTAGCAAGTTAGCAGGCAGGGGAGCCACCTTCCCTTTGAAGACATGTTCATCATGCGTATACCTTAGCTGGGTGGTAGACAACACTGAAAGTGACATGTGTGATCGTTGCAAAGATGGTGGTCTTCACATGGGGTTATTCAAGATAAAAGAAGGAAAGAGGCTGAATCTGGTCACAGGAGGCGTTCCATAAATAATGAATGGATGAATAAGTAATGGAGTGGAAATTATGGATTCAAAAGATCTGGTCTGTATTTGTCTCATTTCTGATGATATCTATGATATGCAGGTATCTGGGGAGGAATCTTTGATTGTAGAAAGCAAGGAGGCAGATTTAGGGTTCAGTAAGAGGTGGGGTGTTGGGGGCTGAAAGAAGCCGGTGTAGGAACGATGGGCTTCACCAGGAGACAAAGGGTATCTGCCCAAGGGATGGACACTGAGAGTGACCTGAGAGGCTGAGCAGGTAAAACTGTTGCACTGAAGCAGACTGTGGGTTTATCTGAGCACAAGAAAAGAGGGCCATCCCCAAGAATAAATAACAGTGGATTTGAAGACAGACTTTGAAGTAGACAAATTAAAGTCACCAGATCTTTGTGGAGAGTTCAGTAAGATCTCTAGATTCTGGAGCTCTGATTCTCAGCCCTGGCTGCACCCTAGAATCACCTGGGAGCCTTTCAAACCTACCAGTGCGTGGACCCCTCTCCCAGAGCTTCAGATTCAATTGATCAGAAGCAGGGCCTAGGAATCAATATTTTCAAAAAGATCTATCTAGTGGCTCTAATGTGCCACCAAGGATGAGAATCTCCACTCTAGACATAACCCAAAGTAGATAAATTTTCAGGATTCCATGGCTGAACTATGAAATTTTGAAGGAACTCAAGAGAGACACTTTGGGATTATTGATCCACACCTTGTGCAACTCGATTGCACACCAGCTCCTAATGTCAGGGCCTGGCAGATTGCCAGAGTGACTCCCGTCCATGAGAGTGTCCCTAGAGGGGCCACTAGAAGGTAGACTCATGGAACCATACTGGGTAAACCAAGGCAAAGGATAGAATCTCAGAACCTGAGGGGCCTGGCACAGTAGGGCAGGAGCCAATGCCGGAGGGCATTGCCCAGTGGAAGGAGTGCTAGGCCAGGAGTCAGAGCCCTTTCTTTCACTCTTGACTCTGCAGCTCCCCGACTCTGTAATCCTGGGCAAGTCACTTCCCCTCTCTGGGCCTGAGCTCTGTCACCTGTCAACTTGTCTTAAAGTTTCCTCCCATGTCTACAACTCTCTGATCCTAACTCTATTTCTGAGGCCCCTGCCCATTCGTGGTCTTCAGGCCACTTGAGTTTCTGGCTTTGGAGGAAAATGATGAGGGAAGGGGAAAGTATAATAAGGAAGTAAGTAGAAAAAGTGGACAGGTTGTTTGAGCTGTTAAGAGACATTGATAAAGTTCTATACCAAGGGTATTAAAAACATTCTAAAATTTATTTGGTTCTGTGTAGAGAACTTACTTAAATTAGAGAAAAGATGAGACTGAATGAGCACTTCTCTGGTTGGAGAAAAACCTAATGTGATCATTATAATAACAATGGACATTTGTGTAGCGCTTGACAGTTTACAAAGAACTTTCATGTATTAATAATTACTACTATGTAGTACTTTACAGTAAAAACTTCTTTTCAGTGCTTTTCCACCTGTCACTGTAGGAGCTCATATTGACTGGAAATGTACAGGGACTTATTTACATGGTTGTTAGGGAAGGACAGGGGATGGAGATCCAATACTAACATTTGGACCGTGAATGTCTCAGAAGATGAGCTGAAACATCTACATCAACACCCTTATGTTCAGCCTGGTAGTCTCCTGTCGTGGTCAGGAGCAGAATTTGGGACGTAGAGCCCCACGTACCTTCCTGAGCGGTATGTCTGTCCTCCAGCACAGTTGAGTCTTTATTTTGTTTTACTTCTCCTTCTCTTTACTTGCCATTAACAAGCAGTCATTTTATTTATTTATTTATTTATTTTTTGGTGAGGAAGATTGTCACTGAGCTAACATCTGTTGCCCATCTTCCTCTATTTTTTGTATGTGGGATGCCGCATCAAGCATGGCTTGATGAGAAGTGTGGAGGTCCACACCCGGGATCCAAACCCAGGAACCCTGGGTTGCCGAAGCGGAGCATGTAATCTTAACCACTACGCCACTGGGCCAGCCCCCAACATGCAGTCATTTTGTTCTTTCGCTCTAGAGAGAATCTTAGCCTGGGAGGAGGAAATGCTGGGTTCTGTTCCCAGCTCTGCCGTGTAATTACTTCATTCCACCTGATCCTCACTTTCTTCCCCCAGAGCAGAGTGGAACCAGCTCTTGCCTGCCTCACTAGGTCTATGTCAGGCTCAAATAAAGTGATGTATGTCAGAGGGTTTTGAAATGTTAAAAAGCACAATTCAGAGAGAGCTAAAAGAATGTGAACTGTCGTCTGCGGGCTTAGCAGGACCAGGAATTTGATCTAATCACCTCCAGGACACGTCAGTGCCATGCTGGCCTCATGACCCACTAGGATCCTCCCCCATCACACAGCCCTCTATGGGGCACATTGATCCAAGGATTGTCCCCAGGATTTCCAGAATCCATCTGGGTTCTTCTGACCACATGACCACCCCCAGATTGTATCCCTGGTTCTTACAGGCCTCTTCTGGGATCCATTGCTCTAACTCTCCATCTCCTGCCCATACCTGCCCTGTGTCTCATCTGAGTTAGGTATTTCCTCAGGGACTACTAAATATTTTTGCTGTCGGTGTAGAATCATAATTAGGAAAATAAATCAGCAGCCCAAAGAAAGGAAACATCATACATTACAAAGCCCAATATTAAGTAAATTTTTGGAGTGTCAGCTAAAGTTGGTATCTTGGCTCTCTTCTTTTCCCTCCCTTGAAACAACTACTTTCTCTTTTCAACCATCTTATCCTCTTAAATTTGCATGAATACCCCAAAATGTGTTTGTTTGTTTGTTTGTTTTAATCTGAGAGTCCTGACATGTTAATGAGGGAGTTTGTGGTTTATTTTATAACCAGGGAGTAATGATTAACAACAACAGCAAATCTTAGAGGTATTTGGAAGACGAAACAGATTATTAAATTTTTTTTTTTACTAGCATGGCTATAAATTAACCTTCTACCAATTTCAGCCATACATTTAAAGCCTATAACCTTATGGTATCCACATAACTGAGTTTTCCTGAGAAAAATGTGTTTAATACATCAAGCACTGTTTTTTTCTAATTAATTTTTTAAAATGAGCATTCATAGAATAAATCTTTGTTGGTCATAATACAGAGAAAGAGAGGATGGGAGGGAGGGAGAGAGAGAAGAGACGGAGACAAGAGAGAGAGAATTATTTGAATTTTTTTTTTACAATTTAAAAATCTAGTTCATAAGTGAAATGTGTTCTTGTCTAATTTTGATACCAAGTTAATTCCTTTTTAATGAAAATATTTTAAAAATATGTACCCTTCTAACTTACCAACAAATTTTATTTAAAAAAAATTTTTAAGGGATTTAGAACTAATGCTTATTGGACATTTGTCAACTGTCAAACGCAGTGCTAGGCACTTTGCCTCCATCATATAATTTAATCCCCACAATCCTGTGAAGCAGACATTTTTAATTTGGTTGTCCAAACATCAGGTTACACTTTCTAACACTAATAGCAACCATTTCTTGAGAGCTTACTATGTGCTAGACCCTATGCCAGTCACTTAAATTTGCGTGTAATCTCCATTATAGCCCTGAAATTTTGCGGATGAGGATACTAGGGTTTAGAGTGGTTAAATGACTTGCCCAAGGTCATAGAAGCAGTGAGTGAGACATGCAAACAGCAGCTTTCGTCTTCTGATTCCAGTACAGTCCATCACCATGCAGGACCCACCTGATTGCTACTAGCCCCTTCAGGTTATCCACTCGGTCATCAGTCTGGGCCCAGCAGCTAAAAGAATTCATCCCAGTTGGTTCAAATTTTAGAGTCCCTAAGGAAGGGACTGTTACAAAGCAGGGTGCAGGGAGCAAGTGAAGGATGGTGGAACACCAGAAAATGACTGTATCAGAGTCCAGCAGAAAAGCAAAAACAGGAACAGAAACCACACCAGTGAAATGAGCAGGAAGAATTCAATATAAGTTGATTAATCAGGTATTGGATTCAAAAGGGCAAAAGGGAACATTGATTAACATCATATGTAGGCAGCCGTTAAAATGGCCCCCAATCATCCCTGCCTCCTAGTATTCATGCCCTTGTGTCATCCCCTTGCATGTGAAATAGAATATGACAAAAGTGATGGCATGTCCCTTCTGAGATTAGATTCCACCTTGCTCACCTCTGTTTCTCTCTCACTTGCTGTGGTGGCAGCCTGCTTCTATGTTGTAAGCTGCCTGATGGAGAGACCCATGTGGCAAGGAACTGAGGGGGCCTCCGGCCAACCGCCTGTGAGGAACTGAGTCCTGCCAGTAACTCCATGACTGAGCCTGGAAGCACATCCTCCCCCGGTCCAGCCTTGAGATGACTGCAGCCTGGCCAACTCCTTGAGGGCCGTCTTGTTAGAGACTCTGAGCCAGAGGCACCTAGCTAGGCTGCACCCAGGTTTAGAAGCTGTGAGATAATAAATCCATGTTATTTTAAGCTGCTAAATTTGGGAGTAATTTGTTACCCAGCAATAGATAGCTAATACGCATAGACTTAGTAACTTCAGGAAGCAGACACTACACTTAGAGCTAGGAAAACAAAGGGAAGAGATTGGGATTGTTCATTGGGAAGAAGAACCCCGTAGAACGGGGAACCAGACCTCTGAGGTAGACAGTCTACCTGCTGGCCCTGTTCAGCTGGCCCTGATAGCTGCAGAACTGAGAGAATGGACCCCACAGAGCTGGCTCCCAGACCTGTGAGGAGAGGGTGCTGTTAGCTGGTGCTGGGGTATGTGAGTGAGTAGAGTGAGGCTGATTCTGGGAGGGTGAACAAAAACCAGAAACCTGGAAAAAAGTGCCACCACCAGGGGGACAAACTGTTGCTCAGAGGATGCTGACAGGAGCAGCAAGCCAACAGTGAAAGAAGTAAGTCACTTCTTCCTCTTCTTACCTTCCAGCTCCCTTCAGTGCTTTTTATTAACAGAACCTAGCAGGGAGCCAACTGGCAAAGGAGTAATGCGGTGATAGAGTCTAACCCCAGGGTCGAAATGCAGAGAACAGGAGGCTGGGTTTGCGGTGGAGAAATCATAGCTCAGTAGCTGGCACAGTCCACCCCTTTGGCTACTCATCATTCACGCACACCCTCTACACACACTAGAACTTCTATCCAACAATACAGTTTTATGCTTCTGCTTAACAAAATGCAACTATCCTTTGTGCAAATGAAGACACACTTAGCTCTCCCTGAGAGGAAAGACACAAAATCCCTAAAGTAAATCTGTCCATTTCTGAATCACAGTATGTCTCTGGGTGATGTGAATATCAGTACCACCTGAATGTTCTGTAACCAAAGACTAAATTTTAAAGTTCACCACCACCACCAATACTTATATAAATTAAAAATTATAAGGGAAGGAAGAAAGAGAGAGAAGAAATAAGTGTGTGTGTAAATATACACGTGTACCTAACATGTAAGAAAGAAACCATGCATAGTTGTGACAGATCTTGTTTCTGGAGCTGATCACCAGGCAGAGTTGATATTTATACCTTCCTTCCTTTGCTACTCATTCCATGTTTCCTTCCTTTGCCCTCAGCCAGAATATCAGCTAGTGTGGGTTCTTTACCTGGTAGAATGACCCCAACTTTCATTTCTAAAGGGTCTGAATCTTCAGTGGTTCTGCCTCTATTGGACATGGAAGTACTAGGAGATGCTCCAAGAATCCCCTGGGTTCCAGATATCGTCCCCCATGCCCTCGTTATGTGGCAACCATCCAATTTCTCCTTGGTGATCAGAACCTACCACCACAGCAGGGATAGTAACTCCCTTCTTTGCCTTTTAGTTGAGTGAGCCAATGAGCTCATGATGGTTCATTTCAATGGAACCTGTTGTGTCCCCTGCTGGAAGCACTCTTCCCTTGGGTGCTCAGACCTCCAAAACATCAGAACGAAGTTCTGTAAGCGCTTCCACCCCTTGATGCCTGGACCTATGTATTTTGTTTATGGGGAAAACAGAAACATATATTGTTTGCTGATTCAAAGTGTATACTGCATCCTGTAAAACAGAACCCTAAACTTTCATGGTGTTGTCTCCCAATTGGTGCCATGAGAATAGGTCTTCAGTAGACTGTTCCATTCCACCATCTATCCAGCCTGTTGCTTCCTACAAGGTAAGAAAGGTAGATCCCATGGCCATGGGCCTGTTGCCTCACTTCTGCTGTGAATGTATTCTTTGATCAGAAGTAATGTTGTAGGGAAAATCACTATGGTGAATAATGTGTTTTGCAAGTTCATGGAGTCGAGACAATAGCTTAGTATTGGGCACAATTTGTAACAGCTGGAAGGCATTACCACCCCTAGGCCTGAAAGGGCAAGGGTAAGAAATAGTGTTTCTGGGCCAAGTGAGAGCTAGAGACTTGGGGGAGGCACCTCCCTCCCACCCACCCTGTAGGAGCTGTGGCCATGGAGGGACACAGCTATTGCCAGAGGTAGGGCACTGAAGCAGAGAGGAATCGAGAAAGAAATACTCCAATCTCGTCTCTTGCTGCCCTTTGGTCTCTAGCCGGTGCCTCCGAAGGGAACCAGAGGGCAAAAGGGCTGTGATGATGTTTTCCAGAGAGGTTAGGCTCCCAAGGCCCAGAGCAGGGCAAAGAAATGCAGACAGTGGACTTGGGGTGAGGGGAGGCAGGGGGCGGTAGACAACACTTAGAATAATTCAGACAAAAGAAATCTGGAAAGATTTTCTCATAATCTTGAAGTCCTAGGTAGGAAACTGAAGGGTTTAGCATCCCAACTGGCATGCTCATTTCTTCTTTCAATGGTGGTAGATTGTTAGAAGGATGACGTGAACGTAGAGTCTGGCACAAAGATAATGCTCAATAACTGGTGGTTGTTAATAATAAAACTACAATTTAAGCAAAGAAGACGAAAAAAATATATCCAAAGAAAATAGGATAATCATGAGATGAAATAACACTGAGGTTCTAAAGGGCTACCTCCCTGTCTCCTTGATCTTGGCATCCTGGGCACCATGCCAGGTGTCCTGGCAATGAGCAATCACTCAAGGCTGATAAATGAATAAAAGTGACATGGAAACAACTCTGATGGGGGAGAGACCCAGAGTTCTGGAGCAGGTAGCTAGCTACACATGGGATGGAGTTAACAAACAAACCAAGCTTGGAGTTTTAATCTAAGGATGCACATATAATCTCACTCACATCTTTGGGATGTGAGAGAATGGAATTACAGCTTAATATTGTTAGAAAAGCCTGAGACTGTTCAAAGTAAAACAGTGCAGGAAAGGGATGGGCAGAGAGGCCCTGCACGTGAAGGTCTAAACACCTGTGTCTCTGAGAGTGAGTACCCAGCACTCAGGTGGAGGGGCCAGGCAAGCGCGTGGGAGGGCTATGTGGGAGCACACTTGAAGCCATTGGCTTGAGGAGGATGTGAACTGAGATCACCTTAGTCATAGCTAACATTTCTCAAATGCTTACTACATGCCACATGCTTTTTGTAAATCATCTTTTTTAGGACCAACATCAATGCCATAAGGTTAATACTTTCCTATATATTTTACAGATTTGGAAATCAGGGCTCAGAGAGGTTAAATAACTTACCTACGATAATACAGCTAATATGTGATGGAGCCAGGATTTGAATCTGGTTCTTTTGAATTTTGAGTCTATGCTCTTCATTACTTCTTGTGGTAGCCAGCTTCCAAGATGGCCACCAATGATCCTGACATCCTGGTATTCATACACTGTGTTGTCCCCTTCCCCACTGTTTGTGTGACCAATAGGATATGGTAGAAGTGATGCTATGGCACCTCTAAGTCTATGTCAAAAGGACATTGTGGTTTCTGCCTCTCTCTCTTGGATCGCTTGCTCTGGGGAAGGTAGCTGCCATGTCATCAGAAAAGGCCTAAAGGATGAAGAACTGAGGCTTCCACTCAACACCCAACAAGGAACTGAGGCCTCCTGCTAAACCAGGAGTGAGCTTGGAAGTAGATCTTCCAGCCCCAGTCAAGCCTTCAGATGACTGCGGTTCCCACTGACATTCTGCCTGCAACCTCGTGGAATACTATAAGCCCGAACCACCTAGCTAAACCACTCCCAAATTCCCGACCCACAGAAACTGTGAGCTAATAAATATTTGTTATTGTAAGCCACTATGTTTTTAGGCAATTTGTTATGCAGAACTAGGTAGGTAATACAATATTACAGTAGCAACACAGGCTCAGAAGCCTACAGTCTTTCTCAGCGTTCCAAAATTTCTAATCTGGGCCTTGAGAGGTGAGAAGGCACTCACCCGGAAAGAATGGCAGAGGACACAGCACGTGCAAAAATTAGAGGGAGAACCTTTAAATAGTATGATACAGCTGTGAAAAGACTGTGTTTAGAAAGCAGAAAGAAATGGGTAGGCAGGCTTTTAGGGGCTAGATTTTGGGGGTGTTGTTTATGTCATGCTAAGATGTTTGGACTCCATCCTGTAGGTAAAGAGCAGCTGCTGGCCAGCAACAATAATGGACCACAGCCGTGAGGAGGACAGATTTCTTAAAATGATGTAAGGAAAACAACCCAATTTTAAAAATAGCAAAAGATTTGAAGACACTTCACTAAAGAAAACATACAGATGGCAAGCAAATAAGCATATGAAAAAATGCTCAACAACATTCGTCAGTAGGGAAACGCAAATTAAAATCACAATGAGATACCAATATACACCTATGAGAATGGCTAAAAAATTTTTTTTAACATTTTAAAATCTGACAATACAATGTGCCGGCAAGGGTGTGGAGAAACCGGAACTCTCATCCAGCAACCCACTCAAGTATTTACCCAGGATAAATGAAAAGTTACGCTCACACAAAAACCTGCACGTAACTGTACATAATGGCTTTATTCATAATCACCAAAACCTGGGACAACCCAGATGTCCTTCAACTGATGAAGGGAGAGACCAACTGGGGTACTTCCATGCAACGGAATCCCACACAACAGTAAGAAAGAAGGAACTACTGATTCCTGCAACAACATGGACGAGAACCAAATGAAATCAAATTGATATTGTTCATAGATCTAAAGTTGCCAAATGATCCTGTCTTTTTTGAAAATTCTTGTTGAACTCCTTTAGAGACATTACAACTATTTATTTATCCTTGCACAATTGCCCTACCTATGGTAAACACAATAAATGTTTGATGGCTGTGCCGGAAGATCTAGAGCTTCTCCACTTCATTTGTAAAAGATAGTATAAAATTAAATACAAGTGATTTCTATGTATTCTCTGTCATTCCAGAGTATATCTACATAAGCAATATGCAGTTTCCTGTATATGCCCGTTTAAGTTTGAACTGGAATGATTTCTAATAGCATTCATTTATCATTGCAGGTGAACAATCATGGATGCAAAGGATGTTTATCAAATCAGACCTCATGGCTTATGCATTTTCCTTAGTTCTTGAATTTTGGCTACTCTCAATTATTAAAATTTCTTGACCACAAATCCCTCTCATGATGCTACATTTAAGATAAAGTAGAAGTCATTTGAAACCTGATGTTCAGTCCACATTTCCCCTCCAAAAAAAGGAAGATATGAGACCACAGAGATGGATCCGTGTTAGGAGGCACAGTAGTGTGCTAGTCCTGGTGGGAGATGTGAGAGCCTGGAGCTGGGCAGGGGTGTGAGGTGGAGAGGAGGGGATGAATCATGGAATAGAATTGGCAGAAAAACTGTGGGTTCAACAGAGGGTGTGTGTGTGTGACAGACAGAGAAAAGTAGTCCAAGGGACACTGGCACAAGGGACACTGATTGTTGGTCCTTTTATTCTCAAGATGTAGGACAAGACCTGAAATTAGCACATCAAAAGAATCTACAAGGAAAACCTTTAAAAATAGGATCTTTTTTTTCTTTTCTGCACAGGGGAAAAGGTCAAGCTCTCCTCACTATGAGTTTTCAAGTATAAAAGACTTTTTCTTCTGCGATGTTGAGATCTGTGGACTGTGGAGATCAGGATAAGAGGCAAGCGGCTCAGGCTGCAACAAGAGCTCTTGGTTCATTTGAGGCTTCCGCACCCCGAGGGCTGCCAGGCACCCGGAGAGGATAAGGAGTTTCTGGAAAGCTGCGCGAACACACGGTGGCTGCTCCAGGAGAACAACCCTCCGAAGGAGGGGCTAGGCAGGCGGTTCCCTCAGGTCTCCTTCGGCAGCCTGAGCATCTGAGATCTGTGGGCAGACTGAGCTCTCTCTAATCGTGGGCTCAGAGGAGAGTGAGCCGCTCATCTATCAGCAGCAGAGTGTTATTCTCCCCAGCCTTCAGAGCGTCCTCTTGTGATTTAAAGGGTTTTTTGCCGTCTCAAGTTCCTTTGTCAACAGTCTCCAGGAAGAAGCCCGGCTGCTGCGGGCAGAAATGAATGCAAGCTCACATTTTATTTGCAGCTGCTTAATCATTGCCTGGATCACCACTCCAGCACTGCCTTTGTTTCGAAAGGTCACGTGGGAAAACTTCCCTTTCTGTGTTGAAATTAACAGCGAGGCAGAGAGAGTCTATTGATAAGCAGAACCTTAAAATTCACATAGAGAAAGAACTTCCCTTGAGTGTGTGTGAACCATAAAGGAATCAGATAGTGTGATGGCAGCTATCATCGCGAGTAAAGACATTTCTACAAATATTTTGACACCTCCGGATACTAACTCCCCTGCCCCTGGGCCCCTAAGAGAGACTCAGCTACCAAGACAGGCAGCTCAAAAGAAACTGAAGCTTTAAATAAAAAAACTTGGGGTTCAACACAGGTGGTAGGGAAGATGTAAAACGTGGGAGGAAGGCAGAGTGGCTCTCTCTCTCTTCTCCGTCTTTTGCTTTTTAAATAGCATTTATTGCTCTCTGCATTTATCTTGTCCATGTATTTGGAGTTTTTTTAATCTAAGTAAATATTTTATTAAAGCATTTTACTGCAACAAATCATGAACAATTTTACAAGTACTAACAACAGTGTTATTTATCAATTGGGAATAAACTCTGTATCAGACACTATGCATTATTCTCTCTATAACCCTATGACATAAGTTCTATTTATGTCCTTATATCCGTGTTACATATGAGATGTTTAGACAGAGACAGGCAAACAGCACAAGATCACATGACTGGTGACTGGTAAAAGGGAGACACAATCCCTGGTAGTCTACCTCTGAATCTTTTACTCTTAACTGGTTTTCTAGGCTGCCCCACATGATTTTCCCTAGGAGCTCAAAATATTTAATAAATAATGTTTGTGTTTATCCTAGAAAAGTGTGAAAATAGCACTCATTAACTCATTCAACAACTGTTTATTGACCATGTGTTAAATGTACATGCTGTGCTATACACTGGGATATAGTACAAGCAAGAATAGATGGGCCCTGCCCGTTGGAGCTGACTGTTCAGGACCAGAGCGAGTGTGGCATGGAGACTAACATTGCTGGCTCTGGAAAAGCCAGCCCAAGTCTACCACTTAGTTCTGTGACCTTGGGCTAGTAACTTAACTTCTCCTCTCCTTAGTTTCCTCATTTGTTAAAATTACCACTTCATGGGTTTAAATGAGTTAATACATATAAAATGCTTAGTACAGAGAATTTCACATAGCAGACACTGACTTCACTTTGGTGGGAGGGTCAGACACTAAACAAATCACCATGCTAAACAATTTAAGTGCTCTAGAAAAAAGGAGCAGTCTTATATGAGCATTGACCAAATAACCTATCCTAGTCTTGAGATAAAGGTGGCAAGAAGCAACATCTATGGGATGAGGAATTAGTCCAGTAAAGCCAACCTATGTCTGCTGTGAGATAAAATGTGGTACCTTGACTATGACCAAAGAAAAGAGAGCAAGATTTTGAATCAGACAAGAATAAATTCTCTAGGACTCCTTGAACAATGGATGACCCTAGACCAACTCATTTCAGAAATGTATTCAATCAAGACTTGACCTCTCCCTTGAGGCAAACATGTATTTGTTTTTATTATTATCTGTCTCCTCTCCTAAAATGAAAATCCCTCAGGAGTATGGCTATTTTCAGTTTTGTTCATCACTGCATCTCTAGGGCCTTGAGCGGAAGTAGGCGTTCAATAAATATTTGTTGAATGAATGAGTGAATGAATGAAGATGCCCCCAAAGGGGGACTCTTAGGTAGGTGGGCCTGGGGCAAAGGTTTTCCGCCCCAGCTCCGTCCGGACCACATAGCTAGAATGCATTCATTTTGCTTTGTCATACCGATTAGAGACTACTTTGGGGAAACAAGCATCCTTAGAGCTGCAGCCATGTCTGGGGGGTTAATGACTGTTCATACCTTATCCTGATCTCAGTCTGAGTGCTCTCCCAAGGACAGATAGCTAAGATCCCCGCACTGAGGAGATGGGCATTAAGGGCAGGAGGGCATTTGGGAGTAGAATAGCCTTGATAAGTCCATGCGTTTAGGACCAGTAGGGAAAGCTCCAGAAGCCAGAGCCAGGAGGTGAAAGAGTGCCTGATGTAAACTGTACCTGCCCGTTTACAAGGTTTCCAGACAGCTGGGCTTGTGCCTTGGGAAGAAAATAAAATGTGTTTCTCCTTCTCCTTCTTCTCCATCCCTTGGCCCCAGGCTCTGCAGTAGTGGATCATGGGTCATAAATTATTTTGCCTCATTCATTTATTTATGAATTTATTTAGCCAATGTTTATTGAGCACAAATGCATGCTGGAAATTGTGCCTCTGTATCCACAAGAGGTTCTCACTTGTGGATTCCAAAACCTTTGTGATCTACTGGGTAAAACACTGCTTTCTAAGGAAATGATATTCTGATAGCTGAATAACATATTCAGATTACCTCGTAGAACACAAGCCATTCTTAAATTGGGATTGCCTGCATCACCTTACACCGGTAGTGAGTTGTTCCCCAGGCTGATTGGATGCTCTTTGAAGACAGGCCAGGGTCTAACCATTGCAGTAAACAGTGCTAGCTTGGGGGTCTAATTCTGCTGCTTTTGTTATTGGTTTGTTGTCTGTTTATTTCTGCTGTTTCCTGTGAGATTGTTTCCTTGTGGATTTCATAATTTTGGATTGTGGGCTGATGTTGGGGGGTGTTTGCAGGATTTCTGTGTAGCCTTGGTTGTGAGTGTCTGAAGACGTTTTTGCATTTGCTTCTGCCAGCCTTGTTACCAGCACAGGGTCGTTCCCGTGTCAAATTACTGGGGACTGCCTGCCACTCAGGTAGTGTAAATTTGAACCTCAAACCCCTACATATATAACCCTTTAGTTACAACTGGCTTCTGGTTACAATTTCTCAGAAGGGACATTTTTTTTTCTTGCCCAGAGCCCTTTAGGGGTGGGAAAAATTTTTCCAGAATGTGGCCTTAGAAGGTATTGGCTCTATGCAAGGGTCTCAGTGTAAGGCCTTGTCCCTGTCCCTGAACGGGCAATGACACTCAGACTTGACACCTTTGCCTGCAAGGACAGCCACAGTATCAGATACTGCGTGAAACTCCATTTCTCAGTTTCCACTCCATTTTAGACCCTGAGCTTTTCCTTTCTTTTTCTTTTCCTTTCGCAAAAGTGTATTGCAGATGTGGGTGTCTGTATTTATTCTATGACTGTTCTCTAATTGTTCATAATTCACAATAGACATATTGTTTGAAAACTAAATTGACAGATTTTCAAAATGTGCTGTGTATACGGCTCCGTGTGGGACACAAAGAGGGAGAAAATGCCGTGAGCCTGCACTCTTAGGCAGTTTCAGGTACATTGTCTTATTTGATTCTCCCGACAATCTTATGAGGTAGTTATTATCCCCATTCTACAAACAAGAAAGCTGAGGCTCCAGATTAAGTGGCTTGCTCAAAGTCACATATCTAGTGAGTAAGAGAACTGGCATTAAACCCATGTCTGTCCGACTCCAAAGTCTGTGCTCTCCCACTATGCCATGGCGAGTGTTCATGGCATAGCCAAAGAGAGAAGACACAACTAGAAAAAGGCTCAATACAGTTTGAGTAGAAGAATAAAACAATAAAAACTGCATTGCAAGGGATGTTGCAAAGAAGCAAGGATATGAGTAATTGCTGGTGATATAGGCCAGGGGGCTGTAACTTCAGAGGGGCCACAGAGAGCTGGGAGAAGGAGAGACATGGCTTAGGCCTTGAAGATATTGTCTCAGTGGAGAAGGGGAGAGGCACATTCCTGACAAAGAGGAGAGCGTGACAAGAGGCACAGAGATGAGAAAGCACATGCATATTATGGTCTTCATGAGTAGACAGGGCATGGTTATGTACAAGAATGGCTGGGAGGAGTTTGAAGCCAAGTATGGAGGGCCTTGATTGCTGATGGATTTGGACTATATTGGGTAGGTAATAAAGAGCTTTTGAAGGCTTTTAGCTGGGGAAGCTGTAGCCAAGGCAGTGGCTTAGGAATATGTAAATGGAAGTCATGTACAGGACTGGCTGAAAGAGAATGGAGAGGAGAGAAACTAGTGAGCCTGGATTAAGGGGGAGTGGTGAAAAGCAAATGGAAAGGATGGAGAAATAGACATTTCTCCTACTAAAGGTGCCAAGGCCAGATGTTCTTAATTAAGCACCAATTCAATGGGAATGTGAGTTATTATCAGGGTATGTAGCACTGCCACATTCTGTGAACTCAGCACCAGCCAGCCTACTGGGGCTGAGTCCCTGGGGCCAGAGTTGTTCCAGTGAGCAATTAGCCAACACCGCCAGGAGAACGGAAGTCAGTGTGGGTCACATCCTGGGAAAATACACACTGAATGTCAGTGCTGGGAAATTCTGAGTTCTACCTCTAAGCTTGTGGGTGAGTATGACACAGAGAACAGAAGCAAAGGTAAAAAGATAAGTATTGAAGTGTTATAAGCAAATGGGTCTAGTAGCCATGAATGGAACCTGAGCCTTGTTTTAATTGGTCTTAGCACGCCTAGCACATTGTGGGTCAGCTTAGTTTAAAGATATAAGGCTAAAGTGAGCACCTTTAACCTCTGAGCTGAAAGGGAATACAGTGATTGCATCCCCTCCTCTAAACTTCCAAGTCTCTGTCACAGCACTTATCACATGTGTTGCAATTACCTAGTTCCATATCTATCTTCCCCACTAGACTGTGTGTTCTCTGTGGGCAGAGACTGTGTCCTCTTTATCTATATTCCTGGCATCCAGCAAAGAGTAGATGCCCAAGTAAGAGTTAATGATGGCTTGTAGCAGTGGGAGGGGTGAGAACTGATTAGTTTCTAGATACATTTTGAAGGTAAAGCCAAATGGATTTCCTAATGCGTTGGATGTGGAGTATGCAAGCAAGTGTGGAGTAAAGAATGAGTCAAGGTTTCTGGCTTAGGAAACTGGAAGGATAAAGTCACAATTAACTAAAATGGAGAAAGCTGCAAGTAGAACAGGTTTCAGTGAAAAGATCAGGGTGCGAGTTTGAACACGCTGATGTTGGGTGTCCATTGGACATCCAAGTGGGGGTGTCAAGTGGCAATCGGTTTCTCAAGTTGAAATCTGAGAGAGAGGTTTGGACCAAAGATATAAGTTTGGGAGTCATCTGTATAGAGATGGTATGAAAAACCTTGAAACTGGATATTATCACCAAGGGAGTGAGTGTAGACAGAGAAGAGAAGAGGCCCAAGGTCTGAGCCCTGGAATATTGCCACACTAAAAATCTGGGGAGAAGAGAACACACTAACAAATAAGACTGAAGAAGATAACCAAGGAGACCAGGAAAAAAAAAAAAAAAAACACATACACACACACACAAGAGAAAGGAGAGTCCTAGAAGCCAAGGAGGAAAGTTAAGAAAGCATGTTAAGGAGGAGGGAGGGATCAACACTGTCAAATGCTGCTGCTAAGTCAAATGAGGAAGAGTGAGAACTGCCCACGGGAGTTAGCACGTGGAGAAGCACAGTCTAGTGGGGAAGGTGGATGTGGGACTAGGTAATTGCGATGTGGAGGTCCTTGATCATCAGTGGCTTGGCGGAGGCTAAAGCCCGGGTGGGGTGAGCGTAGGAGAGAATAGGAGGAAGGGCATTGGAGACAAGAACAGACAACTCATCATAGAAGTGCTATAAGGAGAAGCAAAAGATGGGCAGTAGCTGGTGGGTGAAACGGGATCAAGAGAAGGCATTTGTTTGTTTGTTCCTTTGTTTGTTAAGATGGAAGAAATACCAGCACATCGGCATACTGATTCAGTACATTGAAAAGGCTAAGATCTTAGACAGACCGACGCTTAGATCCCCAGTCTTCCATCTTCTAGTTATGACTCTGTTAGGGACTGAATGTTTGTGTCCCCCAAATTCACATGTTGAAACCCTACCCGCAGTGTGATGGTACTAGGAAGTGGGGCCTTTTGGAGGTAATTAGGATTAGATGAGGTCGTGAGCGTAGAGCACCCATGAATGGGATTTGTGCCCCTATAAGAGTCACTAGAGAGCTTGCTTCCCCTCTCTGTTCCCTGCCACGTGAAGACACAGTGATAGGTCGGAAGTCTGCAACCGGGAAGAGGGCTCTCACCAGAACCACACCATACTGTCACCCTGCTCTTGGCCTTCCAGCCTCCAGAACTGTGAGAAATAAATTTCTGTTGTATATAAGCCACCCAGTCTATGGAGTTTCGTTATAGCAGCCTGAACAGACTAGGACAGACTCCTACATTGTGAGGCTTTTCCAGATTATGAGCTCATCAAGGGTAAGAACTAAATTTCTTTGATTCTTGACAACTGATATAAAGTAGACACTTAGTAAATATTTATCAAATAAATGCCTGTGCATAAACTACTTTGTAACCTCTTTGAGCCGCAGTTTCATCTGTAAAATGAAGGTAATAGCACCAACCTCAGAGGTTAAAAAAGATAAGGGAAGTACAGTACATAGCAAAGGGCCTGGTACTTAGTATATGCTCAGTGAATGGTGGTTTTATTATTAGTTCAATGCCTTCATTTTACATATAAGGCATCTGAGGCCCTGAAAATAGTTTTCTTGAGGTTGCACAGTTAGCGGCAGAGCCAATAGTCTTTTGGACTCACGTTCCTTAACTCTTTCCACATAAACAGAGAAATCACCTACAATGCCCAGGTAACGTGGACATGGGTATATTTGAGCCTCTGTAGGTTGTCTGAGTTAATGAGAACCTGGATATTAAGAGTTAACAGCAGCTCTGAAATCTCTCTACAACCTTCCTATGTGACCTACATAGGCCTTCCTGTCTAGTTTTTCAGGATGCTCAGCAAAGGCGATCCTCACACAATTCTCCATAGAAATCTATATTTCTCTCATAGATTTTTCTTGTTTTACCAAAATTCTGGTTTTAGCTTTTTGGGTAGCAATTCTTATTATCCTTTTCATACCCAAGTCAAAGGACAAATCTATGTTACATACCTGTTTTGCTCATTATTAATTGCTATCTAATTATAAGTCTTGATGGCTGATTCTATTGGTTAGTACTCCAGGTGATAATGTAGATATAAGATCCAAAGTATGTTTCTGGGCAATATTAATATAAAACTTTATGACCTTGGAACACACCCTCTCTCATCATTCTTGCAATAGATGAATAGCGTGCCCTTGCCAGGATGAATGGAGAACGTTTACTTTTGTCAACATTTATTAGTGGTACTATGTGCTACTCTTCCTTTAATAAGACAGTAAATTTTCAGCAGAGTTTATAGGTTGTCTTTCATTCAAAGACCTCAAAGTACTTTGCTAACACTGTGTCATTATTAATCATCCAACTTGCCTGAGGAGGCAAGCGGTGATTATTTCAGAGGGAGAAACTGAGGTTCCAAGAAGGTTATGTGACTTCTTAGGGTCATAAACAGGGTCAGAAAAAAAGAGCTGGGCACAGAGCCCAAATTCTTGTCTCTCAGGCCAAAGACCCAGCCCTCCCCCAAAGCTCTCTAAACTTTTCTTTTTGATAGAAAATGCAGTTTGCTACCTTGATCTATTAAGCAGAAATGAACTCTGAACCTTTCTTCAATGACTTGGGAAAACCAAAGTTTATTTTTGAAGTTACTTCAAGGCATAAAATGCTTGATTCACTGTATTAAATCATAACATTGAAATAAGTAAATAGCTTTGTAGTCATAATGATAGCTTGGAATGAAATGGTGTCTGTGCTCTGAAAGCACGCAGTTCACAGGCTTCTAAAGACCTGGAGTCATTTTGGCTGCCCCTCTGTTTGACTCTGAGTATCCTTTTCTTTCTCATGAGTCTTTTTTCTACCTCGTGCCTTCCTTCACACACTGCTTTCCTTTCACCGAATTATTTCTTCCTGTGCATCAGGAGCTCTCAAAATAAAAGAAACTCCTTGCTTTAGCTGGATACGAAGAAAGACTTCCATGCTCTCTGGAATGGGATGTGGAACCCCATTCCATGGGATTCTCCAAGAGGCTCTTATGGGATGAGTTTAGATCTGATTTTGCTTGGAAGTAAAGGATTCAATTACAAAGATTGATTAGAACTCGTCAAACATTCACATGGTCCTCTAAATATCCCAGCCATCCTTATATTTAGATTAGGGTTCTATAACTAGTCTGGCCAATGAAAGGAAAGGTTGTTGAGAATAGTTTTCTTCCCCCACCTCTCCTAACCTGCTGAGTGACTTTGGAGGTCACACCTTCCAGATGGTACAGTGACAAGATGGAGGATGTTAGCCCACCTGACTTCAGACTGCCTGAGCAAGAAACAAACTTTTGTCAGGTTAAACCTGTGTCAGCTGTTGTCAATTATCCTGACTAGCGTCAAGAGTGGAATATTTCCATAACAAAGAAATTTAAGCTATATGGCATTAGCTTAGCAGTCAGGCTGGAAAGATGGCAATCCATGATACGCAGTGGCCAAAAGTTGAGTAAAGCTGGGCCTGTAATAACTTGGAAAGCAGACCAGGAGCTGACTGAATTTATAAGTCTGAGGCAGGAATCAGCAGACTTTTCTGTAAAGAGCTAGATAATGTATATTTTCAGCTTTACAGACCGTATGGTTTCTTTTGCAACTACTCAAGTCTACCATTGTAGCCTGAAGACAGCCATAGATAATACATAAACGAACTGAGCACAGTTATGTTCCAATAAAACTTTATTTACAAAAACAGGCAGTGTGCTGGATTTGGCCTGTTGGCTGTTATTTGCCAACGCCTGGTCTAGGGGAAGAGTTTGGATAACAAGATGTTAAGTTGGGTTGCCATTCACTGCATTTGACAAGAAATTTCAGTGAAGAGATGAGTTCCAAAAGTATTGGCTGGTTTGCAAATATAAATTAAGGAGAGAATTCTGAAAGTTGGGTCCCCAACGTTTCCATAAACTGTAAGTGGGCTAAGAATGTTGTGCAGCCCCAAAGCCCATTGTGGAGATGTGGAGGAGGAGGATAAATGAACAAGGAGGAACCTCCTAGAGAGCAGAGCAGGAATAGGGGTGAGAGGTTAATATTTGAATAAAAACCTGAAAAAAGTGAAGGACAAGCTAGGTGGATAGATGGGGGAAGAACAGAGTTACAAGCAAGTGCAAAGCCCCTGAGACAGCCTTCAAGAAACCACAAGTATGCCAGTGTGGCTGGAGCAGAGGGAACCAGGGGTGGAGGGGTAGAAAGAGATGACATCAGAGAGGGAGGGGAGGTGGGCATGGGGGGGTCCTGGAGAATAAATCACACACAGGGCCTTGTAGGTAATTTTGAAGATGCTGGCTCTTATTCTGAATGAGTTTGGAAGCCATAGAGGGTAAGAGTGTGAACAGGGATGCGCTCTGACTTATGTTTTTAAAAAGATCATTCTGGTTGCTAGGTTGAGATAAAAAACAGAGAGAGGGGAGGATGTAAGCAAGAAACCAGCCAGGAGTCTATTGCAGTAATCCAAGCAAGAGATCATTCATTCATTCACTCACCAAACAGTCATTTCTTGGCCACCTCTTGAGAAGACATTGCCAGGGATAAGGTTGCCTGCATCACAGAGTTATTATGGGAAACTTCCCTTAAACAGCAGTGCTGTATCCACGCTATGAGATAAAAGGTTAAATGTGGTAATATGTTGTGAGTTCTTCGAGATCTAAAGGTTTGAAAAATCATGAGAAAATTTTTCATTTTTAACTTTTGAGAAAATTTTTAATAAAAAGCTTCTGGCTTATGAATTTTGGGAATGAAAAATAATATGTTTAAGATCAGATGATAGCTTCCTTATGTTATTTGTTACGTTAAACAGCAAGAGATTTTTAATGTAAATCTCTCTTCCCTACCAGGAAATTTAAGCTGTAAACAAATACAATGTGTGATTCTTTTTTTTTTTTTAATAATTTTATTTATTTATTTATTTTCCCCCCAAAGCCCCAGTAGATAGTTGTACGTCACAGTTGCACATCCTTCTAGTTGCTGTATGTGGGACGCGGCCTCAGCACGGCCGAAGAAGCGGTGCGTCAGTGCTCGCCCAGGATCCGAACCCGGGCCGCCAGCAGCGGAGCACGTGCACTTAACCACTAAGCCACGGGGCCGGCCCAATGTGTGATTCTTGATTGGACCCTGAATTGGAAAAAAAAATCTGTAAAAGACAGCTTGAAACAATTGGCAATATTGGAATATGGACTGCAGATTAGACAATAGTATTGTAGCTGTCTAATTTCCTTTTATAACTACTGTGTTTGTGTAAGATAATATCCATGTTCTTAGGAAATATACACTGAAGTATTAAAGATAAAGGGGCACAATGCATAGAGAAGGGGCATGATGTATGCAACCAACCCTCAGTGGCTCAGAAAAAAATATGTACAACGCACACATCTATGTCTGTGTACATGTATGCACATATACATAGAGAGATTGTATACGTATATGTGTGCATGTGTATATAGAGAGATGTGTATGTATATACATATATGTATATATGTATATATGTATATATTTGTGTGTGTATATATACATAAGAACAAATACGGCAAAATATTAACAGTGTTTTTGGATAAAGAGTATACAAGGGTTATATGCATTATTCTTGACATTTCTGTTACATTTGAAATTATTTCCAGAAAAGAATTTTTAAAAAGTTTTATAAACACTCCAAAGTCAACTTTACCAAAAAAAGTTAAGCTAGTTAAGCTGTAGAGTCACCTCCAAAGGAAGAAGTGGAAATATTTTTACCCCCAAAGGACATCACGGTTTTCATAGGAAAGGAAGGAGGATTCCGAGTCTTCCCTGCTTGAACATTTTCTTTTCCAACCAGAAGTTGATAAACTTTCTTCTGTCTCCCCACTGGGCCCTGGAGTCTCAGAATCATCTCAATCATTTGATATCACTAGTGCTCAAACTTGACTGCATGTTAGAATCACCTGAAAAGCTTGAAAAATGATTGATGCTTGGGTCCTACCTCCAGAGGTTCTGATTCATTGGGTGTTGTAGGGGATGGCTTGGGCATCAGGATTTTTAAAAACTCACTCCCTACGTGAATTCCCCTGTGCAGCCAGTCTGGAGAACCCACTCATCTATGCCATGTTACCTCCTGCTCTGAGCTGAGCTCCGAGCCTAGGGGGGGTCCCAGGTACACAATAGTGCCCCAAGTCTCTGGCTTCGTTCTTTGGCTGCAGCGAGCATCTTTCTTTGACTGATGGCTTCGCAGTCCTCATCTGGGATGCAGGACTGCAGGGTGCTTGGAAGTGCCATCCTGGAGGGCCTCGGCATCACCAAAGACACCCATTTGTTCCAGGGTTTCTACAGCCAAGCCCAGAACAAGGGGAGTGGGTGGGGGTTGTTGGGCATTACTGCGGGAAGGTGGCCTCCTGCAAGAGCGATGGGGGAGAGGGTGGAAAGAGCCCCGAGGGTGCTTTCAGAACCTTTTATCTCAGTTGACACCCCTATTCTATCCTGAAAGCCTAGGCCTGTTTCTCTAACAGCCCGGAAAATCCATGGAACACTTGTCTGCATCTGAAACTGGCAATCACAGGACAGGTCCCTGAACAAGCACAGAGCCATCAAGTGGGTGGTCCCCAATCTTTCCTACCGCACAGATGTGCTCTTTGTTCCCTCTCCTCTTTAAGCCACTCTCCTTCTATGTTCTTCTAAAGCAAGTCAGTTTCACCAGCCTTGGAATGCCAGTTTGGAACAGCCTCTGGCATGGCGGAAGGCACCACACAGGTACTTTTCATCTCTAATCGCCCTGCTCACCTATTAAAAGATACATTTTCAAAGCAATGGGAGCAAGTTACTCATTCAAATGCTGTTAACAAATAACAGGATTTAAGTGTGTAATAGGTAGTTACTCAGCTTTGAAAATTTGCCCCGAAGAGTTGAAATTTCTACTTCATTGGAAAGTGAGGGGCGGGGGGAATGTCCTCGCGGGAAGAATTCTCAGTCCCTGGAATTTTATGTCTGATCTCCCTCCCCTGTGCGAGATCTTGTGTGAGATTGCAGGAGAGGGCGGGCTGGGGACAGTTCTGGGGCCTGCAGGTGTTCAGTGCCTTCACCAGCGAGGGCTGCTCCCCCACCCCAAGCCAGCAGACACCCGCCAGGACTTGCCGGAGCCCATGTCAGGGGAGTCGGCTTGTAAATTACTCTCTGCATCATCATTCCAGGTAGGATGGGATCATAGGGGCGGAGCGTGGAGGCGCTGCAGCCCAGGCTTCAGGTGGAGGGCTTCTTGGAGGAAGTCCATCAAGGAAAGGCTGACGGGGCAGTGATGACAAACTCAGCAGGGCCTACTCCTTCCCATTGCAACTGCCACCTCCACAGCAGCCCGGAGCCAAAAGCGGGGACACAGCACTTCCCTCCCACCTCTATTTTAATGATTGCTTTTTCTTTTAATAATTATGCTTCTTCTTTTAATAATTATTCCCTGAAGCCCTGTACCATGAGAACATGACTCTGAAGTCCTGTACTATGAGCCGCCCTACACTACGGGGACAACAATGTCCTCCAGGGAGGCTGCAGAGCCTGGTCCATATAGTAAGTGCTTAACAAATGGCAGTTCTCTTCTGTGGTTTAAGAAAATTTGCAGACCCCCAGAGTGGTGTTAAGAGGTAGCCTGTGCATCCTAAAACGGTGTCAGTAATAAGCCAACGAGGATGGTAAAGGGTTAAGACTCCACATTAGGGCAGAAAGGGACTTCACCTGTGTGGTCCAGTCACCAGGATTCTCAGGTTTGGGTGTTCTGTGGATAGGCCCGAGTTTGAAAGAGTACTCATGGTATAGGAATTCAGAAAATATTTATTAAAGGAAGACACGGTGATTAGAGGTGAGAGGGGGTGTGAGGACCAGGGCAAGAGTCAGAAGAAAAGGGCTTCAAGTTCCCACTCCTGAGCCCTAGGCAGAGAGCAGAGAGGCAAAGGCGTGTACAGAATGCCACTCAAGCCCCTTTAGAGCTTCAAAGAGGGTTGTGGGGTGGGGGGGAGGCTGAAGGAGAAAGAGCAGGAAGAGACGAGTCAAGGGTCAAGTTCTCAAGTTCTCCATTTTTTGTGGTGAGAAAAGCAGGCTCTCATCAGGGGGAAACTCAGGCCCCATAACCTCCCCCTTCCCATCATGGATTTGACCTCATGCAGCTCCCCAGTCAGCCCCAGGCCACCCACCGACAGGGACTCACAGATTACAGCTTGAGAGTGAATGCTTTCAAGACCCAACCCAGCACTTTACATATCTCACGCCCAAATCTAGAAACCAATGCCTTAGCCCCACTTAAGATCCCACAACTTGGCTTTCTCTGCATAAATCCCCTTTCAAGTTCTTATCTTGGATCCAGTTGACACTGATCTACATTTTCATGATAATATTTTAATTAAATTTGCATTTATCTATTGATTTTCATACCCAGCCTCATTCCAAGAAGGATTGGAGGCAGCTTCTACAGTTTCAACGTGGTAACTACTTTGTTAAATCTGGTTTTCTACCCCTCTTCACACACAGCTATATCCACAGCCACAAAGTATAAATAATCTTTTGAGTTTAATTACAAAACAACATACAACGCACTTTTGAAATCTGGCTCCAAGCTTTAAAATATGAGCAGTTTACATAGTATCCCAAGAAGTTTCAGTCAGTATTGGGCATGCTGGTCGCCGAGAACTAGTGTGGGCGACCTCAGTCAGCTGCATGTCTAGGGCTATTGAGTCAGTTCTGGGCCCGTGTCTCCGCCCCAGCAAGATGCTGATCCTCGTGCTGGAGTTTGGATTCAGAGTTTGAGACTGCCAGAGGTATGACATCCTTCATTTTCTTTTGTTGGGTGCAGAGAAAAAGGAGGCGCAAAAGTTGTGTTGGAGATAGGTATTTTGTTCAAACCGAAGGGGCATTGGAGGAGGAGAGACTTTCCTCTCTTTGAGGAGCCTCTCAGTGCCCCAGAGCTTGCCAACCTGGACCTTCTCCCAGCCACACTTGCGTCCCGTCCTGCAGGGAGTCAATCTATCCGAGCTGGACCTGTAATCCTTCACAAAAAGGCCTCTTGGCCGCATCCCAGCTCAGCAGAGAAGGGGTCCAGCTTTATCCTTGGTGGGCTTGCTGTGTGGGGTCCCACACTTGGGGGCTCCCACCCTGTGGGAACCTAACAAGCACCCCTTGCCACATTCACAGAGGTTGCTTTTGGGGTTGCAACAAGACTCACTTCTCCAGTGTTATCTCTGTGACACTCAAGAAGGTCCCTGTGCAGTTTCACCCAGCGGTTACGAGCAGGGTCTTCTCTTTCTGCCAGCGACTCAGGGCCAGATCTGTTCTCTCCTCACCCAAAAGGCTGAGGAGAGGGCAATGGGGACAAAAAGGGCACTTTTCTCATTTTTGTTGTTGTTTATAAATTTAAAACATATACCTCTCTTCTGAAAACACCTGAAGAGCTTACAGAAAGTGTGACACCGGAAAAGGTATTTAAACACAAAATGAAGCAGCCTCTTTGGCCAGAGCAGAACATTTGCTCTCAAATACCAGATGGAGCATGGAGGAGGGGAATGACAGAAGAGCTTCCATTGTGAGTCCGGTCGGTCGACACCTGGCCTCTGTCATCCTATTTGTTTTTCACAACACTGTGATGGTAAACGTTGTCACCACTATATGACAGATAAAGAAACTGAGGCTTAGAGAAATGGAGTTAATTGCCCAAAGACCCACTGCTAGTCAGTGGTGGAATCAGGGTTTGAATCTGGGCCAGGTGGTTCTGGAGCCCTCGGCCTAGTCACTACAGAGTATGTCTCTCCTACATCATTACCACCCTTAGCCACTCTGTCTTGCATTCTCCAGCTGCTAAGGCTAAGCTAAATTATACACAGGCTAGATGGCTCTCCCTCCTCAGGTGGGCCAAGGAGCACAGTGTTGGTTTTTTGGTTTGGATTTGTTTTAATTGTGAATACCCATCAATGGGGCAGGCACCGCCTCTCACATCTGATATGTTTCCTCATTTACGATTGGTGCCTGCTCCTGTGGGCACTGGAGTTTGCAGTCCTTGGATTACCACATTTCCACTGACTGTGAAAAATTTGAACTCCGTCTTATTTTGACACCTGTGTGCTCTGGGGTCTGCCTTACGAGGCTTCCAAGTCCTCTAAGTAGCTTCTAAATGTAATTCATTTACATGGAACCGTTAGAAGCTGATTGGGAATGTGGAAGATAGTGTTCCTTGGGCTTGGATCAACGCCGGGCTTCTCCTTAGAACAACACAACTCCAGGAGAGAGCAGAGGGAGCTGTTGGATTATTGTAAAAGAGAAGGGAAAAAAAGAGGTTAAAAAAAGTCCTGTCTTGGCTTCATGAGAGATGCAACCCAGGTCACAGCCCTTGGGTGGGTGTGAGTTTTCCCATTTACATGCCCCCACCATGCCTGGGAGAGGGCTGAGGCATAGCCCTAGGGAGCTTCGTTTCCACCTGACAAAGCAAAGGCAAGAAAAAATTGTATTTTCCTATTGTAGAGGCAGAATGAGCTTGTGAAAAGAGCATGCCTTTTTGAACCCAGGTAGATCAGGGTTCAAATCCGTATTTTCTCACTTCATAGCTGTGTAACCATGGACAAGTTACATCAAGTTACATTTTTGAGTCCAGTTTCCCGTCAGTAAAATGCAGATGAAAATACAGACCATGCTGGTGTGCTATAAGGATTAGAGGCAATCTTCTAATTGGGAGACCTCATGCCAGACCCCATGGAAGGCTCTTTCTAAGAGGCCTGGCTATTAGCAGCAGCAGGCGGCACGGGGCACTGCAGGTCCTGGCTGCCGGGCTTGTACTTTCACAGTAAAAGAAAGTGCTCTGATTCAACATAGACGGACGGGCTTCACAGGAATAGCAAATGATACACGCCACCTCGCCTGAGGTGGGGGTCAGGCATGTAGAATTTCTGGTTTTCAGTGATAAAAAACAAATAAACAACCAACAGGAACCCACCCCCACCCCCGTCACCCACCTTCCCCCTGACATAAACTTTCAGAAGTCTACTTCAAACCCCTAGTCCTTCTGGGCAAGAAGCTGTTAAGCGGCAGTTTGCTGCCCTCTGCTGTCCACCTGGAACTCTCCCTGGATGCTTTTGACAGAACTGACAGCCTTAAAATCCCAAAGAGCTTGGGCGCCCAGGACTTGCCCAACCCTTCCGAAGGGTGGACCCAAAGACGGGGGTGGTACCAGGACCGCCTACATGATCTGAGGGGTCCAGTGAAAAATACAGGCACCTTGTTCAAAAATGTATTAAGAATTTCAGACAGCGACAACAGAGTGTTAAACCAGGCAATGGGCACTTCAGGGCGGGGCCCTGTGCAACCAGGTGTGTCCCACGCCCACAAAGCTGGCCTTTCCTCATTGTCACCTGCTCCTGATATTAGACTTCTGGATCCATGACACAGTCTCAGAGTTTCCCAGAGTTCCCTGAGGAACGGAAATTTAGTAGAACATGTTTGGGGAGAGGAGTGGGGGAAAGGGCCCCCTAATGAGCCAAACCGGGGGTGGGAGGTAGGGTGTAAATTCCCCTTGGCTGTAATGCAGTAGTGGCCCAAATCTCATCTCTCCTGCTTACTGCTGGAGTCGGAGGGAGCCGAAAAAAAAAAAGCACGCATTGTCCTGGCCTTGGGAACCTATTCCGCCTCCAGAATCAGACAGATGGAGATTCAAATATCAACTTAATTACAGAACAGGCTATACTGGAGAACAGATTACCTAGAACTAAAGAATGTGTGAAAATTCACTCTCAAATTCCACCAGGAGAGGTCACCCAAATGAGAATGGGGACCCACTGCTGTCACTCCCTAACCAGGTGATTTAGTGTACTTCCACGGGCAGAGCCAGATGCCAACAGTAATTAGAGAAAAATGCCTCTCTATGGAAACTAGAGCAGTGGAGAGCAAGTGCCCCCCCCCACCCCGTATTAGTCAGGGACTAACTGGGAAAATAGAAACCACTTAACTATTGACAACAAAGAGAATTTGATGCGGGGAATTGGTTTCACAGGTGGTGGGGTGCTGAGAAGCTAAAGCCCAAGATAAGCAGGAACAGGAAGTCACTCCCACTTTTAGGATGAAAGAGCAAAGGGATAAGGGGGTGTTCCCAGGTCCCCAGGCCAGGTCACTGGTAGAAGCTGGAACCCTGTGGCTCCTTTGACAGGAGCTGGAGCCCTGAAGGAAATACAGCCACTGCTGAAGACGCCACCTGAAAGGGAAACAGACGGGCGGGTGTGTGTGTGTGTGTGTGTGTGTGTGTGTGCAATGCCCTGGTTCCTGCCTTCTTCCCCTCCTACCAGTACCTTCCATTGGCCACACTCAGCTGGAAGGCAGCTGACATGGGAGCCTGGAGAAGACAACCAGCAGGGGTCAGTTCCCCTGCATTTCAGAGGAGGGGAAAGGCAAGGAACAGATGGGAGCACAGACAGGCTCAGACCCAGAGAGCGTCCTGGATGGCTACAGACCCAGATTGCCGGTTGCCTATTGGCTGAAACGTCAATTCTGCCTCATGACACGAAACGTCTTTCACAGGCCAGACCACTTTATAAATCACATTTCCTGCCACTCCCTTTTCCTTGTTCTGTCGGGTTAGTTCCTGATTGCAGGCTCTGAGCTTGCTTCCTCGTCCTGGCGTGTCCTTTGCCCTCACCATCCCCTTCTCCTCTGCTCCTCCTGCCTTTTCTCTTCTCTTCTCCCCTGAATTTCTCTCTTCACTCCACACTTCTTCTTTTCCTTCCTTTCTTTCCTATTTCCTTCCTTTCCTTTTCTATCCTTTTCCCCTCCCTCCCTCTTTCTTTCCTTCCTATTTAATGAGCAAATCAAAGTCCAGGTCTATATGTATATTATTTGTTATTGTTTTCCAATAAATATTTCTTAAAAATCAAATATTAAGACATACTGCACCACTGACCCTCACCCCCACCTCCACCCCAGGAAGCCGCAAATCCAAATGTAACCGATTAAAACCAGTGCAAACTTCCTTCACCGAGCCACTAGATGTCATATTGACTTCACAGCAGCATTGGGAAGACCGTGCAAGAGCTCAAAATCTGCAAAAAAAGCATCATCTCAATACTTGCCATTAAAACATCACAGTCAGGCTTCTGTTTACAGTGATGACTGAATGAGATTTTACTGGATGGACATAGTACACAAGAGAAGCACTAAAAGCACGGGGGAGGGAACAGAAGCAAGTAGATTTGGTTGGGAAGTCCATGTATAGAGAGAGATGTTACAGGAAGCGAGCTCCCCATTTCTGCTGGTTTTAGTCGGGGGGGGGGGTGGGAGGCAGTGTCATGAAGGCCAATGCTGGTGGTGCTGGTGGCAAAGCAGCCATCTTTTTTGCCCATGAAAATAGAAGACTGAGTCCAGGGCAACGACAGCTGCCCAAAGAGGGAGACGGAGTCCTGGAAGGGAAAGAGCCAGAGAAGGGATCCCCCAGTTCTCTCTGTTCATATCTCTGGCCGACGCCTGGACCACGCATACACAGAGCAGATGCACAGCATCTCAGCTGAAGACAGAGGAGCCTGACAGTGACTGGAGCTGCCGCCCAAGAAACAGAGTTTGCAGTTAGAGTGCAAGGAAAACATCCGCTACAACAGATCGAAATAACGCTTAGGGGAGGAAAATATCAGAATTTAGAGCCTCCACAATTAATGTTAATAATACATGCAATCCAAAGTTACCCAAAATGTGAAGAACCAGAAAAATGGGTCCCGTTCTCAAGTGAGAAGACATTATGCTAAGTGAAAGGAATCAAACACAAAGAACTATATGCTGTATAATTCCATTTATGTGAAATTCTAGAAAAGGCAATATTACAAGGACAGAAGGCAGATCAAAGCTTGCCTGAGACTGAGAGTCAGGGGAGGGTATTAATTACAAGGGAGCATGGCAGACTTTTGGGGGTGATGGGTATTTTCTGTCTTGATTGTGGTGAGGGTTATACAACTAAATAAAATTGCCCAAACTCATCAAATTATACACTTAAAATGAGTGAATTTTACTGTATTGTAAATTATACCTCAATAAATTTGGAGAATGAACTTTTCCTCATGGCCACAAGATATTGGTCCATATTTCAAGAGTTCTTTGTACTCATATCATGCTCCATTATATAAATGAATCATAATTTATGTTTTATTCTACCATTGCTGGATAGTTGCAATGTTGCTTTCTTTCTTTTTCTTTCTCTTCTTTTTCTTTCTTTCTCTCTCTCTTTCTTTCTCTTTTTTTTCTGATTCAACCAATGGAGCTATAACATCCTCTTATAACATCATATAGCCTGGGGCAGTAACATCCAGGGCTATAACATAGTCCCTGGAGCCCTTTTGTAAGTATTTCTTATAAACCTAGGTATAAATTTTGTTGGGTTATAAATTATAAATATATTCACCTTTCTTAAATAATGCTAAATTGTTTTCTGAAGTGGTTGTACCAGTTTACATTTCCACCAGTATGTATGAAAGCTCCATTGCCCCACACCTTTGCCCACATTTGGTGTTATCAGATTAAAAAAATTTTTTTTTTTAATTTTATTTATTTACTTTTTCCCCCAAAGCCCCAGTAGATAGTTGTATGTCATAGCTGCACATCCTTCTAGTTGCTGTATGTGGGACGTGGCCTCAGCATGGCCGGAGAAGCAGTGCGTCGGTTCGCGCCTAGGATCCGAACTAGGGGCGCCAGCAGCAGAGCGCGTTCACCTAACCGCTAAGCCACAGGGCTGGCCCCAGATTTTTAAATTTTAAATCTGCTGGGCAAATCTCATTGTGGTTTTGACTTGCATTTCCCTGATTACTAATGGAGTTGAGTATCTTTCATATGTTTATTGGGTTCTTTTACTTATTGATTCATGATGCTCTTTGGGTATTGTTGATATTGTCCCTTGTTGTTATATATATTACAAATAGCTTTCAGTTTTGGGCCATTATTTTCACTATCTGTATAGTGTCCTTTCTTTATCTATTAGTTATAATTAGTTTAATTTATCAATTTTTCCTTTTTTGGTTTGTTTTGTATCTCTTTTAAGAACTCCTTGCCTAATCAAATGTCTTGAAAATAGTCTACTATGTTTACTTCTAATAACTTCATAGTTTTGACTTTCTTATGTAAATTTTTAACTCCTTGAATTAACTTAGAGGTATGGTGTGAGGTCAAGGTCCATTTCACTTTTCCCTATGGTTAACCAATTTTTCCACCATCATTTCTTGAATAATCTGTTCTTACCCATTGATCTGCAGAGCCATTTCTGTCATGTATCAAGGTTTCATATATACTTGGATCTTTTTCTGATCTCCCTATTCTATTCCATTGGTTAATTTGTCTAATCTTGCATTATTACCACACAGCCTTATTTACTAGGGCTTTATAATAAATATTCATATCTTGGTAGGGCTAGTCACAGAATCAGGATACAGAAACCACACCAGTTACTTAAACAGGTAAAATGTAAAATAAAGAACTGTTAACTAGTAGAAAGTGGCTAACGACTAAAAAGGGTAAAAGAAACTCCAAAAAGTCCAGAAGTAGCAGGTGCAAAACGGCAGCTACTACCTCCAGGCAAAAGAAGAGTGCACAGTGAAGGAATGAGGGATGTAGGAGGACTCCACAGCCTCCCAACCAAAGGCTGAGATTCACTTTTCTTCAAAGAGGAGGAACGTGTAGCTGCCTGTAGCAAAGAAGCATGACAGAGAGCAGAGGCCAGAGCTGGTCTGGAGAAATGGTCCACCATTGCCATAGGGGTGGGTGGAATGGAGCTGGTCTGTAGAAACTGCCTACTTGGTGAAGAGACAGTTGCCTGACGGCACAGTCAGAACTTCTGTGGAAGTGCCTGGTGGAGCTGCACAGAAGTGCCCACAGTAGGGAAGGGGTGGCCTGAGGGCATAGCTGGAGATGCTCCACCAGGGCTGCTGGGCTTCTGACTGAATAATAATAATGGACAGAACCCCAGGAAGGAAATGCCTTCCTGTCAATATTGCCTTGCAGTGTAACCCTAGTGCTCTCTACTGGCAAAACTTAACATTGTGCCAGCTGGCAAAACAGAAACAATTATAAGGTCTAGCTCCATTATCACAAAGCAGGGCAAAGAAGGGTGGATTCGGAGCCAAGAGAAAGTTGATTGATAACTGGAACATTCTCCTAACTTGTTCTTATCTTCAAGGGTTTCTTAGCTATTTTTAGTCCCTTGCATTCCCATATATACAAGTGTGTGAGTTTGGGGGGAAGGGTGGAAAGTATTGAATTTTCGCTTGGACTACATTTAGTCTCTAGACTTATTCAGTGGAACTGACAATTTTACATTATTGATTCTTCCAGTTCATGAACATTTGTATCTCTCCATTTATTTGGGTTTTCTTTAAAGTTTTCCAATAACATTTTTATAATTTTCTCCATAAAGATCTCTTACTGCTTTTGTTAGGTTTATACTTCAGCGCTTAATATTTTTTAAGCAAGTGATGTATTTAAAATTTTCTATCTGTTACTATTATACAAACATGCAATATATTTTGGTACATTGTATTGTATCCAGCAACATGCTCAACTTACTTTCAAATTCTTGTAATATATCTATATATTCTTTTGGATTTTCTACATGTATCAGTTTCTCTTCTAAGAACAATGACAGATTGGATTCCCATTCTTATGTATTTTATTTCTTATTCTTGCCTTACTACACTGTCTAGAACCTCAGTATGTTGAGTAAAAGTGGTAAATATAGATCTTTCTGCCTCATTCTCAACATCAAAAGAAATGCTTTCACTGTTAGCTCATTGATTTTTTTTTGTCGATATTGCTTATCAGTTCAGAAAAGTCTCTTCTAATCCTAATTTACTAGTAAGTTAAAAAAAATCATGAATGGACATTGAACTTTATTAGATGCATCTATCTTCATCTATTGCGATTATCTATTATTTTTCTCCTTTCATCTGTTAATGTGAACCACATGGGTTGAGTTTCTAATATTAAACCAACCTTGCATTCCTAGGATGAACCTCATTTATGCTTTATATATACCGTTATATTCAAATTGCTAACATTTTGTCAATTTTATGCTCATGGGTGAGATTAACCTATAAATTTCCTTTTTCATATTGTCCTTGTTGGTATTCTAGCCTTATAAAATAAGTTGGGGAGTATATTTAGAAACAAACTCTATGCACCTTCTCAGATTCCTTTGACTGTCTCCTTCTTTCCCTGCCTTGACTGGCATCCCATGCACGCCACATTTTCCCTCTACTTTTGGACTTTAATGAAACATCACATTACAAAACATGGAATCTAAATTCCAAACAGCTGCTAAGAGGTGGATGACATAACCCAGAGGGATAGGCAATTATCCCTGTGGGTGAATGTTGACCAATGAGAACTGGGAGATGGGAGGTTACCTGATACTAAATAACCCCCTTTTTCTCTCTCTCATTGGCTACCCCAAGATATTTTTCCTCCTTGAAACCTTTCCAGAAAAGCCCACATGCCAAGTCTCATATGCTGAATGACCTAATACGTCTCTTTCAACTCATTGTGAAGTGGCAGTCAATACACTAATGCATCACATGATATTTAATAGGATTTCCCTTTATGTCTTTTCTTTTACACTGCCCTGAGTTTGCATTTCCCCAAAAGAGTATTGGTATCTTAATCCTTGCCTTGGGCTTTGCTTTCTAGAAGACCTAAGCTAAGACCAGAATTGTCCTCCTGTTCTATGCAATGGAGTATTTTATGTAAGACTGCAGGATTTTTTTCCTTTAAGTTTGATAGAACTCACTAGCAAATCATCTAGGCCTGGGTTTTTCTGTGTAGAAATATTGGGAACTACTGTTTCATTTTCTTTATGGTGTAAGACTACCCTGTTCAGGTTTTCTACTTCTTTGTGAGACAATTTATAAGTTACAGTTTTCTAAGAACTCATCTCTTGTATCTATACTTACAAATTTATTGGCACAAAGCTTATAACAGTATACTTTTATCTATTTTATTATACTTTTATTAATATCTGTAAGATCTGTAGTGATGTCCCTATTTTCATTTGTGTTACTGCTTTTTGGTTGGTTCGTTGGTCAGTTTGCTTCTCTCTCTCTGATCATTCCTGCTAGGGGTTTACAGATTTTATTAGTGTTTTTGTAGAACGAACTTTTGACTTTTTTGATCTCTACTGTGTTTTCTATTTCATTAGTTTGCTTTTATCTGTATTAGTTTCTTCCATTTTTGCGCTTATTAGGTTCTTTTGACTTCATGAATTGAATGCCTAGCTTATTTTTAGTCTTTCTTTTTTTCTAATATGCACATTTCTAAGCATATTGGTCTAATGCTAAATACTGTTTTAACTGTATTCCTCATATTTTAATAAGTAGTATTTCTTTAACATACAGTTTTAAATAGTTCTTAATTTCCATGACTTCTTTTTCTCATGGGTTACTTAGAAATGTTTACTAATTCCCAAATATATGGGGCTTTTCTAAAGATCCCTTTCATATTGATTTCTACCTTAATTGCATTGTGGTCAGAGAATATTGTGTGTATTGTAGCAATCCTTTGAAATATATTCAGACGATTAATTTGCAAGTATATGGTTTTCATATTGTTCCATATGTGATTGAAAAAATATGAATGACAATTTTGGGATATAGAGAACCCACACACACACACACACACAATCAGTACTTCAATTTTTCTCCATATTTCCTGGTACTTGTCTGCTTGTTCCACGAATTACTGAGAGAAATCTATGATTTTGGATTTTTATATTTTTCCTTGATGTTCTCTCATTTTTGTCTCATACCCTTAATGCGGTTTTAAGTGCATACCAATTTACAATTATTTCATCTTCGTGGTGAATTTAACCTTTTATCACATGAAGTGACATCTTTATCTCTATTAAGGCTCCCAAATAAACTGTTTGCACTTTATTCATGGTCTGCTTCTGGGGAGACCTAAATTAAGACAGTTGGTCCCCTGGAATGTGGTAGCACAATAACTAAGGCTGTTCCTGTGGTAAATTGGCATTGGGTCCACAAGGAAGGGGATGCACTAACTTATGCAATCTCTGGCATGTTACAGGATGAAAGTGGTGTTAATTATGATTGTATAATAGGCTGGTTGTTGCTAAGGGCAATTAGTGCACGGAAAGAAGAAAACGTCAGGCTCAACTCAGGGGATGGTGTAAAAGATCTTCCTAGTAGCAGCTAAAGAAATTCTTAGCTCATGCAGCTGGGAAGCAGACCCAGCTGTGCTGAAAATCAAGACAGAAATTATAAATAAAGCTGAATTCACAGCCCTCAGAAGTCTCCTACATTAGTCAGGCTCTAATAGGTAATGAGTGGGACCCTGAAACATGGAGTGGGAAGATCTGGATGGAAACACTGAGAGCTTTGAACCCCAGATTCCTCTGAGTCCACTCCCTCTCATTGGTGGATAGTAGCCTTCTCTGCCCGGAGACCATGTTAAGGCATCAATTGAAATGGATGCCTCACAAGATGAAGTGCTTGCCTCCCCAAGATGTGCCTCATCTCATCTTACTGCTTCTAGACCAACTGGCATGGTCCGTTGGGGAAGTTTGGTCTTTAACTCATGAGGAAAGGAATCATCACCAAAAGAGCTACAGGATTTGGCTAGTCTGTACCCTTCTTTCCAGAAGGAACTGGGAGAACATGCTTGGGAGGAAATCTTGAGAACATGAGACTGGGCTAGATTAGGGAGAGTTTATGGGTATAGGGGATGTTCTTCCACAATTCAGGATTTACTCTCTTGGCTAAGGCAACTGGAGATGATCCTGTGTCAGCCAGATGATGTACTGCTGGACGGCTCCTTGAAGCTTGGAGGAAACGATGGTCTAGAGTAAATGAAGTGGAGGTGCTGGAACTGCCTCAGCAGAGTATTGAAGCAAGGCTCAGAAAGTTCAGAGGCAATGCTCCTGGGATGGACCTATAATTTATGACCAGACCATCCACCACCTATGTGCCCTAGAAGCCCAAGAAGATACTCCCTACACAAAAACAATAGTGAATGCACTAGTGAATGGGGCACCAGTATGGCTAAGAAACTCACTGGGAGCTTGCAGGCAAGGTTGATGGCAGGGGATATTAATATGGAATTGCGTTCCTTT
Source organism: Ceratotherium simum simum (assembly GCF_057802395.1). Taxonomy (NCBI): domain Eukaryota; kingdom Metazoa; phylum Chordata; class Mammalia; order Perissodactyla; family Rhinocerotidae; genus Ceratotherium; species Ceratotherium simum. Next base: position 17,039,116 of record NC_141906.1, read on the forward strand.
GTGTGAATGGACATGATAGGATTCTGGAACAGCAGAGACTAGGAGGCAGCACTTAGCTGTCAGAGGCAAAGTAGTAATTACCATAAGAGGCAGCAAGGAATGGCAACCAAGGAGCATAGCCCCATAGCGATCTGTGGAGATGGCTAGCAGACCATGGCAAGATAGGGATAAGATAGATGGGCAGCCAGCAAATTAAAACAGCTCAACTGTTTTAATCATTACACGTCAAGATCGGGTGAGCAAACGTCAGCTGCTGCAATGAAAATTCCCCATCCTTCACCCACCCTGTCCAGATCTCAGCCTGTTCTTAGACCCAGAGCCCATCAAAGGGGAGGGGAGGCTGGGACACTTGAAGGACACTATGATGCCACATGAGGGCATCGAATGGATCTATAGCCATTTGCCAGAGTATCTATGCATGGGGAAAGGGAAACATATTTTTAGGACTATTGGATGCAGGACCCCACTTTTTGGCTTAGGAAGAGAGTTAGCAAGTTTTTTTCTGTAAAGGGCCAAGTAGTAATTATTTTAGGCTTTGTGGGTTATAGGGTCTGATACAACTAATCAACTTGGCCATTGTAGCATGACAGCAGTTGTAGATAAGTAAACAAATAGTAGTGGCTGTGTTCCAGTAAAACTTTATTTACAAAAACAGGCAATGGGCCAGACTTGGCCCACAGGCCATAGTTTCTGGACCCCTGGCCTTGGACACAGTCAATTTTCATAAGAATTCCATGTGTCTTTGAAAATAATGTATAGTCTCCACTTCTTGGGCTCATTACTTCGTATTTTGTAAATTAGAACAGCACACTAAATTATGCTGTTCAAATCCTCTATGTCCTACATTTTTTTGGTCTGCTTTTATCTGTAAGTAACTGAATGAGTTTAGTTGTTTAAAAACCTCCCACTGCAGTCATGAGTGTCAAATTTTGCTTTATAAACTTGAAGCTATGTTATTAGGTACATACAAGTTTAGAGTCCTTTATTCTTCCTAGTTAATTGAAACTTGTATCATCCTGAAGTCAGTCTCATGAACTCGAGTAATAATTTTTGCCTTGAGCTACACCAGTGAGAATATAGCTTCATTGGCTTTTTGTTGGTATATTTTTCATCCTTTCTTTTCAATCTTTATGTGTGTCTATATTTTAGTTGGTTCCTTATGATCAGTGCAGAGGACAACATTTAAGTCTGAGCTACTTGGGAGCCAAAGCAAATGGGAGAATGTTTACTGAAAAAATGCAGTCAGGTTGTCGGCAGCCTAACTATTTGCTAGTTACAACCTAGATAAATTTGACGTATGGGGTGTTAAACAAACCAAAGATGTCTTCAAGGGCAGTTAAAAAAACTCTAAGGCTTCACAGGTTTACACAAAACAATGATTTTTAATTGGAATTGTATCAGTTGCTGCTTGCTTAACAGCAGCTAACTTGGCTTTCAATAAATAGTAGGCTATGCTTATTAGTCCCCTGCAGCAGGAAGGCAGGAAGAATGATCAAGGGTCCTCAGCAAAGTTTCTTGTTCCCTGATCTTACTGGAAGCCTTTATTCACCCATGCCCTTGCTCCTGTAATCCCTTTAAGCAATGTTTACCCAGCGTGTCATTCTCTTGGCTGAACTCGAGTTGACTGGAACCAAAGGCACTAACCAAGGATGTTTTTGATGTGTTAAAGCGCCTTGTTTTAGAGGAGGAGGTGGACGGCAGAAGGTGCCCTTCAGCCAGTGGGAGAGCCAGAACTGCGAGGGAGGAGGCTTTTCCATCTCTACATTCTTGCCGCTTATTAGCTTTTACGATCTTCACAAGCGCTTAACTTCTCTGGGCCTCAGTTTCCTTATTGGAAAATTGGAAGTGATTCCTTTATTCAAGAATGTGGGGGTTGAAGGAAACAGTGACTGCGAAGGCGCCTGGCTTGTAACAGGGCCTCAACAAGATGCTCCAGTCCGCTTCCCTCTGCCCTGAGCAGCTCAATGGACAACCGCATGCCTCTCCCATCACGGCTTGCTGGAAACGTCTCTTCAAAGGGGCTCGAATAACATTTCTAACTGTTGTCTGAAGCCCAAGGTCATTGTTGCTTAAGAAAGTTCTCCCCCTGGCACCCCCACAAGATTTCTCCTCCAGCCTTGAGCTGCTGCCACAGATCCTCAGTGAGCCAAGCAGGGGCCGAGAGTCCAGGCTTGAGTTAGGGTGACCTATTTAAGGCTCCACCACTCACCAGTCATGACTTTGGATGACCTATCCTTTCTGAACCTCAGCTGGGGGGTAATAACGCCACTGTCATTGGGACTACTGTGAGAATTAAAGGAAACAGGGTATACACACTGTACCAACACGCTGGCCCAGCACCCAGCACACGGTGAAGACTTAGTAAACCCAAGGTGTTGTTATGCATGTGTGTGCTGCACACACCTGAACCATGAATTCCACGGTGATACTGAGGATGGGGGCAGGGGTTACAGCTCTACATGCAACCCGACTACTGAGTACGTATGCAGCGTGCAGCCAAGAGCCATGCCGTATTGACCTCTGCACCCCGTCCTCCACTCTAGCCCCGGTTCCTGGCATGTGCCCTACGAGTTGGGTGAACAACAACAGGTGCTGAAAGGTTGGGCTTGGTATGCCTTTTGGTTTTCCAAGGGCCTACTGCGGCACCCTGGAATGTGGGACACATTTTCTCAGGGTTGCCTGGGATCCACAGAGAAGCTGTTCTGCAAAACTTATGTCAATTTTAACGAAGCACTAAAGAGAGAGAGACAGACAGATAGACTGACTTGTGGATGTTTTTAGGAAACCTTGCTAGACATGACACCCAACGTTCCAATTAGTGAGCTTGGTGGAGGCCGTCAGAAGGGTCCTTTACTCTGTCCTTCATACAATCACCCACAATGCATAAAGCACATTTCATTTGCAACCACAAACACTGTTGCAGATAAAAAAGGTGACCCACACTTTCATTTTCTTTATTTTTCATTGATACCGTATGAATACAAAGTTTCTAGAAAGCTACAAAATGTCTACCACTTTATCAAGAAGGCATCAAAATGTGTCACTTTGCAAAGACATGAAAACACCTGCAGGAACTGACACAAAAATAGCATTTTTAGAGTGATGAAATAATTGCACTTAACTGTCATGGATATTAAAGTTATCACACATATGTACCGCGAAAGCTAGAATACATTGTTTTTTTTACAAAGCACTTTATAAAAAAATTCTCTGCACACGAACCCTATAATTTTCATATAACTATCATACTAAAGATAAATTCACTTTAAAGCCAACACTTAACATTTTTAAACGAAAAGGTACCAGTACCTAAACACAGACGTTAACAAATACGAGAATACTGTACTGCCAGGAGGTTGACCCAAATGCCTTTTGAAAGTTTCTGCAAATAGATTAAGAAAACGTGTGTGAGAATTTGCCCCCCAACCCCCAGCTCTCCAATCTACCCAGGAGGAACCTCATTACCCAAAGGCAGGTTCCGCGGCCCACTCCCAGCAGCAGTACAACAGCAAAGGAACCACTGACCAGAGGAAACGCTTACGTCACAAGCCCATTTTATACACGTGACATGAAGACACAGACCGTGAGAACCCCATTAAGTCAATTAGAATGTGAACAAACACACGTGGCAAAAACCGATTTACATAAAATTTAAGCATATTAAAGAATTAAAGGCTATTCAGGTTTCTTTTTTTAAATGTTACAAAATTTTTTTTGTCATTTTTCAGGCACGTACTGTTTTTGTTTTTACTTTTTTTTCCTTTATCTGCAGTCATGAGCCTAAGGAAAAAGGCCTACAGAAGTGAATCTTTCAAGGAGGTAACAGGGAGATTTTTTTTTTTTTTTTTTTAAAGAAGTGCAGTAAATATCTAATTTACACAGTGGAACTAATCACAGAAGGTGACTGATGCAAAAAAATTAAGAAAATCAGACTGGCTTCCAATTGATTAACGCCTAGATCCTGTCAGCCTCTCTCAGAGAAAGGGGAAGGAGAAACGATCCCATAATGGAAGAGGGGGAATCTAGTGGAATCTGCCTCCATTTCACAATGGACGGAGGGAACATAAATGCCGTTTCAAATACGAAAATGATGTAAAGTGGGATAGGACCGACTCAATGCAAATTCACCAAGAATAAACAAGTTACGGCTTAGGAAGCAGGACAATAAATACAAACATTTCATCTTATTTCACGGTGCATGACTTCAGCGAAGCTATCCTTTGCAATGCAATAAATTTTAAACACAAAACCTTCATTCTTAATGATATAAGCAATGAGTTTATGAGAGAAAACTATTACCAAACAAAGCACAGGAACAGTTGAAAAGAGAAGGAAAACAAGGATTTGACTAATTTCTTCCAAGTTGTGGTGCAGTGCTGACAGGGAGGGGCTGGAGTCAAGCAGCTAACGATGACTTGTGTGCAGTAATTTTCCTTTTCATTTTTTTTTTCTTGTAGAAATTCCTATAAATACCCAAAACTTGGTGTGGATAGAAATCATTTTTTTTTTTCTTGTAGAAATTTCTATAAGTATCCACAACTTGGTGTGGACAGAAATCATTCCTGAAATTTTAGAGCCCAGAGAGGGTATTCTTAAAGACACCAAGTAGAGACAGACGGAACATACACATTACGAGTTCAGAGGCTAACTTCCAAAGATTTGTCTGATGTCTTTTTTACGTCTATAATTGGTAAAGAAAAATCTTTTTTTCCTGTCTTTTGTTTGGCTGGTGTTTTTGCCTTCTCGTCCTTTTCACTCCTTTTCCTTACCTCTATCAGTTTTCCCAATTTATACAAGGTTTTGATAAAAGCCAACATGACTTTAAAGAGTTGCCCTTTTGAGGGCTGGAACATTCTTTGACAATACCGAATTGTGAATGGTGCTCTTTGGAAGTTTCTCACAGCACATTCATACACAACACTCAGAGTCAACATTTTCGCCCTAAGAAGAACACTTCAATTGCAATGACCCTAACTCGTTTTTGTTCTGCACTGTGGTCTCGGTTTGAGGCTTCCAACTCTCAAAATGGTATCACTGTGTAAACCAGAGAAGTGCGCACTGTCATCTGAACGGGATAGAAAGCCTCCCAGAGACTGAACACGAACACAAGGAGAAGCACAAATCTGTCCACCGGCTGAGATTCTGCTGTCTGTGTGCAAGTTCCCTCGTGCAGATGTGGGGACGGGTGACAAGTCGAGGTGACACACGTCGGCACACATGAACACAACAGTTCCTGGGGTCCCCCCTGCTGCCGTGTGCTACTGATGAGTGTGGGGGGGGAGTCCCACGGCAGACAGGCTCGCAGCAGGCAGGGTCCACGTCGTGCTCTTGTGAACGGAGGCCTGTGGTTGGTTACTCATCCTGGTAAACCAAAGGCATTACGGTGATCTCAAAATATTTTTGGTCTCTCTACAAATTATCGTTATTATGGCAGCACTTTTCTAAGCTGGAATCTCAAACCAAAGGCACTTTCATGCTAGAGTGCAGAAGATTCACAAATAGCTAAGTATTTGGTTGTGAATTTAAAAGGCAACATTAAAAGTACAATTTGCTTTTCATAGTAAACTACGAAGTTGCAAAACCTTTCGTTTTGGTATAGACATTTGAGAGTGTGGTCAAGAAACGACTCGGGTTCAGTTTCAGATTTTAGAGAGAGTAGTCAGTTTCCCATAGAACTGGAGAAAAACGGGCTTACGAAACAAAATGGAGACAATTTTCGCTTGTTCTGTTTTAGATATCAGGCCAATTTGTCAGTGGACGTGGAGAACTGGTATAAAAGGCTGGCGGCACGACTAAGGTCTCTATCTCTAAGGCACTGCTGACTGGAACGCTTTGGCAGCTCTGAATTTAAAACTCCCTAAAAAAGTAACAGTAGTAAGAGAAATGCTTCCAGCTTACAAAAGGGCTCACAGTTCCGAGGCAGCCTTTTGCACTGCATACCCTACACGCAACATCTCAAAGATTTAAGGCTTTTCAGAAATGACATGTGCAGGGCTTTGCCACAGAAACATCAACATAAAGAAATAAGCGATGCGGACATATCCTCTTAATGTCACAGGTGTGAACACCAACAAACAAAATTGGTTCTACCCTTCGTTAGGACAAGTGCAGTCAGTGTACCAGAGCATATACAAAATTATACAAATTATAGGTACCTGGTTTGTAAAGTTGACTGTCATCTCATAGGATTTAAATAATTTACAGTTGTACAAAAACAAACGGCTAGAGCCACTACAGTATTGAAATCTAAAGAAGACTTGGGTTTAAAAGTCATTTGGGACGTGTAACACCAAGTGCTCGGAACGGGGGCTGTTTTTTTGGCTGGTCTGAGTGCAGGACTTTTGCTGCTGGGATGCTTAGCAAATAGGAATTTGACTCAGAGCCTGTGGCAGTGAACTGTCCTCAGAGGCAGTGAAAAGGCCCATCAGCTCTCATATCTGCTGTGGATGCTCTGGTCAGATGAGACACTTGGGATGAGAAGCAGCATCAGCATTGGGGTGATGCTGTTGCTTTGGCAGAGGGGGTCCTTAGTCTCCCTCCCTCTTCAGAACTGACCCTGGCCACACATCCGTAGGGATCATGTCAGCATAAGCACCAGTGAGGAACAGTCTCCACCAGAAGAGGCCAAGGATCAATCGGCAGGAGTCCTAGAGCCTCACCCTATTCTGTCACCAACCAGCTGGGTGACTCTGGGCAAGTCAGCTCGCCGCTGGGCCTCGACTTTCTCATCTACAAAGTGAAGGAGAGTAGACCGTGCTCTCTTCTATTTAGCTCAACGAAGAAAAAATTGTCATCCCTCTTCTGGAACTGATCCCTCTCTCCTCCATCCCTAAAGATGAAAAGACACGTTCCAGAGGCTTCCATAAATTCTACAATCAGCATTGCGTGTAAGGCAGAAAGTAGAAAAAGTAAAAATTTACTCAAACAATTAAAGGCTTGAAAATGAGACCCATGAGCTCATGAGAAATAATGAAAATAGCTGGATTTTTTTTAACCTGGCAAACTAAGGGATGAAGATCAAATTAGAAACGCTCTTTAAAGAGGTGTGAGTTGATTATAGGGGTGATGGCAATCAGCTGTTCCCAACTTCCCCAAGGATGACTGAAAGAATACTTGTAGCAAGTGAAACTCTGTTGTGAAATAGAAGTTTTGAAACAGGAGGAAACATGGGCACAATGTCACTTGAGTAATATTCCTACCTGCCTCTTGATGACCCAAAACAAGGGTCCCAGGAGATAAGTTATATCAGGGTGAAACAGGAGGAAAAAGAATATCTCAAATATAGTACTTGTGGCCTGTAAGATCTAGGGCAGTGCTTCTCCACTAGAGGCAATTTTGTGCCCCATGGGACATTTGGCAATGTGTGAAGACACTTTGGGTTGTGACAACTGGAGAAAGTGGTACTTATGTTATCTAGTGAGCAGAGGCCAGGGATGCTGCTAAACCTCCTATGATGCACAGGACAGCCCTGCACAATAAAGAATTATCTGGTCCAAAATGTCAGCAGTGTAGAGGCTGAGAAACCTCAGTCCAGGGTAGCTTGGACATTCTGGGATTCTAGGACGTGTTCTTGAAGAAGTCCTGATTTTATTTTAGGTCTCTTGCTAAGATGCAAAAGAATGCCAACAGACCAGAGCCCAGTTCTTCAGCTCCTCCTGTTTAGGCTGTGGAAAACCGGCCTCAAACTCCCCAGTGAACACACAAGATGTCCCTGAATCAAACCTGGGAGCAAGGGTCACCCAGAGATAGAGCACCCGGAAGAGAGCACGAGAACAGAGCTTTGCGAAGGCTTCTTTGTGGTTTAGAAAGCTTTAGAGACAGAGGGAGAGACTCTGCCATATGCGGTGAAAGACCACAGACAGACTTGGATTAGATGTTCTAACACAAATACCACCCCAGGGTCTAACTTGGGAGAGGCAGAGAGAGGGCTACGAGTTTGGGTAACTAGACCAATGGTTCAGATGGGGGAAAGTATCTGCCCTGGAGAAAGCTGTAGAAGAACAAGACAAGAAGTAAACTTTAAAAGATCTTAGAAATGTTTTCAGAGCGAAAAGTAATCCTCAAGGTCATGCACGTAAAACCCCAATCTCTAGGACAACGGCAGCGGAGAAAGAGGACACTGGCAGTGAAGCATCAGAGGGCCCAGCCTGACTCTGTGAGTTCAGCAGACCAGGAAGTGCCCTTCTTTGCCAACAGAAATATCCTCTAGCTGGTCGTCTTGGGTCTCAGTCTATTTGTGCTTTGAAAAATAAATCCCAAGAGCCCCCCTTGCAGCACAGAAGAGCCCCATTCCTGGGTGGGAACATGAACCAGGTACCTCTCCCCCCGAAGTTCTGAGATAGCCTGGCTCTGAGCCACGTACGATCATTTGCACCCCTTCATAGAGTCCTGGTCTTGGGATAGTGGGGGTTCCCTTGAAGAAAAATGCAGGACATAGGAGCCAAAGAAATATACTTAAGAAGGGTAACCAATAGAAGCCATAAATACGATGACCATGGAAGAAGCTTGAATGCTTGGGCTGAAAAGCAGACGGAAGGGCGGACAGCCGGGGCAATCCTTCAAAGGCCCACTTGGAATCAGGGAACAAACTGTAGTCTGTTTATGGAGGGAAAATGGGCACCATCCTACCGGTTTATGTAAGGGATGTGCATTCCAAATGGGAAAAGTCTTGCACTTTCTCCCCTGGTCTTGCCAGTGACCAGTGTCATGAGTTTGGGAGAGGCAGGCTTGGTCCAGTGTTCTTCTGTTCGCCACGAGCCAGCCACATCCTCATGCTCATGACCACCAGACACTAACCAATACACAAGCAGGGTGAGAGCAGATGGCAGGACAAGAAGGGGGGGTGTGTAAGTTACTTGGATTTTTATTTTCTGTCTTGACGAAAAAGTCTTGACCTGTTTCACAACTTACAAAACTTATTTCACAATCTATTGTGTCAACATATTCCTAAAACAATTATAAAAATGTCCCTTTCCTCTGGGAAGTTAGGGAGGTATGCCCTGTCCCCTTCCCAATGAAGCACTTACGGAAATAGCCCAAGACATGTGGCCACATCAAACCTACTCTGCCTGGGCCAGGCTTTGGAATATGTGGGCTGGAAAGTTGAATCTCTCCCGGGAAGAGAACCTCTCCAACGAGGCTATTTGAAAAGGTCAGAGATAGCGAACTGGGCTTCTTAAACCTTAAACAAGTACTGTGACTTATTGAGAGATGTCAAGGAAATGGATGGCCTTAGAGACTCTATCTAGATCTACAGACAGATTGAGATATGCATACATATCAGCACCTAGCAAACCAAGTGACACTAAACAGATGTTCAATAAATGTGTTGAATGACTATATATGTATATGTGTATATATGTATACACAAACACATACATACACATATAGTTAGCAGGTTAATATGCATACTGGATCACCAGAAATAAAGAATTCATCCACAGGCTGGTGAGGATGCTTGTGAATTTCTGGGGAGCAGAGATGGTAAAACTGATGAGCCTTTTACTTGTTGGGTTGATGAAATTTTCTCCCAGCCACAGGACTTTCTATACTTTGTAGTTCACAGTGCAGTATTCATGCCAATTTTAAATTTTCGCTATTAAATTTCAGCCGTTCAAATATTTACTCATCTCAATAAAAAATTTGGTTGTTCATATAAAATACAACTGCACACACAAGACTATAAACATTGTAAGTTTAGATTTTCAGTATTTATCTACTTATTGCAAAAAGAGCCATCTTTTCTTTTTCATTAAATAATCAATCATCACATTAGTACAATTTTATATTTTTAAATATACTATATATGTTAAGGATAAGGGGTGAAGTTTTCTTCCTTTGTAACACCTGTTCAAGAGTTTAATGGGTTAGGAGATTAGTTTTAACCTTGAGGAAAAAAGTACAAATTTGTCTCATTAGGATACTTCTACTAAGCATTTCTTAAGGCTATATTTTAACATTTGGTTTCAAAAAGAAAGAAAAGTTTCATTTAAAAAATAATTTAGTGAATTACATTCTTTCATAACTTCCACCCTAATTAGTTACAAAGATAAGTCTAAAGATTCTTAGTTTTGTGTACTAATTTACATTTATATTTAAAGATTAATTTTACTTGTATCTTAAAACAAGAATTTCATGTTGGAAAAAAAAGAACTAAATACATTTGTATAAAGGCTGTAAATGTCCCATGGCAAATGCTCTGTCTCAGTATTTTCTACCACAATTAGAAAAACAGGTCTCTGCAGACAGAGACTTGGGGTCTTAAGGTTCAACTTTGCCGAGGAATTGTGGGCTGCAGATCTGAAGAACATAGAAACAACTCGATTTCTCTTTTTACAACTGTACCAGAACTTCACAGCTACAATGATAGGATGAACACATGAAAAAATGACTTCACTCAAACAGGATTTAGAAAAGTCAGGGTGACCTCAGAGCCGGGGCACCACCCTTGTGTGGTGAGGTTTACAGTCAGTCGTTCGATAATGGAGAGTGTGTGTGTGCGCGCACATATGTGTGTGTGTGTGTGTGTGTGTGTGTGTATATACAGATATCTATATATATAAATAACCATGTTCAGTCCTTTACAAGCCTGTAAATATGATGTTGTGCTCCGTGTTCACTATTTGAAACTTCAAATACACAGGCCATGCAGAGGAGAGTTTCTTGTGTATCCCTGTTTGTTACCACCTGTTAAAAAAAAAAAAAGTATATATATACATATATATAAAACACCACATGGATGAAAACATATTCTGTCTGTGCCATGGTGACTATGACTCACATGGAGAGAAACAGTCTAAAGTCCAACAAGCGGGTTATTAGAGATCTGTGCAGCCTCACTCTGCCCCCTTATAGCACAAATTCCAGTCCAACTGGAATCCTACTTAAGCCTAGTTACCATACGTAAGAAGGACCTTACAGACACAGTCTCACTCAAAATCTGAGCCCAAGAAGAGACCATGAGAATTAATGTGGGTTTTTGGGGAGCTGATTTCTTTACAACAAAGACGATTTTCTCTAATTCTGTCCCATGGAACAGTCATTTATCCTAGGAATTGTCTCCTATCTTATTCCCAAACTTTTACTAAATTTGTTTTACAACAGCCAACGACAGACATAAGCTCCACGGGCGCCTTGCTCACCACCACGAACCAGCAGTGCCTGGACTCAGTAGAATATGTGCCAGGTCAAGGAGCTGCGGCAGAATCAGGTCACATGATCACTCTTTTCATTTATCTAGGCTTCACCTTTCAAAATGTATTTTGAAATATTCATCTGCTTGAGTCAAGTTCCTCGAATCCATCTTTCTTGTCCTCATGCCCACTTGTTCTCTGGCCCAAATCATTGAGGCCCCCTCCCACTGGGGACCCTGCCTCCTTCCCCTCCTCACTCTGTCTCACTTCCCCACGTCATTCTCCGAAGGAACTTTCTAAAAGCAAATCCAGCCCAACTTCCGCACTCAAAATGCTTCATGACTGTTTCACGTGTATTTTGTTAGGCCAGCTCAGTGTTCTCAAACATTTTGAATTTGAGAGCCTAGTCCACTTAGTCAGGGGCCTCATTCCGCATTACGTACTGGGCTGCTTCACTCATTTAGTGTCCCTCACCCTTAAGACATCTGAGTTCATGGCCCCCAACTAAAGAATAAGTCTCATAGCGCTTGTAATCTTCCCATCATAACATGCCGTACTGTCTGTACGTATATTCAGATTTGTATGATTTTTTTTTAATGCCCACCTCATCCAGTGGACTGTAAGTTCCTGAAGAACAGGGACCACGTTTCCTGGTATCTAGCTTAGTTCTTGGCACACAACAGTCATTTAATAAATATTTGCTGAATGAATGATAATTCACATAATATTAGCCAACATATATTGACTGCTTAGTACATGTCTACTCGGTATTAAATGCTTTCCACACATTATCTCATATGATATTACAACAACTGTATCAGCAGGTGCTATATCACGCCCTCTTTGACAGAGGAGGAGGCTGGGGGCTTAATTTGTTTAAGGTTCTAGAACTGTCAACGAAGAAACCCAGATCTGATGCCAACATGTTTTTCTTAACCATTATGCCGCACTGCTCTAGACAAATGAACTGATACAGTGAGGGACTATCTACATGTTTTTTTCTGGGTAATGAAGACTTGTTTCAATACTAGCACTCACCTGCTTTTCTAGTCTTACTTCCTGCCACCTCCCTCACAGATCAAATACTCCAAGGACGCAGGTCTTTCATCCTTGAAATCTCTCTCCCCCTCATCCCCACACCCAAACGAATGCCAGGTCCTCCTGCTTTTACCTCCTGAATCATTCTTGAATCCATCCTCTTCTCCACCGCCCCAGCCCAAGGTACCAGCAAACCTCTCCCGGGCTCCTCTACCAGGAGCCGCCCTTGCTCGGCACTACCCCCATCTGTACACGGCAGCCACGAAAACCGTGTAAGAAATATAAATCTGACACAACATGCTCTTGCTCAAATGCCCTGACGATCTCTTTTAAACTTGAAAACTTTAGGATGAATAGAAAACCTGTTCTCAGCCTACAAGGCCAAGGAGACCCTGCCCAGTCTGGCCATTCCTACCCAGCCAGCTCCCTGGCCCCCTCCCTCTCTCCGTGCCAGCCACATCACCTTATTTTCAGTTCTGCGCGCTGTGCTCCTGTCGATCTGCAGTATTCTTCCCTACCCTCTCTGCCTGTGCATCTGGCAGGTATCTCTCAACTGCTTCTTCCTCAGGGAAGCCTTCCCTGACCCCCAGACCAGGTCAAATCCTCCTGTTACACACTCTCTTGGCACCACATACTGACCTCTGACAGCCATCAGCCACATTTAGCTTACATTCATTGTGACGCTGGAGGAACGCCTGCCTCCCTCCCCAGACTCCAGGGCGGCTGCCCCACCTGTCTGGCTCACTGCATCTCAGCACCTGACGCTTCAGTATGCACCCACAGAATGGCCCTTGTTCTGGTAAATCTGCACAATATCTGTTTAACCATCAAGGCAACTTAAACAGAATCTTTTAACATCCCTGAGAATTTCCCACCTCACTCCAACTACAGGTACCTGCTTAAGTTAAACTACTCTGTCCTTCCACAAGTATACTACAGCCATTGTTACCTTCACTGTAATCATTCATTTACCTGCCTCTTTCCCCTACCAGGCCAAGGTTTACTACGAGACAGGCACTGGGTTTTATCTGCACTGTATTCTGGCAGCTAGTACAATCTCTCCATAGTTTAGCTGAATGAATTAAAACATTCTCAATAACTTTTGCAGTGGAGAATACAGACTTGAGCATTTTGCTTGTAAATGGAGGAGAAAACTCAGATTTGGAGACTTTAAATGTCTTACTCAAAGTCATAAAGTAGAGCTGGGTCTTAAACCCAAGTCTTCTGACTCCATGATCATGAAACATTCCGCAAAGTGTCTTTTCCATCATTCAAGTCTTAATTTACATCTATCACTGGCTCTGTTACCTTGGGTAGGTCTAACATTCCTTATCCATAAAATGGGAATAAAAATCATCTCACAGCTCTGCAGTGAGAACTTCATAATATATTTATGAAAGATTTAGCACTGTGCTTGGAACCTCTACGATCTAGCCTAACTTCTTGCAAACTTTCTATGAAAGAATATATCCTGTTTAGGCTTCATGATTGAGACTCAAAAGGAGGAAAGAAAAAAAATGTTTCTAGCAACCTGTGTGTCTGAATATGACCTCAAAAGATGATAGGAATGCTTGGCCCATGGTTCAGTTGCTGTCTCCTGTGGTCTGTTTGGTTACTGTCACTAAGGCCCCACATCTCCAGGGTCACTTCAGTTCCTGAATCATCCTGATGAAATCAGAGAGTCTAGCCCACCAGGCACCAAGGTCTGGAACTGGTCCTCTTGACACAGGCTTTGTATCCAATGTACCTAGCAAAACACCTACAACTGTGTCCAGCAGCAGCCATCCTGGCTGTGTTCCTACACACCCGCCTGCCCCCCCACCCTCTCCGCTCCCCGCACCGTCCGCCGTGGAATAGCTGAAAAATACTATTTCTCCTGTTGATCAATGAGATAATTTTATTTTCATAATCTAGGAATGCTGGCTTCATTTCAGCTTTTCTAAAGAAAAATATTATTTCTAGCAGATATTTATGGAGAGCTACTAATTCTTCATATCAAGGAGTTTAGTCGCTTAATGATATATTTTAAAATTAATTTAACCTGGTGAGTTCTCTGGATGTCTATGCTGCTTGAAGTCACGTGTTCTAAGGGAACATCACTGGTACAGTTATATGGGTTTTGTGGGGAACAGATGCTTTAAAATTTTCCCAGGCCATCTTTTCCTTGGCTGTGCTCTAAGGTACGGTTTGGGGGCTGTGGACTTATTCCTTAAAATGCTGAAACAGACTCAGAAGTGGTTTTTAAGAAACAGCTAAGACTCAATCCAAGAGAGGCAGGGTAGCCATTCACTCAAAGTTTTGGTTTATTCCTGAGGCTATTTAAGGTCCATACCAGGATGCCACACTCACCTGCTCATCTGAGCACTAAGGTGGTCCATCTGGTCTTAAGTAGCACAGAGAACACCTATATGACTAATTGCTACCAGTACCCCAAACCATGAACTGCTCAATTTTCACCCAAGACCATTAGAGAAAAGAATACTAGTTATTAAAGAACATGTTTCCCAAACTTTCTCCCAGATTGCTAGTTTCTAAATTTTAAAGGGACATGGACACATCTGAGAATCCACTGAGATTCTCTCCCTAGAATAAATGAAAATTATATGCCAAATTATCTCTCTGCCAATTGCATGCCAATCCTGTGTCTGTGAACTCTGAGACCCCCTGCAGCTCACTGAGCAATCTCCTGTAGCAGGGGGTCCCAACACCCAATGTGCAGGAGAGCCACCTGGGGAGCTGCAGAAACAAACAAACAAAATCTATGATGCTGGCCCCACCCCCAGGGATTCTGATCTTATTCCTCTGAGGGGGCACCCAGGCCTCAGAATTTTTAAAAGCTTCCTGGATGAATCTGATATGCAGAAGGATTTTAATTTTTTTGTTTGCTGAGGAAGATTTGCCCTGAGCTACCATCTGTTGCCAATCTTCCTCTACTTTGTATGTGGGTCACCACCACAACATGGCCGCTGACGAATGGTGCGGGTCTGAGCCTGGGAACCAAACTCAGGCCACCGAAGCAAAGTGCACTGAACTTAACCACTAGGCCATGGGGCCAGCCCTGGATTTTCATTTTTAGATTTTTATTTATTCATTTTTACCGGCTCTTGAAAGTTATTGCTAAATATTAGGGAATTTCATGAGCTGGACAACCACTGGTAGCCTGAAATTGCCCATGGAGGGTATACTGACACCACAAAAATGGGGAAAAGTTATAAATCAGGGTTTTTTAGGGGGCTGAGGTAGAGCCTTTTTTCTTTGCCAGCACATCATTGATTGAGAATCACTGTCCCAATGGATTCAAAACTCTAGTTCAATAATTCCTGCTCTAAGTATTCTAGTTCTTAATCCTAGTAACAACGCAGGCCTTCGGGGGCTGAATATTTGACCACAATATTGTCTTGCTGCCCCTTTTAGCAAAATTGTTTCCACCAAGTTTTGTTTTGGCATTTTGCCTTTAGTTTAATCAAGAAATGTTCTTTTTAAAAAGTGAGCCTTATGAAACCCATTACCGCATATTTTATAGGTATATTTTGAGAACAACACTGTTCTCAATAAACCTCCCAAGTCCCCAAACGAAGGCCCCCATGAAAAATTTGTTTTCAAGTTAAACATTAGGGGAAAAAACCCACATACACAGCATTGCCCAGGGGAACTGGAAAGTTCTCCCACTGTGGCCCTTGAGTACCATGGTTTTTACCTCTCCCTTTAGCTGCCCATTAAGCTTTGACCATACCTTTCAGCCTATGAAGAACATCCCCAGCCCCGGTCATGATGTGCTATTCTAATTTATATTTCTCTTGGCACTGGGAGTTTATATTTTGCTATATTAACATATGTTACTTCTTAAAAGGCCTTACAAATGCTTCATGAAATCAGTCAAGGTATGTTTGAAGTATAAACCTATTGACTCAGCTTTTGCCTCATTTATGATTTGCGCACTATGTTGCTGCTGAGATTCCAAACTTAGCTAAGACTGGAATCTCCTATGGAACTTTAAAAAATACACCTGCCTGGGTCCTATCTTCAGAGATCCTGATTTAATTGATGTAGGATGCAGTCTTGGTATCAGGAATTTTTAGAAGTTCTCCAGGTCTTTCTAATATGCCGCCAGAGTTAAGAATCTAGGACCATCACTTTTTATTACCCCCACTGAAGTCCAGTTCTGCCAAGCTTAGACCCCAGCCAGATGAGACCTCTTCTCTTCTATAGACTTGAGCCCACACCAAGCCCAAGTTTGCCCTGTGGATGTGTGAATTCAACTGCTGATTGACCACCTGGGGCCCAACTCAACAGCCAGTTCAGTTCCCTTGGCCCCAGTGCCTCCCAGAGCCATCTTCCTGTCTGTCCCCACCAGCCTCATGACCAAGTCTGCCACAACAGGAAAGAGACAGACAGTTACCAATAAAATTGTGAAGTTTTCCAAAACACTGTTCATCATATATTTCTCTGGTAAGTGTTTGAGCTTGTGGATGAAGTTGATCATATATTCACACATCGGGGAGCGGTTTATTCGGTACACAAAGCGACCATTCTCAAACCTTGCATACTCCGTCTGTGAGGGAAAGAGGATTTGAGCATTTTTACACTTTTGACTTCAAAATTCATGAAACAGATATTACCACCTGCAAAAGCATTTTACTTTTCCAACACGAATCATCTGCTACATGCTATACTATTTACGTAGTTTATTATTTAGTTAAAAAAAATTCCTATCTCCAAACTTAACATCATACTTAGAATCCATTATTTTTCTGGAAATTAAAAAAAAAAGTTGGAAAGATGATAGCTTTAAAAGAGTTCTATAGATCTTTTTCAGTAAAGGTCAGAAAAAAATATAACCACCTACTCAGTGATTCTCTCCTTGCAGATCTGGGAGAGCAGACCCAGCCAGTCACAATTCTTTTAGGAGCCCCCTCCAAATCCCTTTACTGTCATAAAGCCTCACAAGCCAACAACCAATGCAGCTAATTTCTCTACTTTAGAAAAAATGACTTCACATGGATCATGAGCCCATGACTATTATTTATGTCTTGACTAAAGAAAGACAGAAAATACTGGAATATATGCAGTTTGAAGATCCCACTGAAGTCTTCAGAAATAAGAAACACACTCCTAGATAATCTTGGATCAAAGAGGAATTAACATGGAAATTACAAACTATCTAAAGAGTAATGAAAAGGAAAATACTTCACATCAAAACTTCTGGGACCCAATGAAGCTATACTTGAAGGAAACTTAAGCAAGCAGCTTCATATGCCTTCATCAGTAAAGAGGAAAAATTACGGAACTAAATACATAACTTAAAAAAAACAAACCCACAAAATAAACCAAAAACCACAAAGAAACCAAAGGAAACCAGAAATAGGAAATTAATAAAGATAAAAGCTCAAATCAATGTAATAGAAATAAAAAATGTAGACAAAACAAATTTAAAAACTGGTTTTTTAAAAAGATAAACCCTTGGGGCCGGCCCTGTGGCTTGGTGGTTAAGTGCGCGCGCTGCGATGCTGGCGGCCCGGGTTCGGATCCCGGGTGCGCATCGAGGCACCACTTCTCTGTCCATCCTGAGGCCGAGTCCCACATACAGCAACTAGAAGGGTGTGCAGCTGTGACATACAACTATCTACTGGGGCTTTGGGGGCAAAAAATAAATAAAATCTTAAAAAGATAAACCCTTCAAAGCTTAATAAAGAGAAAAAAGGAGTCAAAACCACAATTATAGTAGAGTAGAATATTTATAAGAAGTTACTTTACAAAACTCTAAGGCAAAAAAAAAGCAAAGAAAACCTAGAAGATAGGATGATTTCCAGCAAAATACAAATTGCTAATACTGAAGCAAAAGGAAGTAGAAAATTCCAACACGCCAACTACTGTGGAAATGACTAGAAAGCTGTTTAGACGTCTACACTGAAAAACGTGTAAAGACTAAGTAGTTTCACAGCCAAGTTTTATGTAACCTTTCAAGAGCAGTTATGTTCAATGTTATGCAAACTATGCCAGACCACAGAAAAAGGCAGGCGTCCCAATTCTTTTTATGAAACTGATGTGCATTTAATATTGAACTTTGATAAAGAGCTCATAAAAAAGAAAAGTATAGACTAATTCTACTTACAAGAAGCAAAAATTTTATATAAAATAATAAACAAAATGCATCAATGTAGCCGAACTAGGACTTCCTTCAGGAATGCTGTGGTGGTTCATACACAGGACATGTATTAACTTGTAATGTCAACAAATTGGAGAAAAATCATATGGTAAGAGCTGCCCAAAAGGCATTTGGTAAAATATTGCAGTGATTACTAATAAACACCCTAAAATAGGAATAGAAAGAAAGCGCTTAAATATAAAATAAAGGCCATGTATAAAAACCAACAATAGCTATAATGCTAAAGGGCAAAATACCAAAACCATTCCTACTAACCTCAGTAACTACACAAGGATACTCATCAGCACTAGTTCTTTTATTTCTTTTTACAACTGTGTTGGAGGTTTTAGCAAATGAAAAGAAGGTGAGAAAAAAAAAAGTGGCATAAACATTGGAAAAGAAGAGATAAAATAAAGCCTTCTCTTTTTGCTGCTGCTAAGATTATATACACAGAAAATCCACAAATTTAGGGGAAAAAAGCCACTAAAGATAAATAAGAAAATATGGCAAGATGGCCAGATAGAACACTGATACGCAAAAACTAAGAGCTTTTCTCTATTCTAGTAACTAAAATCTAGAAATGGGAAATTGCATTAACAAATTATATAATATTTAGAAACATATATATATAACAAGAAATATATGAAAACTACAAAATCTTATTAAAATAGATAAAATGAGTTGGAAATGCAAATAAGTTCTTGATTGACAAGATTTAATATCAATAATATATCCATTTATCCCAAACTAATATCTAAATCTAATGCAATTACAATTAGATTGCTCAAACAAGGTTCTTTTTTCTTTACATTTTTAAAATGATCTCATTATTCGGAAGAATAAATGCTGGTTACTAGCCTAGAAAATATATGAAAACGAGGAATAGTGAGATTGACTTGCCTCAGCAGATATCAAAACAAACTATAAAGCCATTGTACTCAAATCAACATGGCATTGGGACAAGTTGAGATAGAGAGTGGAATAGAATAGAGAGACTCCAGAAACAGCTTCCAGTGTATGCAGTAATGTAAAGGGGACAGATCCACGCACAGCTGGAAAAGGATGAATTATTTAATAACTGGTTTTGACACAAATGCCTATCTATTTAGAAGGAAATATAAGCAGATTCCCATTTCACGCCAAATGCAGAAATACATTCTAAATGGATTACAGGCTAATTATAAAGCTCCACCTGCCACGCCTCAGACCACCTTCTCCATGAAAATTTCTGGGATTTCATCAGTCAGAAGCAACCCCTCTCTGCTCCCTGAACTTGCATAGAGCATTGGGTGTGTTATCTGAGGACGCGATGAAGAATAATTAGAAATCTGGGAAACTAACTAGTCTGGTTCATCTTTTCTCACACATACCTGTCCAGGCAGGAAGTCCACGTACAGATAAGCCCTGACAACCTGGTTAGCAAGGCCTATCACTGACCTTCACGTTTCCAACTGCAGACAGGTAACTCTGCTTGCTCCTTCTCAGAGGAGATGGGGGTCACTGGTTCTAGGTCTCCGGTCCTGTCTCATTAAACAGCCACCTTCTCACCTGCCCTCTCCTTGGGCTTCCCAGACATCGATGGCACCGAGCCAGTTCTCCTCCTCCCTCATCCATTTCTGTCCTCCGCTCCTCTGTTTGTGTCTCCCTTCCACTCACCCCAGGGCTGGCTGCTGCTCCCCAAATTTAATCCTTTCTCCTGTGCTCTTGCAGGAGTCTCTCTGTGCAGCTAGTTCTCCATTCCCATAGCATTAATCATCCTTAATGCTGAGGATTCCCAATTGACACGTTCAGTCTTGACCTGTCTCCCAAGCTCTATCTTGCGTCTATAATCGTCCCCTGACTATTTCCTCTTGAGCACCTTATCTCCTTCCCTCTGCTGGCGGCAGCACTGTCCTTCCAGGCATAAGATGTGTGACTCTTCCTCCTCTTTCGTTTTTAATATCCAGTCTGTTTCTAAGTTCCATTCAAAATGTCTTACTGGATTTCCCACTGCCACCATTTTAGTAAAGCTCATGACCCCTAAGCTATGTCGACCATCTAGTTAACCCACTTCTATCCTCTTCTGCCAGCGTAACCCTCCTCAACACCATCCTCAGGAGGCCCGTCCTGTGCTCAGGAGGCGATAAGGGCCTGCAGCAGCCCAAATCCTCATCATGCAGCCCAAAGTCTTAAAGCCATACCCTGGGCCGTCTCCCCTAGTGCATGCTCTCTCACAGCTCAGCACAAAGTCTCTGTCAGTCAGGCTGGGCTCCCGGACCTGCGAGGTCCAGGGCCACTGTGAAGAGAACCCCTGAACACAGATCGATTGGGTGATGGGTAGAAAACAATGGAAAATACAACTCTGGATGGAAGGTCAACAGCAAACATTATTCACACAAAGCAACCCTCTCTGGTAAAACCAACATATATTTTTTGAAAGGGAGAGAGGCATGAAATATAAAAGCCATAAATAGGGATCTGATCCCAAGACGTACTGAAATATACTTAACACAATTCAAATGAAGGGAGTGGAAATGGCAAAAGCAACAATACCAAACCCAAGGTGTCAGGGTCTCAGAAGGCAGGTACCAGCCAGCTGAATACCACCTGGGTTGTCATCTACGTGCCCGGAAGTGCCCGTGGAGCTGGGGGTGGGAGGGCATCGTCTGATGGCAGCAGGGCCTATCTATACCCAATTCCACACCAGGGCACCCCCACGAGGCTGCAGGCGGCACTGAACACCGCTGGCAGGGCAGGGCAGGGCCAACCTCAGACAGCCAGGGAGGCCTGCCGAGGGACGTCCTCCTTGCCTTCTTTCAGCTGCTTTCAAATCATTTTGCCTTTTTAGAAGCAACAAGGAAAAGAAAGGGGGAGGGAAGGAGGAGACATCAAAAAGTAAAACTTGCTGCCCCAGCGAAGCTTTAAAGGAAGGGAACAGTCTGCCCTGGAAGGAAGGTTCCGGTACACAGAGACCAACTTACCTCTACTTTTTCTACTACTTGCTTCCCAAAGGAGCAAACTTTGGTGGAACAGGTGACTGTCATGTTTTCAGAGCTCTCATACTGACTGGTTACACCGTAAAAAGCCCCGGCATCATCTTGAATATTGCAGTTTAAATCGGCCTGTTGGAAATGAAACAGAGGTAGGGTTATTCTCTCATCACAGGAGTCACGGCAACAAGCAGTGACCACCAGGGTGAGCCCTCCGCCATTCCGGCGGAGCGGAGGGCAGGGGGGGCTCGGGGAGACGGTGAGGTGACGCTCATCTAGACACAAGTTCTATGGCCCTTTGGTCAATTTTTGCAGAGAGTGTTAATTTGGGTAGTCATCCCTTGAAATGACATGCTACATGTATCTATTTTGTTTTACTTTCTTGCATTTATACAGAATAATACTGTACCCTTGTAATAAAAGATCCATGAGGTTTTGAAATATGTGCAGAAAGCAGTCTATGAACTGGATTCATATTCACTAACCTGTAGATACGTTTAAAAGAACAGGAGAATCTGTCGCTGACTGGCCATTTGTTATGTATGTAAAAACAGAAACTTCGCTACAAATGACAGCATCCAGAGGGGAAATGGTTCCTATTAAAGACTGGCTTACAAAGATGCTAAATAATTAATACAAATTCTCACTCATTTAACATATTTTTATGATCACCTACTATGTGAGGCTTGTGCTAGACACTATATAGGACTACAACGCAATATGGGAGACGTGTACATAAAACAGCTATCATTTAGATAAAAAATAACTACCATGTCAAAGGTATTCGAAGTTCAGACAATGGACAGCAATACTTTCAACCAGGGGTATTATGTAAGGGATGGTGAAGATTTGAACACGCAGAGAAGGGCTGAGGGACCACTAGCTACAGTGCAAGGACTAAGGAGACCAGGAGAAACGAGTTGGAAATGCAGCTAGGGCTCAGGTCCTGGAGCGCTAAATATAAGGGGTGTGGATTGTATCCTGTACGAAATGGGGACCCCTTGAAAGTTTTGGCACAAGGAAGCGATGTGGTTAGAGGTGTGCTTCCGGGACACACGTCTCAGCATAATCTAATGCCCACTGGAAAAGGAGGTTGGCAGGCTGCTGCAGCGGCCAGATCACCGTTTATGGCTCCCTGCCCTCAAATATCTCCTGACTCCCTACTGCACACCAGGCACTGGGTGTGGAGCTGGGGATCAAAGATGAGCGAGAGCTGAGCCAGTCCCTGCTGTCAAGGGGCTCAGAGACTTAGGAGGGGGGACATCCCGACAGAGATAAGCACTCCTGAGAAGGCACAGGGGGACGTGAGAACAAACAGTGGGGAGGGGACCCTTGAGGTCAGGGAAGCTTCCAAAGATGATGCAGCTCAGATCCAAAGAAAGAAGAGTGGCTTATGCAGGTGGAGCATGCCGTGAGAGAGAGTGTGCAAAGGGTGCACAGCCAGAAACAAGGACCAGAAAAAGGCTGGAACAGAGAGAGCAGGGGAGAGAGGGTGGAAGGAGAGGCTGGGGAGGCGGGAGGGTTTGGGTCTTATATCCTAAAACCAAGGGAGACAGGAGTTGTAAGTGCTTAGGATGGGGACGGTGACTGGTCACGATCAGATTTGCACTCCAAAAAGGCACCCTGACCACAGCATGCAGACAACTCTGGACGAGAGTTAAGACTGAGCATAGGGATGTGTCAGGAGGCCATCAAAGCAGTCCAAACGAGAGACGATGTTTGGACCACCGTGGTGGCTGCTGAGACAGCAAAAGTGGATTTGATACGCAAATGAAACTCAGTTTTGTGAGGTTTGGTGCATTTTGACTAGCTAATTTTAATACCTTGACAGGCACTAACCACCATGAAGACCTGAGTCATCCTATATATTTTTTTAATAAGGATTTGCGTTTGAATTTTCTTCTTGAATTGAGTACCAGGAAAATGTCCGTTTCCTTAGGCAAAACTTCAGGTTTTTTGGCTTCAAATAAAAAGAACCATAAACTTTACATTCCCCTTTTTTCCTTACGTGCCAAGAAATTCAAAGCTAAATTCAGTGCTCAACTACAGTAATCAACTGATCCCGGCCCTCCTAATAGCTGCTAACAACCAGGGTACAGCTCCCTTTACTGGGCTCCAATCTGCTTTTACTTGTACTTATCCAGCTTTACATTATTCATAAATTTAGTAACGCTCCCTCACATTTTGCTTTTCGGAATTATGTGGGGCATAAATCGTAAATAAATAAAAACACCCAGGTGTGCATTTTTCTTACATTCAAAGGTTTGACATTGGGCTCCATGAAAGAACA
The DNA here is from genome assembly GCF_057802395.1 of Ceratotherium simum simum. NCBI lineage: Eukaryota > Metazoa > Chordata > Mammalia > Perissodactyla > Rhinocerotidae > Ceratotherium > Ceratotherium simum. The sequence continues at coordinate 17,062,690 of NC_141906.1, forward strand.
GCTCAGTGCGAAACACTGGATGTCTTGGCCTGACTGTATCTGATTCTGGGCTCCCGAAGGCTGGAGAGGCCCCCAGGTCTACCTGAGCTCCAGCCTCCAGGGGAGAAAGTACCAACCTCCTGGGACCCAGGAGCGCTGACACTAGTTCAGCATTCAGCTTTCCAGGGCAGCGGCCACCTGGCGTGCACTGGACGTGGGCTCGCTAGAACCGCCGCTGCCTCGCTCTGCACCAGCTGAGAACAAGGCGCGTTTGGCAGTGGCGGAGTTTATGCTCTATTATGACGTAGTTTGTGCCAACAAATTTTAGCTTTTCTAAAAACACTAAAAACATGCAGGTGGTAAATAAAGGAAAAAAAAAATCTAACTGGAAAAAGAGTGTACGTTTTATTTCTACCCCTGAACTTGCCAACCTCCCCAGAGGTGACCAATGTTATCCGTTTCTCAAATGTCTTTCTAGAGATATTTAGCATTTAGATATTTAAGCATACACACTCCCTCTTTTTCGCACAACCAGTAAGCACTCTTCTAAACCTTGCTTAAGGGCCGGCCCCGTGGCTTAGCGGTTAAGTGTGCGCGCTCTGCTACTGGCGGCCTGGGTTTGGATCCCGGGCGCACACCAACGCACCGCTTATCCGGCCATGCTGAGGCCGCGTCCCACACACAGCAACTAGAAGGATGTGCAACTATGACATACAACTATCTACTGGGGCTTTGGGGAAAAAAAAGGAGGAGGATTGGCAGTGGATGTTAGCTCAGAGCTGGTCTTCCTCAGCAAAAAGAGGAGGATTAGCATGGATGTTAGCTCAGGGCTAATCTTCCTCACACACAAAAAAAACCTTGCTTAAAAAAATATTTATATATAGATAACTACATCTTAGAACTCATATAGTACTGATATAGAATATCAGTTTTAAAAAGAACAGCCATTTAAAAAACTGAACAGCCACTCTTTTTATGGCTGCATACTACTCTGTGACACAGATGTACCAGAATGTAACATGTGCCCTGCTGAGGAGTATTTAGGATGCTTCCCAACAACGGTGCAATGAGCGTATATGCAGCAGGAAAGGTGCATTAGAAATTACTTCTACTTTCCTTTCTTTCAACTTTAAAAAATTCCCAGCTTTGAAAAAGAGTATTAATGGGCTATAACTACATTGTTAGCTAATATTGTAATTCAAACAAACACATTATTTTGATGTAATCAAGTTGTTTTCATAGACTGGTGAACTATCAAAGCAGGTCGTGTCTCTGGTGTTAGGAGTGGAGTGGAGAGGAGACAGGGAAACAAGCGACAGCTCGGGGAGCCAACAGGACAGCTGACGGAGTTGGCGTATGTTTTTAAAAACGATCAACTTCTATTGACTTGGGTGATTTAACCAGGAGAGAAGTTTCCTAAGAAATGTACCTCAACTCCTCCCTAGGCACAATACTTTCTTTTCTTTCATTTTTTAATGCTCCATTTTTCGCTTCATTCCCTTTAGATGTGTTATTTTTGACAAGCAAAAGATATACAATATAAACAAACTTGGACACACAAAACCTAAAGCAAGTCTAGAAATAAATATACACGGTAATCTGTCAACATACGCAACTTAAAAATGCTAACCAAGTTTAGAATGGTATTCACCATAATTTGATGTCAGCAAAATTGCTGGACATTTTCACAGCTTTCGTGTTTCCAGCTCTACAAGTTTCCAGGCTTAAGTAATGTGTGTGAAAGTGGCTGTCGCGCTGCAACCGCATACCTGGTCGATTCGACGAGAGTGGATCCTTTTTAAGACCCTTTGCCTTTATTTGACAAAATTATTTTCAGTAATAACCAGCATTCCGTTTCACTGTTTTAAATTTTAAATACAAAACTCCAATAGTAGTAACAGAGAATGACAGAAGTGAAGTAACTCAAGTCCTGTTCCTTTGTCGCCATAACGACTGTGCCGTCATTGCTCATTCCCGAATCTACGGTTCAACCACGGAAAGAAGCTGTACCCTGGGGACCGCAGCTCAGATAATTCCAAACTGTTAAGAACTTCCTCTAGAAATGAATACAAGGCTGAGTCCACATGTGCTATTAAAGGATAAGCAATATAAGGGACAAGTAATGTAAGTGTGCTAATTTGAAGCATATATATGTATATACGAAATAAAAACTCAACACTAACTTCACCAATTGTTTAGGACTTAGGCCAACAAAGGATTTTGTGTGTTTGAGGAGTATTTCACTGATGGTATTGTTTACAACTATGGACACATGGTGATAATAAGAACAAAAATGATTTACAGACAGATTTGCCATCTCAACTTCTCTACAGACAACGACCCTCCTTATTGCCTGTACCTGGGGTGGACCATCCCCACCATCTCACCTGTGGTTCACCACTGCCCCTTAGAATATTTAATTGGGACTGGATGACCTGTAGTTGTAATTACAGGAAGTATCAAAAATGAAGCTATTAAAGAAGACACATTATAAAAACCTGCCCTCAGAAACCATCTCAACAAATTATGTTTTAAAGTTGTCAAACCTAACTTTTTTACAAAAAATTAAAGTATAGCACACAGAGAAGTACACAAATCACAAGTTTACAGCTTAATTTTCATAAAGTGAACACACCCATGTAACCAGTATCCAGATGAAGAAACAGAACAGAAGCCCTCCCACCCACGTTCCCTTCCCGTACAATCATCCCTGCACCTCACAAGGGTAACCTTGATCCTAAAACACCACACATCAGTTTTTCCTGGTTTTTTGAACTTCAAATAAGTGGAATCACAATGCGTTGACTCCTCTGGGTCTAGTTTCATTTGCTCAGCATTATAGCGTGATATTCAACTACGTTGTTGTGCTTACTTCATTCACCCTTGTTACTGTCAAGTATTCCACTGAATGAAAACCACCATGATCTATCCATTCTACTACAGAGGGACATTTGTGATGTTTCCAAATTGGACCTGTTATGAACAATGCTAATCTGAACATTCTCAGATATGCTTTTGATGAACACATGTATACATTTCTGTTGGGTATTCCTAGGAGTGGAATTGCTGGGTCATTAGGATTAGGTTTATGTACATTTTAGCTTTCATTTAGATAAGAGAGACAGAGGGTTTTTGAATTATTTCACTTTTTTTTAACAGTTTGAGAAAACTTTATATTTAATTATTAGTGTAAATTTAATAGGTTAGATTTTAAAAGGCCTCCCAACTAAGAGTAAATAATCAATTTGCTATTACAACTGCTTTGCAATTACTCTTGAACATGGAAAATAATCACGTAGCCATCCAACCATATCACAGCTGCTCTTGGGGAATTTTCTAGGAGGAGGTATTGATGTGAAAGATAATTATCTGTCAGCTGATGATATTATGATTATCCCAGGAAGAAATGTGGTCGCTGAACTCCCATGGAGCAGAGGTAATATGAAAGGAAGAATGCTAGCTTTAAATCAACGACAAAGGAGGCAAACTCTGTAAAGAGTCTGGGATGCGCGTTGAGTTCATTACCCACCCTACCGACTCATTTTTCCCAACTGAAAACTGTGGCCAAACCTATTTCATATAGTTCTGAAGGCAAGAAAATGAGAAAAAATGTGCCAGTATCAGAGATACAAACTATTTCTGCCTAATCAGCTTTTATCTGACAACAGGATATTTTCTAAAAGCAAATAAATATAAAAATCCAAGAAACAGCTAAAAACCAGCAAACGTATCTTCCTAGCAAATTCCAAATTCAAACCATATCCTATCCTTTGGGTACAAGCCAGCCTAAAACAGTTGGTCATGGGCCAGGTTCTGAAGTGTTAAAAAAACAAAACACTTGCAAACGTGTCTGGGGAGGGCACGTCCAGGCAACGGGCCCTTCTAAGGAATCTTTGCCCACTCTGCCCTAGAACTGAGACCCTACACATGAACTGGGGTCAGAGGCCAACTCTTTTCTCCTGCCACCCAATGCAGGAATCCTCTCTACAGTGCCCTGATCTGTGCTGCTGTCTGGCTATATTCCTTCAGATACAGGAAAATCATTACTTTAATAAAATACTTACTATGTGCTGGACAGACCTAATTGTTAGATAGTTCTTTTTCCTGTTGTATTAGTTTTCTATTGCTGCTTTAACAAACTACCACAAATTTAGCTGCTTAAAACATCAATTTACGATCTTATACTTCTGTAGGTCAGACATCTGACACGGGTCTCACCAGGCTAAGATCAAGGTATTGGCAGAGCTGTGTTCCTTTCTGGAGGCTCCGAGGAGGCATCTGTTTCCTTGCCTCTTTCCGCTTCTAGCCGCCACCCACATTCCCGGTCTCTTAGCCCCTTCCCCCATTTTCAAAGCCAGCAATATCAGGCTGAGTCCTTCTCACAGCACCAGCTGCCATCTCTCTAGATCTCTTCTTCTGCCTCCCTCTTCCACTTTTAAGGAACCTTGTGAGGACACTGGGTCCACTCAGATAATCCAAGCTATTCTCCCTATCTGCTGATTAGCAACCGTAATTCCTCTCTTCTGTGTAATGTAACACGTTCACAAACACCGGGGGTAAGGACCTGGACGTGATTCTGCCTACCACCCCCATTAAGCTCCAACTGGCGTCCCTGTAACTTCCACCTACAGCTCTGCCTTCTGGAATCACGCAGACCTAAGAACATTTCTCTAAGACAGTTCTGCAGTTCTCTTTCATTTCCCCCTCAACCTCACCTTTCCTCTCTCCCTTCTCACTCACGAGGTTCTTCAGGTCCAATCTGCTTCCTGGATTCAAGGTTGACATTTATTTTATTAAACTCCACCCTGATTTCAGACCTCCTTCCGTCTAGTCCGGATATTTGTGAATCTGACTCTTCATCTGCCGTCGTCTCGTCCCAGACATCTGACCGACAGCAGGGACAGCAGTCACTTCCTTGAGTCTCACTTCTCTCATCTCTAACCACAGAGAAGACCAGCTTCCAAAGGTCACCATAGTGACAGGAAGAAACAAGGCATATGAAACTCATCTTGTAAACTGTAACGTGCTATGCAAATGCACGTTTGCCGCCAATAATACTGATAACCACTCCTCGTCACTTGTTGATTTATACAGACCAGGACAGAGATGAAGACAGCCTCACGTCACCCTACAGAGACGTGACCCACTATGGAGGGTGGTTCACAATCAATAAACAAGATAAAAACTGTCCTCAGAGAGCCGGTCTGAGCCCCAAGCCATACTGATCCAGTGAGCGGCACAGGTGCAACCATGGCTTTTTCCAAATAGGAAAAGCAGTACTTTTTCTGATTTGTGAGTTTATAACAAGTCTTAAGTTTTGAGTATAACTGCTCAAATAGGTAAAAATTATCATCTTTCCCACAAAGATACGAATAGAGATGTTGCAGAATTCTTTCTGGAAATAAACAAGACAATTAACAAACATGTGTTGAATGAATGAAAGACTTTAGGGTCTATTTGTGGGCAAGTCCTGGAAGACAATATAAGGTCAAAATAGAAGCAGGTTACAATGCCACGCAGGGAGAGCCGACTGCATCAAACAGCAAAGAAACAAAAAAATGAGACCAAGTTTTCCCAAATTCTTCCCTAAATCATCTTCTCTTACACTCATTACTTTACTCCTGCAGCTGAAATACTGAAGTCACCAGACAAGACTTTGGATTGGTTTCTCTTCTATTACCTCTCATTCGTTTATTCATGGATGTATTCCATTGTTTAATGTTTTTGAAATTTTAAAAAAACACTAAAAATGCAATATTCTTCAAGGAATGTTCCTTTTCATTTCATGGGTGAGGAAAAAAGAGGCCTAGCCCAGTTAGGATCCAGAGCCTTCCAAGGGGAGGGCTGGGCCAGGGGCTCATCTCTGCAAAACCTCGGGCCTCTGGAAACCTGGCTCCAGGCGGCTGAAGGAGCGCCACGGTTGCCAAGAGAAGAACGGCATTGTGCAGCTCATGCAGAAGTGGCATTTGGCTGATGACAACTACTTTGTCACTGGCTTCAAGAGGGAAAAGCCTGCTGGAACAAAGAGGAAGCAGATAACTCCCAAATGCAGGGGAGAGGGCAGGGGCACCGGGACAGGAAAGGAGCAGGCTGTGGACACTCCCTCCCACTCATCTCTCCCTTCCACCCTGAGGGCTTAGAATTACTTGGTTGCAAAAATGAAAACATCAAGGGGATTGTCCCTGACAAGAGACAGGATAGTAGGCACCGATGGATGCAAGGAGACGCTGGCATTTTCAAACCACCACTTTGAATCTCTCCTCTTCATCCTCTCTGAGCAATGATCAAAGGACCAAGATTTCAAATTGTGAAGCAATTTTTTCCAATGGCAGCATCTGGCTCCTTGGCAGGCGGCACTGGGAGCTGGGCCCTGTTGTGGGCGGCCGTCCAGGCCTGCCACATGGTGAGGCTCAGCCAGGCAGGGTACCACGCAGCCTCGCAGCTGCTCCCACAGGCGCCGAAGGACAATCGCTCTGCACTGGGCCGTGAGCCGTGAGGCAGAAGCACCCCATGAGGCAGCGCTGGCAGGGGGGTCTTGAGGAAGCTGGCTGCTCCTAAACTCTCCCACCTGACTCATTTGCATGCATCTGCCTCCTGGCCGAGACCCCTGAAGCCAGCCCCTCTGGCATCCAGAGACTTGGGGTGGGGGAAGTTGGGACAGCTCCCCAGCAAGGCAACCTGCACGTGGGGAGCTGCTCACAGGGAAGGGAGCCTCTGAGTGTTCACTTTGGCCAGCCATTGTGCCCTGTCCAACACAAGGGGACAGCAGCTGCAGTCTGCTGCCACAGCTGTTTCAAATAAGAATAATAGGAGTAAACTCAGACCCTGCTCTTCAAGTTTCTTCCCACTAATTATGGCATATATTTACATCTACAAAATAGAAGATTTTAAAACACACCACCAAGAGCCTCTTTATTGTGCAGATTGGCACCCCTATTTGAATTTCATAAACATTTAGTACTTCAAAGAATCTGAAAACCTTGCTCTAATTACAATGCTTGAAAAGCCTGGCTGTTTGCATTGCAGATTCCTACAAATACCAGCATTCACCAAAAAAAGTTCAATTAATATCACCCACACGACATCAGGTAACTGCCACTGGTGACTTCACACAGTAGCTGGGATGAAAGAGCCAAGGTCTCAGGCCCAAGTGCAAAGCAGCTACACAGGCCGGTTCTTCCCAGCGGGGGCAGTTAACGAGTGCTGGGCGCCCGGCTGTGTCGGCCCCGCACATCCCCCATTTATCAGGTGTGTGAACACGGAGGCCCAGACCACCCTTTCCAAACCAGGAAACAGGACCCTTTTTGGTCTGGAGTTTTTGTTTACGAAGTCTTACATAAACAACAACAAATCAATCAATCAACTAACAAGTGTAGAGTTGCCAAATAAAATACAGAACACCCAGTTAAATTTGATTTTTAGAGGGCCGGCTCCGTGGGTTAGCGGTTGAGTGCGTGCGCTCTGATGCTGGCGGCCCGGGTTCGGATCCCGGGCGCGCCCCAGGGCACCACTTCTCCGTCCAACGCGAGGCCGAGTCCCACGTACAGCAACTAGAAGGATGTGAACCTATGACATACAACTATCTACTGGGGCTTTGGGGGGAAAAACATGAATAAATAAAATCTTTAAAAAAAAAAAAAAAAATTTGATTTTTAGATAAACAACATACTTTTTTAGTATCTATATGTCCCAAAGATTGCATGGGACATACCTACTCTAAAAAGATATACCTTGTTTATCTGAAATACAAATTTAACTAGGTGGCCTATATTTTTATTTGCTAAATCTGGCAATTCTACTAACAAGTTACCTTTACTGAAAAGAATAACAAAAATTGAGACTTACCCTCAAATTCCCATTGCTGTAAAAAGACATCTTACGCTCAAGATATTTTAAATGAGAAAAAGAACAAATTGCCAAGTAATACATGGAGCATAATTCTTTTTTTTTTAGTGAAAACAAATGGTGTCTGTACCATGTCTGTAGATGCATATAAAAAGTCCGGAAGGGACATGGCTGAGGGGGATCTCACTTGTCCTTCTATCATCTTTTGAACTGCTTGAACTATTTAGAATAAGCTTACACTGCTTTCGTAATGTAAAAAGTAAATGAAAATGGTGGCGGGTGGGTAGGATGTACCTTGGATCTCCACCTGCACAGGGAGAGGGGATTTCACACATCACCAAGGGTCTAGATCCAATTTTAGATAACTGACATAGATCCCTGAGGGGTTTACGACTATGTCCAGATAATCCACTGATTCCTTGCAAAACTGGAAATAAGCAGCCACTCTGATTGTGCCTCTTCAATTCCTTCCTTCTCAGGCTTTTCTTGAGGTGACGATCACAGACAGAAGCTATCGTGGCTCCCTCAACAGGGCAAGCAATGGGACACGCAGGTACACCGTGCGTCTGCTTTCCCCTGGACCTCTGGTTAGCAGCAGCTCTTGGTGGGACAGAGCCTTAGCATCTCAGCCTGTAACCATGGCAGGGAGCAGAGTTCAACAGCCCCACACAGGAAAGGATGGACCCCTGACCTTGGCTTTGTTAGCAACCACTGAGCCAAATGATCCAGGACAGAAAGCATTGGAGGAACAGCTGTCAGATGGATTCTCTCCTGAGGTCCACGGAGCTCCTAATTTAGATTCTGCCTAGATGTCCTGAAGAGTTCAAGGTTAAAAAAAAAAAAGTATCCGTGATCTGACTGAGGTTAAGGAATGGGGGGAAAAGCAGAGTGAGCTTCTGCTCCCATTTTCCAGGCTGTTCTGCCTTATGTTCTCAGGGAACTCGGAAAGGGTCTTTTAAATAAAGTGACTGCCACAGGGAATCAATGTTTCCACCCTCAACTCTCACCATTCTCCAGGTTCCGTAAGGCTCAGTGGCCAAGCGGACCCTCTGCCTCCTCCCAGTAGGACTCCCTGTCTCTGCACGTGTCCACTTCCCCTGAAAACTCTTTCCTACTCCCCTTCCACTGACCAAATTATTTCAAGATTCAGCTCAAATGCCATGTCTTTGTGAGGCCTTCTGGAATGTTCTCAGGCAAAAAGAATTCCTTTAACCTCCGTGCTTGCACATTTCCACTACAGCTCCTATCCCCTGCGCTGCCATTTATCTGCCTGTGTGTCTGCCATCCCACACCAGACCCTAAAGTTTGCCTCTTACTCATGTCTGTTTCCCCAGCTCTCTAAAGCAAAGTAGAGTTCAGTGAATGTTTGTTGAATGACTCACTAGTGATGTGGATATTTACTACCAATGCAAATGATTAAACTATCTTTGTAAGAATCTAACAACTCCAAAGATAGCTTGGAAAAGTTTTTGTATGTATCTGTGGAGGTCTCCTCCCCCTCTTCAGTAAATACCTTGGGAACGATTACTCAACAAACTATCAGATGCCGACTATATCTGCCTACAATATCAGAGCTGGCTAAGCAGCAGTTATATTATAGCACCTGATGGACAGCAGTTTCTCTAGGTGTACTGAGTGAAATAAAATAACTTTTCAGCCAATGAGTTAAGAAAAACATACAGCTGTTGAAAATCTGCCATACACATTGCACTGCTGGATAAACAAAAGCTACAGACAGGATATTCCTGCTCCCTGGGGGAGGCCTACAAAGGTTAAGACACTGGGCTCAGAAAACAGGAAGGAAGCAGTAACAGACAGCAGTCAACGCAGAAAGTGCTCAAGAGCTCCAGACAATTTTCTTAAGCAATCAAACCAAAATGAGTGGATGTGCAGGTTTACTGACTTCCCTATTCCCTATTACACGAAATAGCAGAACCTGTCTATCAAGAGATGACTTTTCACAAAACAGACCCTCAGTGAAAATAATCATATAATCATAATCTACCTCAAGAGAATTTATTATGGATTAGCCCTGTAAATACCTCTGAATATGGTGGTATTTCTGCTCATCTTCCTTCCACTTACATCATTCTGTCACTTAATATTGTTCATGTAATTTCAGAACTGAACACCATTTTGAGATGAGACAGAAGTCAAGAAAAATGGAAAACTTGTTGAACTGAAAGGCCTTTTCCTTATCGATTAGCAGTTTAAAACATGTGGGGAGCAACTTATTCCATTTTGCTAACTTCCTTTTCCATGAATAGCAACAGGGACATTTGGTTCCAAATGAGAGACTCGAGTCTACAATTCCAACCTAAATCATGCAGAATCCAATTAGCTACTCCGGAGGGCTCCACTCGGCTGAGTTACATGTGCACCCGATTTTTTCTCCGTAAATAAAGCCCCGTTGTTTTACTTATAGTGCCTGTCATTTTGTCCAACAAATGTGATTTCATTCCACCATGACACAAGCATCTTCCAGAGGCTGCCCTCTTTCCAGATAACTTGCTTTCCCTTTCTCTGTTTCATAAAATCTTCTCACGTCTGCTCTGGTTAGTAAAACTAGCCTTTCTTTTTTCTTCCCCTAGAAAAATAGGTTAAGAAAGTAAGTTGAATGACTATGAATATATTGTTAAGTGTTTACACTGAATGATCATAATTCCAAAAATTTTAAGGAAGCAAAACATTATAAATAAGCATAAATAACATCATATATCCTAGTTTCTAAGATACCACTTTTAATAATGATTTGAGAGGAAAAAACCATTATATTAAATGCATATAAAAAATTTGTGTTTTAACAACAGGATACATATCCATACAATTTCATTTTCACATTACTTTCTTCTTTATTATTCCAATCAAAGTTTGAGGTGAAGCCTTCATCACATTAATGATTCTTCTGAATAATTTTTGGCTGTTAGGTTTATAAGTAACATGTTAATAACATGTGGCTTTCTTTGAATTGGTGTCCCCAAGCTTGACACTCTTGAGCACTATTTGGACAGAGAGTAGAATTTTGAGGCCCCTCCAAAAATATTAGTTTCACTGCATTTCTTATTTGGATAGATCCATAATCTTGTTTATTTCCTTATGTGGCTGGAAATGACCTTCTTTTGAAAGTCACCTGCAAGCTGTACTTGAGTTTCTGCCTTTCAGGATGCATGACTGGAGCACACCCACCTCTTCTAACTTTGGGAATTCTACGATCAATTCCAAGACAGTTAGCATTTTATCCTACGTTAGCTGCACTGTCTGCCATATCTCTGGTGAATCTCAATGCTGACGTGAAGCACGGCTCTGTCCACTTGTGGGCCTCTGCCTCTCTCAGGGCCTACACAGCACCTGATCCTTGTTTTATAAGGAAAAATCGAAGTATGGCTATCTGCCAGTGCAAAATGTTGGTCTCATTGATCACAAATACGGTTCCACGCTCCTCCTCAATCATAACAACAATTTCAATGCGGCATCAAACTGTAATTTTTCTGAGATGTTTTAATTAGGGATTCAAATTTAAGCTAAAATTTGCACTAGCAGTGCATGGTACAACTAGTGCAAATAACTCAACTAAGGTGACAAGGAGACGGTGGGACGCTTTCTATACTGGTTAGGGTCACAAAGGGCAGGCAGCAATAACCACATCATGACTCACTCCTCTGTGGAGGGGCAGACAAGGTGCTTATGATGTCAACTGTAAGAAGCTTCCAGAACTGTTGACAGGGGAACAAGTACATGTCTTAGAATTGAGAGAATATGGTATGTTTAACCTTATCATCATTAGTCGTTTCTATAGAGAATGAGGAATGATTAAAGACTTGGAGTATAAAGAAAAAAATAGCTGCAGATGTATAGGAATTCAAAAATCAAAGTGACAACAGAAAGTTGTTTTGTTTTGTTTTCGATTATGCCAGCAAGGCTGATGGAGATGGCTGGTATACTTATTCACTGCTGGACTACTTTAGAAAGCAACTTGTTTATTTAGGCACATACAACTATACACACACACACACAAAAACCATATTTATCAATATCTAATAAAATAAGAATGGCTAAATTATGATATACCCAGTAAATAGGATATTACATAGCCAATAAAAACGGTAACTGGGGATATAATGACATATGGCTACATGGAAGGCTGCTTGATAAGGAAGAAAAGCTGGATACCAGATTTAACACATTCCTTGATTTAAACTACATAAACATGTATTACGTTAGTTATATTTGTGGTGCATTTAGGAATGCATCGAAAATCATATATTTCCAAGACTGTCTAGAACATTATGATGCTGCCTTTGTAATCACAGTGTAAAAACTACGCTGCTGTGCCCCCCAAAGGCAGCTAACAGGGTTGTACTGATCTCTCTAGTAAGACTCGGGATCCAATCTGAACTTTCTGGTAACAGGAGTCTATTCCCCTCAGCACACCAGAGCATCCCACAATAACAGGACTTCAGAAACAAACTGCTGCTTCACTTCAGTTACCACCACTGGCTTCTGTGCAAGTGAAATCACGTTAGGAGAGTCGCTAGTGACAGAGCTGCGCTCCCTGAGGAGGCCACACACAGTTAGTGGAAAGGGCATGGATTCTGGAGTCCAGAAGATCTGGCATCTATTAGCTGTGTGACTTTGCAGAAGTCATTTGCCTCTCCATGACTCAGTTTCTTTACGTGTAAAATGGGAATAATCACATGTACCTCATGGGGACTAACTAATTAATGTCAAGTATGTGCTTATGCCTGGCCCAGCTTCTGGCTCAAAGAAGAAACTCACTAATGGTCATGTTCACACTCTGTTGAGAAAGAAGCCCCTGCCCTCCTTTTCCTTCGAAATCATGTTTCCTCTCTTTGTAATTAAATATGGCGTACAATTAAAATTCGCAAGAGTGTATAACAAGTACGCAAGAAGGAACAGAAAGGAAATAAACAGGAGACTGTCCAGACAAGGAAAAGGTAAAGAATAAAAATAGAAACAGCAAAACGCAGAGAAAGTCGCTGTAACACTAAGTAAAAAGATCCTATTACTCTCTTGGCTCAAATATTGTTAAAATCACTGACTGCTCCTACTGCTGACACAACTGAACCCTGACTCCTTGTCTTGCCTAATTCTCCTGCCCACCTCCGTTTCCCATACAAGTGAAGCCCCATCTGCAAAGCATCTCAATGTGCCCGAGCTCGCCTGAATGCACCTCACATGGACCTGTGCTGGTGCCTTCACTCACCAGCCCCTCACCCACGACATTCGCTGCCATCCCTCCCTGCTCTAACACTTGCAGACATAATAGCTGAAAAAAGAGGGGACTGACCCCCAACAACTCACTGGTGGGAATGCAAAATGGTATAAACCACTTTAGAAAACAGTTTGGCAGTTCCTTAAGCTAAATACAGAGTTACCAAATGACTCAGCAATTCCACTCTCATGGAAAAATGCCAAGAAAAACGAAACCATATGTCCACACAAAGACCTGGGCACAAAGACTTCACAGCAGCATGATTCATAAAAGCCTAAAGTGGACACAATCCACAAGTCTACCAACTAGTGAATGGAGAAGCAAAACGTGGTCTATCTATACGATGGGCGAGTTCAGCAACAGAAAGGAGCTAATTACTGACAGGCTACAATATAGATGCACCTCGAAAACCTAAGTATAAGTGAAAGCCAGAGGCACAGACTGAATGACTCCTTTACATGAAATGTCCAGAGAAGGCAAATCTGTATAGATAGAAAGTAGATTAGTAGTTGTCTGGGTCTAGGAACAGAGACAGACTGCAAATAGGCACAGGGGATCTTTTTGGAATAACAGAAATATTCTAAAATTTGATTGTACTGATGGTTACACAACTCTAAATTTTTCTAAAAATCATTGAGTTTTATGGGTGATTTTTATGGTGTGCAAAATATACCTCAATAAGGCCCTTTAAAGAAAAAAAAATCTCACCAGATACACAGCCATTCACGGGGCACTTGTGTGTCCCCCACCATTAAGGTTTGCGAGATTCTATGGGTCACAGGGTAGAGGGGCACCCACACCGGCATCTTTGGCTCTGCCATGCATTTATGTTCTGGGGCCTGAGTCCTGGGGTGCCAGTCAGGGTCTTCCAGCCTGAAACTGCTCCTTGGCTCACTGCCATCGCATTCACGTCAAAGTGTCAAGTGGCAAAGAGCTGAGGTGCCCACAGCCTGGGGTATGTGCAGGTACTTCAGGTGGCCTCAGTATTTCCTCCACGGCAAACTCCCGACCCAGTCTAGCCCAACTGAGCCCAGGTTGGATGTGGCTGACATTCTGAAAACAGGATTTCACGACAAATCACATGAACAAATAACAGTCAGCGTGATTTTGACAACCCCGAGATTTCAGGAACTTTGAGAAAGAGGACAAAGGGAGGAGAAGAAAGGAGCCTGGATATAGGATCTCTGTTGAAATGTACTGAATTCACACGAAAATAAGAAAATCTGCTAAGTAAATTGCTAATACAAAAAATATTTAAGGCACTGTTAAACCTACTTAAGAACCACCCACTGGAAACACCTCCTGATATCCAAGGACAGATACTCCAAGTGTCATTCATTCTTAGTCATTAGCGGAAGCCAATGAGATTTCAAATTGCAGCAAATTGTAAATCTAACTCAAATTGCCTTTCCTCTTTTATTTTAACATAGTTACAACCGAACTTCTTTATAAAGTTTAAGTCTTGCTAACAACTATACTGAGGGCGTGCTGTCTTCTATCGTATTCATAGAAGTACTCAATTTTAGTTCTGCAAATCGTAATAAACTAATATCTAATCTCAGAGTAATTGTTTCTAAATTTGTACATCTCATACTAGCCACCACACTCTCAACATCTGCAATTGAGACCTCGTTATTTGGGGATTTATGACCAAAGGGCCCCATCACTGAAAGCCTTTATGAAAATCATCCCTTGAGTAAAATGGGGGAAATTTTGGAAGCAAAAACAGAAACAACTTTCTAAGCACTTTCCATTCCTCTTTATATTCAAATAACATGCTGATTATAAGAAATCTTATCATTAAAAATCAATACTGTTTAATTTGAAGGTACTGAAAATGGTTTCTTTTTATCATATCCTATAATTTCTGATTAATGTTAATTAATTGGGTAGAACAGCCTCTTTTTATATCCTTCACCACAGTGGTTCTCAAACTTTTTGATCTCAGGACCTCTTTCCACTCTTAAAATTTATGGAGGACCTCAAAGAGCTTTTGTTTCTGCAGGTTATATCGATCTATATTTTCTGCACTGGAAATTTAAACTGAGAAAATTTTAAAATATGCCTTACTTTAAAAATAATACTAAGCTCACTGCATGTTAATATACATCTTTTGTTAATCAGACATACCTATCTTTTCAAAAATAAAAAAAAAAATTAGTGAGAAGAGTGGCGCTGTTTTACATTTTGCAAATCTATTTAACGTGTTGCTTAATGGAAAATACCGAGATTCTCATACCTGCTTCTACATGCAACTTGTTGGGATTGAACTACATGAAGAAAATCCAGCCTCGCATAAATATGTAACTGGGAAAGGGAAGAGTATTTTAACGGGCTCTTCAGATAATTGTGGTCACTTTTCTTTGATACTACACCAAAACTTGACAAGCGATAGCTGAAAGGTTAGCTGCAGTGCGGAATCTGAAACCTCATCAATGAACTTGCGTACTGTTACATTCAAACCCACTGGTTTATCTTGCACAGTATCAAAAAATCACACTTGTTAATATGACTGTGTGGATCTCATCAGAAAAGTCTTTTAAGTATTGGGAAGCTGTCAAGTTCACTGAGGCTGATATGAGATTCCCAAAATTCCTATTTTTCACTTGAAAGCTCAAATTTTATCTTTGGCAACAAATACTGTCAGTTTTTTTCCTTGAGGTAGCAGGCAGCTCACTGCATTCATTTTCAATGTGTACTCCAGGTTCAAGATGTCATACAAGTCACAAAGAACATTCTTGGCGTGACCGGTTTTTTTTCTGTTTTATCTTTTTTAAACTGTGTGTGCATATGAGCCTGACTGAGCTAAGGCTTCAGTGGTTCATCCTATCGCTTTAGAAGCACCAGTGTGCATATCTGCAGAGTGCAAAAGGCAAACGATGTCTCCGTGTCATAATGAAAAGAGTTCTGATCTCACCAGCCCAGTGAAAGGATATTGAGGAACCCCCTTGGAGTCCACAGGCCACACTTTGGAAACTGCTGTGTTACCACATAATAACTGATCCCCAACCACCATTCAAATCACTGGGTGGCAGCCACCAATTCAGAAAGGGGAAGGTAGTGTGATTGCTTTTCAGGCTGCCCACATGTATCATCAGCCCCAAGAACATTAATATAAGTAGAACGCTACTTCCACAATCCAGATTCAGTGTGGAAGCATGAAAAATGAAATCTAGTTACCAGGCAAGAATAAAAGAAACAAACTAAATTTAATATGTAAGTTTCCTCCCAAGGAATTTAAAACATGAATTTTTCCTTAATTCACCCCCCATTTCTTGGGCTTTTTTGTGCAAGGCACTTGCTTAGTATTGGAGATACAGACAGTCCTCAGTGACTGACCCTGCGGCCAGGGTCCACGGGGCATGGAGCAGCCAGGAAACAGGGCAGAGGCACTCAAGTCAAACTGATCTGACTTCAAGCCCCAGGGCCCCATCCTCCGTGTAGCCTCTCTTTTGTAATCTCTGGGCCTGTTTTCTTAGCTGGATATGAGGCAAATTCCACTTAACGCTGTGAGGACTGGAGGAAACGCATGTCATGTCAAGCGTTATCGCAGCTCCCAGCACACAGCAGGCGTTCAATCAGTGGTGCCCACTATTATGAATAAGGTCCGCTGGAGGCAGTCGGAGCCCAGAGAGGAGTGGGACACACATCCAAATAATATGACACAGCACGGAAACTGATTAACTACAAAATGCGATGGGACTAAAAGAAAAATCAATGGTCTGTTTCAGTGAGGAAGGGGTTGTAATAAAAGAAGGAGGGGCTGGCCCAGTGGGAGAGGCAGGAAAGGGGAACAGGGCCTCCAGACACACACAGAGGCTGGGCAGAGGACGCACAGCAAGAATGCCCCAGAACAGCTCATGTAGAGCCATTAATGCCATGCTAACGGGTGCAAACATTTGAAGCATTTTCTTTTTGTTCTCGTCAAGACTGGGGACTTTTATAACTTTCAATGCCAGCAGGTCCTCTGGTCTCCTTCTGCCCCCAACCCCCCAGTATGCACCCATCATACTCATGCCTGCTCTAACATCTGTGACCCATCAGCAGTCCCCTGGCCCGAGCCTGACTAGTGGAGGAGATACAGCAAAGTTCCTCTCGGAGGCCAGGGAGCATCACAAGCCCCAGTAGCCAGGGGGGATTTGTCCTTGTTGTTTTAAAGCACAAATGAGGCACATACTGGGCAAGGCCATTTTGTATTCTCTCTGACACTTACAAAATCTTGAAGCATGTAACTTTATCTTCATCCCAGCCCCATCTTTGCCTCAGGTCCTATGCTCCAGTGGAATTTATAGGTCGCTTTGCTTAATGGAGTGAGAAGAAACAGAAAGGGGGTCTAGTGCCCCATGATTTCCACTGTGCCTCCAGCCATCTGTGAAGCCTTTTGTTCATTGCGTGAGTGAGCCCCGAAGCCCAAAGAGGCTGCCCATCTCTCTTGCTCTTTGGCAGAAACAGCAAATGCCGCCTGGCTCACAGGTTTGAGTCTGTGATCCCTCGGTGATCCTGAGGATGCACACGAAGGTGCAGTCAGCGTGAATCCATGGCCAGCTGTGCTGCTCCACGCTCACGGACGGGACGCGACCATTCAGACAAAAACCACTGAAATCACAGCAATGTCTTACTCACCCAGAATTTTACGAGGAAGAAGGCATTTTGAGGGCCCTTTCCAAACAGTTCCTTTAAGCCACCTTTCTTTTCAGGAAATTTGTCATAAATCTGACGAATGTCCACTGATTCGAGCAATGGGTCACTGTAAGAATGGTTGGCATGCCCAATGTGCACGAAGAGGTGTTTGTTGTACTGTAAGAAACCAACAGAAACATTCCCATTACAAACCCTTTGATCAACCTGAGACTCATCCATCTTGAACTGGATAAAGAGCGGTAATCTGGAAATCCCAGAATTAGGCCTTGAACGGCCCAGGGTCTGTGCCTTTGAAGAGACGAAGATGTTAAGAAAAGCAGTAATAGCTTAGGGTTAAAACAATCATTGTCTTTTTATTGACAGGGGCATATATTTTCCCAAATGCCTAAAAAAAGGCTTTTTGCAGACACAGTAGTAAACAACAGCTTAAGTTACCCAACTACCAAACCATGGAACAATTCCATCACCCAGTTTCACCTGACTCAACAGAAAGTGACAACAGCTCCCTTTGGAGCCCATTATTTACAGTGTAAGCCCAATAAGAAGTATGTGTGTGGTTAGCTAACGTCATCACCTGGAATGCACTTCGCACTATAGCTCCCCTAGCAACGGCATGGATGCAGGGCTCTGAGCAATGGTAACCACCTACTTCTTCCAGCAGGAGTAAGAGTGCTGAGCCTCTTTCTCATCAGTCCCCTTAGTAACCAATCTAAAACTTCTGCATAAGGGCTGGTCAATAGGTGACTGTCAACGCAAAGTCAGGGGTATACACCAAGGAGAGGATCGATGGTACAAGGATATCTGAGGCCGGTAAAAAAAAAAACACAGGCTACTCCTTCATGAAAAAACAAACAAAAAAAACCAAAACCTTGTTAAGTCATTTAACTGACACAGGAAATCCTTTCTTCTCTTTGCTGTGATATAAGATATGGTAACTGGACCACAAAGAAGTGTGTCCAAATCAATCCAAATCAATGGTTCTCAACCCAGGTTGCAGAATCACCAAAGAGCATTTAAAAATCACCAGTGCCTGGACCCCACCTAGACTAAATTGGAATCCCTGAGAATGAGGCCAGGCATCAATAATTTTTTTTTTGCCGAGGAAGATTCACCCTGAGCTAACATCTGTTGCCAATCCACCTTTTTTTTTTTTTTTTTTTTTTTTTTTGCTCAAGGAAGATTAGCCCTGAGCTAACATCCATGCCAATCTTCCCCTACTTTGTATGTGGGTTGCTGCCATAGCATGGCTGATGAGTGGTGTTGGTCCGTGCCTGGGATTGGAACGCACGAACCTTGGCCACCAAAGCGGAGCACAGCAAACTTAACCACTATGCCATGGGGCTGGCCCGGACAGTTTTTAATGCTCCTTCACTGAATTCCACTTGCCTAGACTCTACTCCAGACCTTCTGGGCCTGCCTCTCCTGCCGAACAGACAGTAACATCAACCTAATGTGACACACACAAAGATGTGGGGGGTGCAGGGGTTCCAGGGAGCTCAGAGCCCAACAGGGTTCATATGAGAAACCCCATGTCCCTATTCGCCTAGCAGTCTCTATTCACTTTTCAAGTTTAAATTGGCATTTCTCCAACTAGAGTCCTTCTGAGTACTGATCCCACAGGAAACGAGAAATCCCACATAAAAGGAAGCTTAGTCAAAGCTGCCTAGTGGAAGAGTACTGAACGCTGGTTAAGAGTATGGGGTCTGGACTCAGCCTCTGCTCAAGCACAAAACCTGTGCCCACTGCAACTTAGCTCTGACACTGGACAAGTGCCTCCCTCGTCTCTAAAATGGGGACAGCGATGCGTCTACCTCCTAGGGCTGCTATAAGGTTCAGTGAGATACTGCACATGAAGAGCTTACTCGAGCTCACAGACTCAACAAAGAGTAAACGATAAATGCTAGCTAGCTATTAGTATTTTTTTAAATAAAATCTCCCCTCTTTGAGATTCACAGTGAATATTCACATATTAAAAGCACTGCAGTTAAGAAACATTTTTTAACTTGGTATAACCTAAAGTTTCCCAAACTCATTTGGTCACAAAACCCTGAAAATACATCCTGAAGAAATGCTGGTTTAAATCCATGACCTGCTACCCATGCTGTGGATCTCTGGCCAGGTGCCGAAGGGCAGGAGGCGTGACACCCCATCCGATGCCAGTGGTCCACAGTGCTGCATATATGGGGAGTGTGGCCAGGGCCCAGCATCTTCTGGGAGCAGGCTCAGCCCCTCTCCTGTTCAACATCTGAGTGATATCTTTACCAAGGCTTCAAAATCCCTAAAAGCTATCAGGTGAAATGAAAAAAAGGAACCTATCTAGCTCTGATGTGAACCCAGCCTCTGTTCCAGCTACCAGGGAGATTTCAGGTAAGACGGAGCCCTGGGAACTACTATGCAAGAACAGAGTATGCCTCTGCTGGAAGAGAATTTAAAAAAACAAGGTAAAAGCTACTGCTGGGTTAGGGAGGCGAGGTCATGGGGTACGGCAGAGTGCCTTTGATCTTTCTGTAAATTTTCTCAAACATTGTCACATCTTTTCAATTATAGCAAACCAAAGCGCACAGAAATGTCTGAGGCACTGCTGTTACAGAGCTTCCAGTCTCATTAGTGGGCAAAAGGAGAAAAAATAACACAGGCAAAGCTGGGGGCACAGACACTGGTGTGAAGGCAATCAGAGATGAGAAGATGAATGAGGAGCACACGCCTCGTGTCTGGCTCCTCTGCTCATCCTCGAGTTACCCTCCATTACAGGAGCTGAGGGCAAAAGGCATCGTTCCTTCATTATCCAGACGACTGGCCGTCCGCATGTCCATCCATCCAACCCTTACTAGGAGCCTCTCTGCTTGCAGCAGGCTCTCGGCCCTACCCAGCTCTGGGAGGCATCCTCCCTCTCATTTCTCGTGCCACCTGGAGGCAGTGAGTGTATGGGAAAGAACGGAATACAAGCAGAGCCTTGGGGACACGTGTGGGTACAATCTGAGTTTCTCTGTTGAGCACCACGCTCTCAGCACTTCTGCCTCGCCAGCGTATGGGGCCCAGGCAGAGCCAGGGGGAAGGTAAGAAGCTGTGAGACTTGGAGTCTTATACTGCTGGAACTCGGGGATCACAACCTGGACCTCTCCTTGTCAAGAGGTCAGGAAAGTGAATGGAGGGTAAAGGTGACCACATTTCTATGGGGACTATGAAGATACAGCTGAAAAGATGTTGAGTGCAAAGCACCAAAACTCTGGAGCCAGACAAGAACCTGAAATCTCAGTTTTCTCATATGTACAATGGGGATATAATACTTGTAATAGGGAACAGGTTTGAAGATGAAAGGAAATAATGCTCAGTGGGTGCCTGGCATAGGGCCTAGCACATAAGAAGTGTTCGATAAATGGTAGCTGCTAAGATTACTATTGTTGTGGTTTACTATTATGTGAGATTAACTAGATCCTGGGGTAGAAGCAAAAGAACTTTCCTGCTTTTAGCTATCCCTCCTACCTAGCAAAGAAAAAATAAACACAATTAAGCCAAGAGCTGGGAGCAGGTTGTAAAGCTGTGTGACTGTTCAGATCTTTGCTTACGGCCCACTCATTACAAGCTTCTCGGGTGTGGGCCTCTCACCTGTGTCTGAAGGAAGGAAAAGAACTTGTGTCCATTCAGTGTCATGTGCAATGTGCTTTCTACGTATGTGACCTCAGGTAAACCTTGCCTCACAATGTCACTGTAGGTGGATTTTATTAAAATCATTTTACAGATGAGGAAATAGAAGCTTAGAGATGAACGGACTTGCCTGAGGTCACATTCAGGAATAGTCCTGGAGTTAAGAATAAAACTTGGATCCGTCAGCGCCAGAGCTCACGCATTTGTTGCAAACATCAACCACACCATCTCCCAGAAGAAAATGTCTAGACCCTTCTAATTCAGATCTACTTTTCCTGCAAGTTGATTTGAGAAAGAAGAAAAAAGCTAAATAGTGTTTTCAAAATTCTAAGAAGTTAAATTAGAATTCAGGATAAACATAATGATTTACAGATGCATCAGATAGAGCCTTCAAAGGTTTCTATTTTGAGGAAGTTACCTTTGTGCCCAAATGGCTGAAATGCACGGAGAAGGGGCAGGCTGCCTTTGCCAAAGGAAATCGGGCACGGCCTCTCCAAGGCTGGTGACTTGAAACCAAACCCTGACTCTTGGCATCTGAGTGGCTTTATTCCTGCCAAGAGGTGACTCTGTTTCTAAGAATACAAAGGACCAAAGAAGGTGTCCTGGAGACCACAGCATTGAGACAAACAGACCTCCCTCTCCCCTAAATTCAACCTGGGTAGGTCAGGAACCCCTCTGCCTCCACATCCAGAAGCTGAAAAGAAGAAATCTACCTGATATGTGTGGGTTCAAGTTTTAATGAAATTAAAACTCTAAAACCATTTGGTGAGGCCCTAACTCCCTCGCATCCTGCCAGTTCTCCTTTTAAGGACAGAAGCCGGGGTGGATATCTTCCCTCCATCCCTCCCAAATAAATCCCATTTTCTTTCCAGCAGTGGTGGTGTCCCCCAAACTAAAGGTGGAACACAAAACCAAAAAAGGGCAATTATATTCTATAGGGCAGAAAGCAAATATTTGCAAAAACAACAACCACCAAAAATCTCAAGTATTGGGGGCAATGTATAGCAGAAACAGGGTGAATGTCAATGAGTCACGTATACCAAAGCCTAAGACTGAATTTCCTTGATATCCAAAACAGAGGTTACCATTGGCTTGTTCAATTACAAAAAAGTCTCCTAGGCACTCAGTAGATATGTGGATCATCAACATATCAATGACAACAACAGAAAAAGTACTCACTGTATATTTCTTTTATGGATTTCAGTAGAACAAACCAGCACACCTATGATCCATTTTATGCCAGGCACTGTGCTAGGCACCAGGGATCCATGAGTTAATAGTACAAAGTCCCTGCCTTCATAGAACCTACAGAATGACGGCTGGAGCTAGCTTATTGCCTCTATAGTCAGCAACACGTTGCTCAAGTAAATACATGTTCTCAAAGATTTCTGTAGAGAAGATTGGGATGAAAGACAGTCAACATTCCCTCTCTTGCACATCACATGACTTAAATCATCATATACTTGCTCTTTTTTATATGGATGACCGTATTCTCCAGCACTAAACACACAGTGTTACTCATTAGCAAAGAGAACATACGTAGAATTCACCTTGAAAACGCGAATCAAGTCCCACAAGGCTAAGGTGAAAATCATGATGCAAACCAAGTTATCCACCACATTTGAGAATAGAATACACTCTCAGGTTTGTACAGTTTCAGAAAACAGACCTTCCTTGTAACTATTCTCAGGTAGCTATAGGCGGATATTTTCTTATAAAATGAGAGAGTAAATCAAAAAAGAGGGAGATGGGGCTCTAACCCAGAAGAGAAGTAAAGAAATGTGCTGGCCAACAGCTGGGCTGTTGACCTGGAGAGCAGGCAGTCCAGAGGGGACGAGGAGTTGGAGGGCTCCTGGAGGGACGTCACCAAGAGGACAACGGACCTGAGAGATTCCCTGACTTACCTGACCATCTGGAGCAGAGTTTGAGAACTGTTCGAAATTCTGAGGATGAATTTGTGTAGGTATGTAAAAACTGAATAAAATAAGGGGCAACGACAAACCCTAGAAAAAACACGTTTTACAATCAAGAAATGGTTCTAATACATCGCATGTTAACCATGCCGTGCGCAAAATCTACACAGGTTTGTAATACAAACACTGAACGTTAATTAAACTAAACATTGTGATGTAACCATATTGGGAGTCAGAGGGAATGGGACATGTGCTAAATTTAGAGCTAAGTCCCGGTCTTCCACAGGAAGAAGTCAACAGAAAATGTCTAAAAGTGATGGATTGAGATATACAGTAAAAGGACGTTATTTAGAAACATGGAAATAATATAGGAAGAAATGGCCGGAAGGGCTGTAAGCATCTGTCCCTGAGCAGGACCGGGACCAGGAGGTGAGGAGACGTGGGGCAGGAACTGCTGCCTTTCTTACAGGCCATAACACGGTTCAACGTGGCTTATCTACAAAGCACATGTATTACTTCATTAAATTAAACAACCAACCAATTAAAAACTATCTTGAAACATCATGGAGTTTTTTGAGGAAGGGAAAGAACTATAAAGGGAAACAAAAATATTACGAGTCGAGCTTCAGGATGTTTATTCTAGCTGGCCGCAAGTTCCCTGGACGCGACAGGAACTTGGTCAGAGCACAGAGCCTTCCTATGGCTCAAAGACTCAGGAAACCGAGCAGAGGCTGGGAGCCCCGTCTGCCTGCAGGGTTCAACCAAAAAGATCAATGTCACACCAGCAAAATCCCACCTGGATCAAGAATGTCCCACAGCTCAGGAGCACCTGACACAACCTTAATACACAGATTTCTATCTTGACTTGGGGAAATGCTCATTTTCTCTTTTTATTGCTATAATCCCTCCAGGTATTCTTCACAGCAGTTGTAAACAGTGATAAAGGGGAACATAAACCTAAAAACTCAACAAAACTTTGTTGCAAAGGGTTATTTAGCCACCCCGGAGTTTCAGAGGGCCTTCCTCTCCCAGGCTCTCCTCTTGGCCGTGCAGAAGGCTGCAGGGAGGAGCAAGGCACACTCGGACTCCAGGTCAGCCGGGGTCTGGGTCAGAACCCTGGTGCTGGCACCACTTCCTCGCTGAGTCATCTGGGACGGGCAATTTCCACCCTCTCCGCTGCAGTTTCCACATCCGTGATGCAGGGATAATGACAGTCCCTATCTCGAAGGAGCGTCACGAGGATTAAATGAGATAATGCATGGAAAATACGTAATGCTGTGCCTAGCACATGATTTGTTATTGCTATTATTTCCTCAGATAATCATGACGCTCCTTTACTTCGGATGAGATAATCTGAAATTAAGATTGTCCCTCTGATAGCAATCAAATGGAAATACTAAAATTTAAAGTAGAAGTTCCGAGAGGAAAGTTTCAGACACATTAGGGTGATTCGCGCTGTTTCAACACTGCCATGAGCTACTGTAATGCAGGGTGGCCGGGGCGGGTGATGGGCACGTGGGGCCGGGAGGGATCTGGCCCCCACACTTCCCACAGTCCGTGTCCGCTCTCCGGAGCATGCACGGCCTGTCCTCGCAAGTGGGGCTAGGGCGGCCCAGCCTGGGAGGCTGCCCAGCACTGCAGATGAGACAAACCAGAGCAATACAACTCCCCAAAGTGGCCACTTCGCTTTTATTTTCTTTCTTTTCTCTTTTTTGAAAGGACTGCCAACACATTCTATTCCACAGACCTCTGATGAGGTAGTTCACTTTTTGTGGAAAAGGAAGGAAAAGACCTAAAATCGGCTGGTCCTGGGCGTCTGTGCTGCTCCCTCAGACACGCCCCAGCGCTTCACTACACCATCTGACCTGAAGGTGGCGGTCTTTTTCTAACCTTGTTCCAAAAATTCCAAGTATTTAAAGAACGTAGTAAAACCTTGAAAAATGACTGCCGTCCAACAATACCACGAGAAAAATTATAATCCACTCAGAAATTTAAAGAAACCAAGACAACTCAAGTTAAGGGATGCTAATGTACAAGGTGGAACAGAACAAGGACAAATCACCTACATTTGCTTTCCTGTCCGGCTCCTGCCCAGGATCTCTGTCCAGATGCCCCCAGAGGAGCCAGGGCAACCTGAGATGACCTCTGGGCCTTGCAGGGACAGGGAGTGGCTGTGGGGCCCGGCCAAGGAGAGTGACCTGCATACTCAGCCCTCGGGGGAGGGGAGGGGCTCGCCTGGGCTCCTGCTCCAGTAGGCTCTCCCCTCAGCTCACTGCTCAGAGGCACCAGCTATGGGCCCCCGGGGGGCTGCTTCATCCCTTCCCCTGTGATCTTCCCAGAAAGAAACATCATCAAAAACAAGAAACAAGGAGCAAGTAAGTCCTTCCTCCTGAGATCTCACACCAGGAGGCGCCACCCTCACTCCCACCTCCCACTCCCACCACCATCTTCACAGAGGGGCTGCTGTCTTCCTAGAAAGAAGTGTGTCTTCCCCTTATGAGTACAGCTGATAAGGGCCCACGGCTGAGTGCAGGGCAGGCAGGTGGGATGGGTGCTGACCTGCCAAGGAAAGCAGATGGAACCTGGCCGGGCCTTCATGCAAGGTCTAGAAAACCCAGATTTCCAGATGCTTTCAATTGCCTCATCTCCAAATGGTAATGAAGAAAGAGGGTGAGTGCCCAGGGCAGCTCAGACCCTGAGAGGGACCCCCACTGCTGCCGTGAGAGGGTGCAGCTGGGCACGGATGAGCTGACAGGGCAGCTCACAGCCATGCAGGACAGGGTGGGAAAAACCACACCACACCACAGTGAGCTGGCCACTCCACGCTGGAAGACACTCCATCTCCTGTGTCCTACCGGAAGACCACGCTACACTTGGTAAAACACAAGAAAAACCTGGAAGAAGCACAAACACTGGACACAGCCAACTGTCAGACCTACTGTAGGTTTCCTCTGAGACCCGGAAGGCCAAATGTGCTTTCTGACCAGCTAGTCTAAGCATGTACGTTAACAACACAGGGGTTAGAATCCAGGCTCCACTGTTCTTGAGCTGTGAGACCTGAGGTGAGTTGCTTAACCTTTCTGGGCCTTGCTTCCTCATCTGAACACGAGGATGACACCTGGCCTGCTCATCTCCAGGGGTCAATGTGAAGGTCAAATGAAACAGTAAACAAGACAGCCCTGTGTGAGCCGTAGGGAGGTGCACAGATGCCATATGCAGGTTTACTCTTAATGAGATCCACGTGCCAGCCCTGAACTGGGGGCAGGAAGGAGCCTCTTTTCTGAAAAACTAGAAACCAGATCTTCCCAAAGAGCTGTTCCCCATGAATACACGACCCCACTCTGAGACACAGTAACTGCCTCAGCAGCCACTTCAGGGCCTGGGAGCCTCCAGAGAAACCTCGCCCTTCTCCACCTGGTCCAGGGCACAGGTGAGGATTCTCCTGGCAATCTAGAATTTAAACCTTGCTTCTGATCTTATTTCCTTATTTCTCCAATCTGATCCCCATACAAACCACCTGCCCTTCTTTCTTCCATAAGCCTCATCAATGTCTTATTTCCTTAGAGCTGCACTGGTCACATTTCCCAAACCAAAGTCCGGATCTATGGTCTGACAAAGGAATTTTAGTTGATTTGTGAATTTAGGCCTTTGAAAGAAGCTATAAAATATGAAAATTAAATCATCCTTGAGCCCACATTTGACCAACTGCCTTAATGGAAAAGAATAAGGTTATCTGCAGGATGTACAGCCGTCCCTTGGTATCCACGGGGATTGGTTCCAGGACCCTCTGGGATACCAAACTCTGTGGATGCTCAAGTCTCTTAGGTGGCCCTCTGTATCCACGGGTTCTACATCCGCAGACTCCACCCACAGTGGACCAGATGGTAAACACAGTACCACATGATCTGCGGTCAGTGGAGCCCGTGGATACGGAGGGCCGACTGCATCTGCAGAACTTCACGGCAGGCTCCCCCAGAGGGGAGACATGGGGCTCCCTCAAGCTGTGAAGACTGCTGACTCACTCCCCCACATCTAGGAGGTCCCACACTCTCAGGCTGTTCCAGCCACTCAGAAATAAAGTAAGGGGCCAGGACACTTCAGGCAGCAAAACCCCTGGCCGAGGACCTGCCATCCCCACACCTGGGCACTCTTAAGGAACTCCCTCCTCCTTTGCGGCCCAAATCAAGTGTCCTTACTTTCTTCTTTCTCCATGTGTCCCCGAGCACCTTCCTTCCCTGGCTGCCACCTGTGACACAGTAACATGCCCTGTCCTCTCCATTCCCCCAGGTAGTGGGGCAGGCATCACACACACACACACACACACACACCCACCCACCCCATGGGCTCTGGATTCAGACAAAGTTCAAATAGCCAACCTTCTATCCATGAGCCTGTCCGTCTCCAATACCCATTTCAACACCTTTATTTTGAGAACAAAAAGAAATAACATCATCACAAAGGCAATTCTTAGCAATGCTGCTTCCTTCTCTGTTCCATGACTCTTCACATGACAACAGCAGCCCCGTCTCACAAACTCCGCCGTTTCCACTGTCCTCTTCCTCCCACAGCGAATTAACCCCCAAGGCCTTTTAATCTTATCAACACAACATCTCTTCCCTCTGCCATTCCCTATTTCTCAGACCCTCGGCCACTGCCCATGCCTTGGTTTGGTCCTTGTCACCCATCATCTGGACCAGTAATGTCGTCTCTCTACCTCTAGTCCATTCTCTAACCTGCTGCAGCTGTCACCTTCCTGAAACACATGTTGCATCACATCTTCTCCTTAAAGGGGGCTGGGGTGGCAGAGTACATATTCGTGTTACGCTATACACGTATTCAAATCCAAGACTCACCGAGAAACTAGTAATGGTGGTTACCTACTTGGTGATGGGATAGGAATTAGAAGGACGGGAAGTCTCCCTCCATTCTTGTATGCTTGTAGATTGTTTGACCATGTGAATTTGCTACGTATTCAAGAAATATCAATTAAAAAAATATTCTGGCTCCCACCTGAATTTCAAGAGTCCAAACCACCTGGTGAGCAGATTCTCCCAAGCCTGGTCCCTTCCAGGTCTCTGACCTGACTTCCGGCTACATGACTACAAGAAACTCAGGTTCAAAAAACATTTGTGGAGTGCTTGACATATCCAGGGATGTTACGGACTATAACTGTCACAGTAATACAATTAGAGTGGTCCTATTAGGCCCACTGTACAGACTGGAGGAGGCTGAGCTGTGAAGTCATTTGCCCCAAACCTCGCCCAGCTCCTAAGAATTCAGATCCCAGCCTTCTTGTTCCACTAGAACAAACATTTGCCACTAGAGCATGGTGGAAGGTACATTCTAAAGTCCAGGTGAGAACATTCCTTGCTTCTCGCACTCCTTTGCCCCAAACCCTAAGAATCACAGAACCACATGTTGGAAAAGGAGCTCAGAGAAAACCCAGCCCAACTCTCTCCGATGCGAAGGGCCCCGCTACAATCAGCCTCTGCTTAGGGGGCTCACACTTGGAAGGCAACTGTTTTTACGTTTGAATAATTTCTTTATTTCTTCAACAGTACAGTGAAGTGGTTAATACAGAGTGAAGCCAAACTTTGGCATGGCCACCTCCTGGCAGGGATGTTGATCATGTACCTTAATGTTTCTGAGCCTCCATTCCTTCACTTATACACTGGACATAAGACCAGTACCTGTGTCAAAAGCTTGGCATACAGTGCTTATAACACAGCTCCATAAGTTCTGGTGACGCTCGTTATTGCCATCTTATATAGCCGAGGTGTGTCTTCCCTGTTCAGGTTTGTTCCTGTACCACATCACGGACCTTTTCTTCTTCCACATGACAGTGCTTCTTCAAAAGAGAATCATCTCCCTGTCCCTCCCTCTCCATCCCCAAGTTGTCCCTTCTCAGGCTGCATAGCTCCTAGTTAACCAAACCCTCACCGGCTCTCTTCCTGCTCACGGTCCTGCTTGTTCTGGCATCCAGACCATGACAGGCATTCAACATACAACCTTGTGCCTGGGCAGTGGGAAGAGCAGGGTTTGCTGGCTGTGGAGCAGGATGTGGCTGAGCTGCAGGGGGGCTGCAGGAACCCGCCATGCCCCAGGGTGGGGGGAGAGGAATTCCTCTAAGGCTTTATCAGGAAAACCACTCCCCGCACAGGCACAGGAGTCAGCTCGCAGCTCAACAGGGCCAGCTTTTTGTCAGTCTAAAGGAGCAGCTGCCCAACTCAGCCTCCAAGAACTGGACCTGGATTTCAGGCCAGGAGTCTTTAAGGAGCCCTCCCTGGGTGGAGGATCGTGCACTTAACGCTTAAGTCCTTGGATATGCAGCACTGAAATAATGTAGAAAGCGTATTTTCAAGCATCACTAACCATTTCTAAAATAGTCTTTGTTTTTTAGATTCTTCCTTCCTTTCTTCACCCTCTGCTGTTTTTCTCTTAGCTTCTAGTGGAGCCAAAGGTAACAGAGGGACTGACTTGCTGGTTCGCCACCAACGTAAACAGCCACCGACTAGGGGAAATGCTGCCGTCTGGTTTACACGATGCAGAGCCAGCAGGGGGCGCTCGTCCCCCAGATTATTCTTCCCTTAGCTCCTCATAGATTATGGCCAGCGCTAGACCACAGAAACAGGCTACTCGCTGGATACAAGTGGACCCTACAGCCTTTTGGTCACGATCTCAGGATGTGGAGTCAGCAGACCTGGATCTGAATCCCATTTCCAATGTCAGTTAGCTGCCGAACAGTGCGCAGGCTGTGTCACAGGATGAAATAAGACAACACACAGTGTTGGCTATCACCACGACTGGCACTAGTGCTGGTCCTACCACTGCTCAGGGTGGCAGAGTTGTGAAGATGTCTTTAGTGGTGACAATGGTAACATGGTAAACTGAAGAGTGAATTTCCAGAATAGCTGGTACCAAGGGAGGCGCTCCTGGACCCAGGACCAGGCAAACTCGGTTCTCCTCGTGGTTCTGTTGCTACCCAAGTGTGCATCGTGCCTTATCCCCTCTTGAGAGATAGTACAGGCAGAGGAGGGGTCAGACCCGGCCACAGCCATTGACTGGCTATGAGACAGCCATCTCCCCAGGCCTCCTCTATAGGAAGGAATAGAATTACCTGCCTCCTAGGGCTGGGATAAGGATGAAAGAAATCACTAATGAAAAATAGTTAGCACTGCACCCAGCTCATTGATTTCTCTGTTTGGTTTTTGTCAGCACTACCTACAACCCCATGATTCCACTGAGCCTGTGACCAGTACAAAGAAGTCGGGAGACGTGTGCACGTGTTGGATGCAAAGACTGGGAGAACCCAAACGCAAAGTTGAATTTGTTTAGGGACCTTCAGTGATATGTCACTTTGTTGGCTTCCTTATCAAATTAACATGCTTAATGTTTGAGGTTAAATTTTAAGTACAGTATATCCAAATGTGTTAAAATGTACTAGTGGAATTTATTTTAGATGGCTTTAAATTTTCCTAGAGTTAGAACAAAAATTTAGTAAAATTAAACTCTGAGAAGCCACAAAAAATCTGAGAACAAGAGGAACCATCCACACATGACAGGTTGCTCAGCATAACCTTGTTTCTGAAGTGCCACCACATGTTCGTTGTCACGGCACCTCGTGTTTCCAAAATAAAGCACGTGTTATATAATTTGAGAAGCCGGTGCTTGAGACACTGTCACAATGCTTTAAATAATTGTTAATTCTCCCCTCATTTCAATAAGTCAATCACCTTCTTTTCAAGGGTCTCTTCCCTTCCTCTAGCACAAGAACCACCCTTCAGGCCCTCACATTTCCACTAAAATCAAACACATACGCTCCTCACAGTTTGCCACGTATGCCTTTGTAGACATTAAACTCATTTGTGTATCATTGCAAAATAAGTGTCCATAATATCGTAATATTAGAAGTAACATCAACAATTGAGACTGATGTTAAAATACTAAAATAATTTCATGAGTGTTACAGCTGTGGTTGGCGGTATCTGATGGACATAATTTAAAATCATAATACAACAAGCCAGAAACATCAACCTATCTATTAGAAGGTATTGTTATTTTCTGAAATTATACTTTTTTAATCTAAAGGGCAAGTAATTTTCAATTGTGAAGAAGGACCGTTATTCCACATTAGCCTTAGCATCACCTGACAGACTGTGTATGTATTTGCCCGGGTGATTCTCGTTTGTCTTCTCCACCAGAACAGAGACTCCGTGAGAATAAGGACTTAGTCTCCTTTGCTGTTGAATCCCTAACACCTGAAACAGCGGCTGGCATGGAGCAAGTGCTTGAAAAGTATTTGTTGAATGAATTCCAATTTCTTCTAGTCTTCAACTCACGTCCCCTTAAAATATAATTATTTTCTCAAGAGGCCCAAGGGAGTTGACTCACATCAGGCCTTCCATTTATTTCAGGACCATTGAAGTCATGTGTTAGAGTCCAATCTATAGAGCCAAGCCTTTTAATTCATCAAGAAAAGGCCATATCCAGTTCAACCATTCAGACGATTAGGTATAATCCTGAACATCCATGAAACATGTTATCTCTGGACTCTATTCCAAATGGTTAGTGGGCTCTGCCTTCACTAAAATCTTCACCAGCTCCACTCACTGCTTTATACACTTCAGAGTCATCAGCTCTGGAATGTTCCTCCCCTTACTCTTCCCCTGTGTATATCAACCCTCTGCCTATCAGTGTAAGGGTTACTCCTCAAGGAAGCCTGCCCTGTTCCCCATCCATCACTCACAGCATTCAGTCTTCTTCCTTCCTGTGGCCACCACACTTCACAATGACCGCCTGCGTGATGGCTGCTTCATGTGCGTCTCCTCACCAGATCTCACACTCTGCACGGGCGGCACCCGTGGCCGTCTGTGCAGCACTGGGCCCCTCCTCGGTATGGCGCCTTACACCTGCAGGTGCTCGTAATCGTTTATTGAAGGCCCTGAATGAATCTATCAAGGGTTCCAAATGTTAAGCCCAATAAACACTAACAACAACAAAAAGAGGAATCGGGCATTCTGGGCCCTAATGGGTCCATAACTAGAAGGGACGGTCATAAGGAGGTGGCTGCCATAGGCTTTTTTAATTAAAAAAATTTCTTTTTATTCTGATAAGATATTCTATAGTCTTTTAAACAGGGAAACAACTACTGTCTTGGGACTTTGCTTCCCAGTGCCTTGGAGTTCTAGTCTTAAAAATATGGTCACAAGCAAAGAGAGGGATCTGCTTACACAGCAGATATGCAGACTGAATACACAATTCAAGAGACCTTTAAAATTGGTGGTGGCTTACGGTAATGAAAAGAGTATACCTGATGTAGATTTGGGCTCCTGTTTATCGGCTAAATAATGTGTCTGGGCCTCAGTTTCTTCATCTGTAAAATGGGAAAAACAGAACCCACCTCACCAGCAGTATGAGGACAGAATGAAATAATCAATGACCAAGTACTCCATAAGCAACGAGGTGTTACACAAACACAAGTTACAGAAAGCAGAAGCACCATCTGGACCAAAGGCCAGCCTTCAGCCAAAGAATCATCCACACTTCCCAGACAGCAGCAGCAGCCTAGAATTACGAAGGTAATCTTGTTGTTTCTTTCAGTGCTCCCACAGATATGGATTTTAACCCATCACCAACCCCCTTCTTGTAAAACCACTCAGCCACTTGAAAAGAGTGACCCCATTGGCCTTCTCTTCCCTGTTCTCAATAACCTCATTCTCCTACACCTCGATGGGCCCAATGACCTACTTTACATCTCTTTCTTCATTTTTTCCCCTAATTTTGGAGCAGGCTCTATCTTTCTACCAGCTCCCAGAGTTCACAATTATAAACAGCAATGCCAGTGGGCCACAGGAGTCCCCAAGCCCCCACTCTGATGATGGCTGGTAGAAGCCCCTCTGCCCATGGTGTCTCCCCCACCGGATCATCAGAGGCTTTCCACTGAGCTAAAGTACAAATACTCCAGGAGAGGTCACCTCCAACGGCTCAGCATCTGAGTTATTCACAACAGATGGTAAACTCATTCATGACACTCTTTCCTGATAACAGAATGACAGCAAAGTGGCAAACACACAGGCAGCATGGCACCTATGTGCTTTTGGTAGCCACCTGAGATCAGCGGGGTGGGACAGAGAATATGGAAAGGAGTTGGTGAAGATCCCGAAGACAAACTCGTGATTTCTTCAATTTTTCCTTCGGGCTCACCCACACACAGATGCAATGTTCATACTCACAGCCAAGGAGTGGGAGTGAAGAAAGGGTCTTGGGCTTGTGGAGTGGGAAAGAAAGGAGGCTCACATATGTATGGGAACTGATGGGCCTGGCTGAGAAACAATGGGATGATGGGCACTAGATGGGGCAGGGGAGATGAGACGGGAAAGAAGAAAAATAGAGTCCAGACACCAATGTTACTTGTATTTATGATATTATAATGCATCCCCATTCTTCATCAAACTGTTAAAGTACCATCTTGTTACTTCTTAAGAAGATAAAAACTTGCTATCTTGCGAAAACATAGACTTAGAAAGGCAGTATAAAATAATGGCTGAATGTTCAGGCTTGAGTTTTAAAAATGAGTTTGAATCTCTAATCAATCAGATATTAACTGTGTGACTTTAGAGAAATTACTTAACCTCTCTGTTTCCTCATCTATCAGATAGCACCTACCCTTATGGGGTCTGTTGCAGGATAAATATGATCATGTATATAATAGCTTCATGCAGTTCCAGCACATGGCAAGGCTCAGTAAATGTTACATTTTACCAAATTCAAGAGCTCTTAAGGTCGTTCCCTTCAGATCCAGTACTCCCTGGAGTTTGAGGTCTAGAGCATCCAGAAACATTCAGCTCTAAAGTTCTACATATCTGTCACCAGAGATACCTTTTTACTTAATTGAAAGGCTGCTTGGCTATTCTTCCCAGGTCTGTTCTCACACAGGTTATTTGTGAGGCACAAGGGCAGGGGATAGGAATGCGAAGGTGAACAGGAATGGGAAGCAAATCTTGGATTCAAGGCACACTCTCTGAGCACACTCACCGAGTCTGGGTCTCGTTGCTGTTCGAGAAAAGCTGAGAATTCCACCAGGCGAAGTTTGGTTGTGCCAATGGAGCGGCCCTGCCAGGCAGGGACCGAGGGAGCTGGGGCTGATGCAGGTTCAAATCCTGAAAGACCAATCGTCACCTTTAAAGCTGGCCATTTGCCGCCCCTTGGGCCTCAGGCCCATCCTGGGACAGGGCCCTACAAACAGGATGACCTGGGAGGAAAGGCCAACAGCCCCCTTC
Organism: Ceratotherium simum simum; assembly: GCF_057802395.1. Lineage (NCBI taxonomy): Eukaryota > Metazoa > Chordata > Mammalia > Perissodactyla > Rhinocerotidae > Ceratotherium > Ceratotherium simum. The sequence goes on from NC_141906.1 coordinate 17,097,225, forward strand.
CACCAGAGTCTCAGGGTAGATCTAAGTCAGGCAGTTGTGGGATTCTGGCCGAGGATCCCAGAAGCAGTGGCCAGCGGAGAAGCACAATGCATGTGGCTCCTCGTAAAGTCAACTTCAGCTCAGGTTATGGGCTGTGGCATGAGGACAGAGGGCCGAGCTGGGGACCAAGGTGAGAGTGCTGAGGGGTCAGAAGTGAATGCTTGCAAAGATCTCCTGTGAGACCGGGACGTGCTGGGCACGTCTTGTGTTTGTCCGTCTCCTTTCTTAAGACTAGTCAGCAGCATCTTAGAATATTCTCTCAGAAGGCTCCAAGATATTGGAGCAGAAGGCAGCATGTGAATGCATTTCAGTTTAGGGACTCAAATGGAGAGCAGCTCCAGTGAATAACTCAACGTGCACGCGTGTGGGGGAGGGAGTGGCTGGGCCAGCCAGATTCTTGGTTTCTAGTTTGGGCTTCCACGTAAGCTCTCCTTTAAGGAAAGGGTACAGGAACTGAAACCTACTTATCTAAGAAAGTGTGACTAAAACCCTATCTGCCCTCAAGACTTGGATTGCCCAATTTGGCCTGTTTATGATGAGGAAGGAACCACAGCAACTTCCCCTTCCAAGGATGACCCAGGGTCCTGAGTGAAAGTGATGAGGCTTCCTGTTTCTTTAAAAACCCATCTTGGGAGGTGACTGAGGAGAACTGGACATCCCCGAGACCCTCCTGAGCTCCAGGATAACCCCTGCCTTAAGGAGGGTGGGAGCGAGGACAGGGCGTCCACGGCTCTACAGATAAGGGGGGATGTGCAGCTGCGGAACAAAGCGACAGGCTTGGCTGTCAGCTGTGTGGGCATTCCCCCGAGAGGGAGTCCCACGGACACTCACCTGGAATGGGGGCCGTGACCGCCGGCTGGATGGGGTAGGCCTGCTGCACGAAGGGCTTGACGCTGGGGACAGAGGAGTAGGGAGAGTCAGAAACCACGACTGCAGCAGCGGCTGCTCCCCAGGCCTGACCTTGGCCTCCCATGGCTAGAGACCCAAGCCGGGGGCCTCCCCACTGTAAGCTTCCCCGCCTGCAGGCGGAAGCACAGCCCAGGCAGAGCTCCGCCACAACACAGTCGGTTACGCTCTCCAACCCAGAGGGGCCAGCAGGGCGCTGGGGACCAAACCACCAAGCCTCATGCCAGTTCAATGGGTCGAGCTGGACAGGCGGCAGACTGACTCCCACAGGCTGTGACATCGCCCTCGGAACCTCTCTTCTCGTCCCTGTGGAGACCGAGGTCAGCGGTCACCACGTCTAGGCAAGGTTTGCGACACACTTCAGGCTCTCCTTCTCTAGGCCAAATAGCTCAAGTTCTTTTGGGAATCTATGGGCAGGATGTCCTTTCTGCTTTTCTCCCCAGACTGCCCTTATCTCTGCGTTACTGGGCTTATTTCTTTTGGCCTCAGAGCATCACTAGGATTTTCTATCAGCTGCAGGCACTCCTCAGGAAGACCGCAGGCTCTACCCTCCAAAGCCATGAGAGGATGGGGACCCTCCTCCTGTTTCTGGCTGGATGACCACTGATACTCAAGGTGAGAGTGAGGTGTTTACACATCTCCTGGATCTCAGCAGTTTCTTCCCTGCTACTGGCCTCAGGCGACAGCAATGGGGACACTCGGTGATCTCAGGTTAAATCTCCTTTCTCCTCCCTGCCCCGAGGCTGTCTGGTCCTGGGAACACGCTACCCAGGGTGGGCTGTGACCACTCCCTTGTTGTCAGTGCCGGTCCCTCCTCAGACTTACTCTTGTGAGGATCCTGGCTGCCCTGTTTGTATCATTCCCGGCCAGAACTGGAAGGCAAAATGCAAGAGGGTTCAGGATTATGAGTTCACTTCAAAACATGGTTCAGGATGTCTATGCATTACAATCCCTGCTACAGACAGTGGGTTCAGATCATCCACCAGCTGCAGAGCGACCCTCCCAAAATGCAGATGTGGTCACTGCTACGCACGAGATCGCAGCCTCCATCCTCGGCCTAGCAACCAGGGCTCTCTCTAGCTCCTCTTCCCGATAACCCCCGAGGGCAGGGACCAGGCAGCAGCTCTTCAGTGCTTTTCTGACACCTAACAGAGATGGGGGCACACTGCAGAGGGTTCACAAATATTCTGTCTGACTGGTTTATCTATGCACCCACTCATCCTTCTCTTCCTCCTCCTTCCACTCTGAAACACTCCCTGTGAAGTATTCTGCCTCCACAGCTCACAGCACCGAGTGCCCAGAGGGGAGAGGACCAAGCTCAGAACAAGAGGCAGGGAGCTCCGAGATGCAGTGCAGACACCTCCTTTGCCGTGAGCTTCCCTGAGGCTTTTGGTGCCTGCTGACGCCCTGCTGGAGAGGCAGCAGGATGTAAAGGGAGTCGTACAGGGAGTCATAGGCCCTGGGTTTGAGCCCTGATGTCATTTTCCATGTGATGATGATCAAGTCACCCAAACTCTTGTTTTGTTACTTGGTAACCTCAGTTTCTTCATCTGTAAAATGGCATTAACAATCAGAGGCATTTAAGATTACTGCGAGGATTAAATGAGATCATAAAATTAAGCTTCTCGGCTCTTGGTAGGCACAAAATGAAAACGGAAAGAGAATACTTTGCCCCTTTAGGGACTAGTTGCCAAAAAGTGACCCTGAGGACACAGGAAAAGAGACCAAGGGCCAGGAAACAGAGAAGAGGTGGACCACAACCCAGAAAGGCACCAGAAAAGTGACACTTAATTCCATGTCTTCAGGGACTAAGCGTCCCTTCCTCTTCCTCTCTCTCTCTTCTCTTACTCCCCTCTCTCCAGCTCCCTGCCTCCCTTCCTTTCTTTCACCATTTTGCACCCAGCATCAGTTCACCACAAGGTGGTCTCTCCTCTCTCACACACCTGACTGGGTGGATGGCTTCACGCTGGCCCACGCTGGCCCCACGCCTCTAGAGGCCACCGTTACTGGATCTGGCTTGTGACTTACCCCCGGCGCCCCAGGGAAGGTGGGGCGTGGGATCCCTGGCAGCCCCAGCTTGTTGTGAATGGCAGTGGCCGAGACGATCTGGGCTGAGGACATGGCGGCCATGTGCTGCAGGGCCTTATCCTTTGCAGTCTGATCCTTGAGGGTGACAGGGACACACAGACTTAATACAGAACACACGGCTACCAGGCAGCTTAAACAGCACAGCCACGAGCGCACGGACTAAAATAGAGCCACAGGGGAGGCCGGAACAGCAAACATGCATGATAAATAAACACAGCCCGAGGCTACAACACACTCACCCTACCCTCACTCTGACTGGTGACTGGTGGCACCCAGGGGCAAGGTTTTCAAAAGAATTTTTTTTTTTTTTTTTGTGAGGAGGACTAGCCCTGAGCTAACATCCAACGCCAATCCTCCTTTTTTTGCTGAGGAAGACTGGCCCTGGGCTAACATCCGTGCCCATCTTCCTCTACTTTATATGGGACGCCACCACAGCATGGCTTGACAAGTGGTGCGTCAGGGTGCGCCCGGGATCCGAACCTGCGAACCCCGGGCCGCCGCAGCGGAGCGCACGCACTTAACCGCTGCGCCACTGGGCCGGCCCCTCGAAAGAAATTTTTTACTCCATTTTCCAACAGAATTGGAAGCCTCTAAGAGTGGACAATGTATTTATTTTTTCAGCTTCCAATGGGAGATTTCTCCAATTACTTCACACACCCAAAGAAAGAAAAAAAAAAACGGCCCTGCTTTTAAGCATACAGATGGGAGGACGGGCGAGAGAAGAGGCGTGGATGTGGATCTGCGGTGGACATCCACGAGTGCGGGAGGCCCTGTCTGTGGCGCCGTCACCGGGCCACGGTCCCAGGAGCTGCTGGAGTCGTGCACGGCCTGGAAGCCCTGCAGACACCTGGTGGGAGAGGCTCAGAAGCAGCGGGGCGGGCGGGGGGCAACGACAGGGCCAAGCAGCATGCTGGCGGGGCGCATGCTTTCTCAGGTACCCCCGCCGTGGGTCTAAGGCTACACGGGTACTTTCTATAGGCAAGGACACAGGGGATGCTACCAGGTGAGTGGTTTCTCCTTTTCCTAAATGAGTCTTTTCTAGAAAAGCCAAGGCTGATAACACAAAGCTAGCCAAAAAGTCCGCCAAGCACAGCTAAAATACAGAATACTCAATTTGCTGAAAATACTTACCATGCTTGTTACCTGGATACAACAATAAACAATTTGTTAAAAGGATTGCGTACAAAGGCAGGGTTATTTCTCTCTTCAGTTACAAAATACATATGTATACAAACACTCAATACTTGAGTACAATAAAATGTATAGGAGTGTGTTTTTTTTCACATTTTAGAAGGCACGTGTGCCCCAGATAACTATCTAGAAGGGCAATTCCCAACCACGGCAACAATCAAAACCTACTCCTAACTCCTCCACAGAGTGGTTCTGTGGCTTCCTCAGGACAGATGGAGAAATGGTCAGACCCCCGGTGTGTGACAGGCCCTGATGGTGCAGACAGGGCTTCATGCTTGGTGAATACATCAAGCCTCCGGGCTGCCAGTGGAGGGTCTATACAATCTATACCAGGCCCAGACGCCATCAAAGCGGGAATAAAATGGTGGCATCAAATCAAAAAGAGCGCCCTCCACAGCTGCCATTCAGAGTTCAGACAGTGAGTGAAGGTCCAGGGAAGCTTCAGGCTAAGACATCGGGTACCAGCTGAGAGGTGGCTTTAATGTCTACAGATTACCCAAAGGTGATGACTAAAGATGCTGAGGCGCCAAAGGCAAGGCCAAAAGGAGAAATTAAAAAAAAAAAATTTCGAAGTCTACAAGATAGCTACCAGGGGCTTCTAAGACCAATTAGGTGCTCCCAAGGTAGAGACACCATTTTGCCCCATAACTGCCAGGAACACCATGTGAATTTTCAAAGAGCTTCTATTAACCCTTGAAAAAGAGCCTAACACTTGCATACAATTTTATATTTTACACATTTCTCTGGCTCTCAACTGAAAGAATAATGAACCTCATGTAACAGCTTTTCGGGGATGCACGTGGTCATTATGAACATCTGTCAGGGCACGTGCTGTAGCTGAAGGACACTGTGAGGGCCCTGGAAGCTTGAGGGATTACTGGTCCCCAACAGAATGGCCCTGGGTGACTAGTGATACTTCTGCTGCCTCTGGTCAGATGGCGTTCTTCGAGTTGAGGCTCCATTTGCTCATCTGCTGAATGCTCTAACCTAACCCAGCTTTCTCTGGTAACTTTTTTAAAGATCCGAAACATTTCAGATACTGAGATGCCTGAAAAAAGACAAATCTTGAAGTCAGTGGAATTTTATGATAGACTCAAGGGGCATGTGCAAATGCCCTAAAGCCAAACTGAGGCTGACACACACAGGTCTCTGCCAGTCAATCTACTCGTAGCTGGTCCTATGGTTTCACCTGCCACCAGCTCCATCATCCCCTCGGAGGGTAATCCATGTACAACGAACAGTCACTCACTCCCTTCTCTGTCAGGAGCACCTCGACAGCAATACAAACTCGTGGGTCTCGCTTTGGACCAGTCACTTTGTACTCTAGCCCCCAAGCCAATTAACCCCTATTGAGAGGTTATAAGTGCCCTCAAGGTGACCTCTGAAACTGAAGTAATGGCATAGGTATAACCACAGGCGCCTTCCCCAACAAGGAACAAGCCTTACAACTTCTCCAGGGCCCCTTCTAGAGGAGCGGGAAAGCGGAAGGCCAAGCCTCCGGCCTGCTTGGCTGATGCAAATTCTGAGGAGTAACTACAAATGAGCCGTGGGCTTGGCTCTATCCCCAAAGAACATCAAGACGCCTCTCTCAGACCTGAGAGTGCTGTGTTTATGAAATGCTGATAACAGGGGTGACCCTGCTCACCCCCATACACAGTGCATTTGTGCACACTTGGGGGGAGTGATTCAAGAACAAATCAAAAGTCCAGGTCCAAATGGAAATGAGTTCCCCATGTCTCCATGGCCCACTCTTATTCTATAGCTGCTTGAGATGTTTCCCTCAGCTGGGCTGACTGCAAAGTTCTTCAAATCGTGAAAAGTTCACGGAAGTTTCCTACTTTTCTTTTTTAACAGGGAAATCAGTCAATGAGGAAAGGAGAAAAAAGTCACCAGCTTTGCTGTTTGTCACACAGCTTCAGAACATGGTCTTTTTCTTTTGTTAAAGAAAGTAAGGTTTGACTTTCTTATTACCCAGCACTCCACAAGGTATGTGAATGAAAACACAAGTTCAAAAGCAGGAGAGCAAATCAGTTGCATCTATGGCACCAACTTGCTCTATGCCAGGAAAAGGCAGACCTGCAGAGGAGTCTGGAGACCTGGTTCCAAGCCCACCTCCACCTGATGCCAATGGGCTGTGTTACTCTGGGCAAGTCATTTAACACTCTCTAATTTTCTTCATCTACAAAATAAAGCACTGTATTTTATTCTCTAAAGCCTTTCTGGTTCTAAAAGTATCTGTAGCTATGACTGTGGTTCCATTATAAGCAAAGACATCTTAATTCATATAGACAAAAAACCAGTAGTGAAAAGACAGCAGGATGTTGAAATTTGGGCAGCTCTCGGCCTCCTGTCCTAATAGAGAGAAGCCAAGTGTGGAGAGGAAATTTCATCTCAAGTAGAGGTTCTTTCTGCACTTGACCTACCTATTTGAGAATAGGCAATTTTCTGCAAATGGACTAAAATGTCTATACCAGTGATTTCCCCACCTTTTGTAGTAGAGACACTGACTACTCATTTAATTTTATAACATCTCCCCTTGATCTATGATATACATTTGAAACTTAAAAAGATTAAAAATTTTTGGTTAAAATCTAAAATAACCCTGTAGATAATAAGCGCCGCCAGGGATATATTGAAATCAGAACTGAGAGCCTGGCTGTAGACCCACTTATCCTGAAATGGGAGTACGGAAGGATGCCGAGCTCAGAGATTTCAATGGAAGGATCTCTAAGTTGTCATTTTCAGCCTAGAGATACATGCCTGGCTTCGAAGAAATTATAACTCTAAGTGTCAGACCTGAGTAAACTGTTTCTCTGGGTCACTCTAGTCTAATAGTCTGGACTTTTAAACATCCCACTCCATCCTCACCACTCACCCCCAGGCTAAAGCGGGGAAGGGGGAAGCTGTCACTAATTCATCCAAATAGCTAAAGCTTAAGTAAATTCAAAAATACATGCTACGTTTGTACATCATATTAATTTTATTCTAAGATGTTTTCAACACCCACATTTCTGAGATGTGGATGAGATTTACAAAGGACAAGCACGTTGTTCTATCTTGAAAAACTGTTATTAAGTCAATACTGAGTTATCACCTATGATGTCTTAGACCACAGGAAATACTCTGAGTGTATGCGGACATATGAGCATGCACAAACAAGAAACACGTGTCCTAGGAAAAAGCTTGGACAACTTCACAGTGACTCCTTATTTCTGACTTTAAGATTCTCTATCTCTAAGATTCCAAAGAATGAGGCCACAAAGAGGTGAACGCTTGGGGAGTGGGGAAAGAAAAGGCATATCTCCCTCTTCCAAACTGAACCCTAACTCAAGCCCATGACCTGGAATGTGGAAAATACTTATGGAGCAGGAAACATGGGCCTGAGACTGTTGATGGGCTGCTAAGAAAAAATGGCCCATGGAATTGAGAAAGAGAGCAGACAAAGCCCTCGAATTCAGGGTGCATGTCTCTGTACTCACTCGACTTTCTTCCCTGTCCAATTTCTGGCACACCGTGCTGTCAATGGCCTATCTCAGCCACACGGGGTCCAGCAGGCCATGTCATGCATAAACTCCTCAGCCTGAAGCCTTTCAAACTGTTATTGTTACTAAGTAAACAGGCTTTCATATTTCATGAAGCAGACCAAGGCTGCTGCTACAATTCTGGGTTCCGCTGACTGCCTCCTTTTTATGGTTGAAATGCACAGAATGTTTGGAAAATGTCCACATGTAATATACATGACAGGAAGGCAGCCTATCACAAATGCACATGGCTGGAGTGGTGTGCTCTTCAAACTCGAGGGCATTTTATGAATCAGTCTCTGAATAGCACGGGAGTCTTATTCCCCTCTCTCCTCTGCTTCCCCAGCTTTTGATTATTCTGGGGAATCAATTATCTCATAATTTTTAGTCATTAACCATAAACAAATTTTAAAGATAATATAGAAAGGTCACATGCTTGCATATACAATATTATAGCTGCCCATTAAATATTATAGCTGTTCCAATAAAATTATGAAATTTTAATGAACAGCATACTAAATCAATATATTCTAAACAGTTTACTCGGGGGCCATCATTTCAGAATTTAAAGACTTCAAACTAATTTATTCATACAGAATCCACCAATACATCAGGAAAAATACATAAAGTAAAAAAAGACTATGGATTCAAAAACTCTTGATAGCTATCAAATGATTTTCTCCATATACTGTTCCCAGCAACATAAAAATATAGTGCAAGAGAGGAAAGACAGCAATTTGCTTGTAAAATCACTTTTTCAGAAAAAGACAAAACAGAATACTTTCCTAAGTAATTTTGCAGATGTTGTTTCTAACCTTGCACTATGTGGATTCACATGACCTCTGTAATTACTAGCAGTAGCCCCTGAGCAGATAAACATCACAAAACCCTATGATGGTTTTGGAGAAAGGATGGAGGGCACTTGAATTTTTCTAGCCATGACCTCTAATTTGCTTATTATTAGAGAAAGCAGGAGTAAATACAAAAGGGGGCTATTTCGGTGAGGCAATAGCTAACGCTGAGGAGAGAAGGCACATTCATACCTCTCCTGACTTGCCATGTAATGAGTAGCAATTAATTCATCTTATTGTATTTCCAAATGCCAAAGACTCCATTCACATCAAAGAAAAATTTTTCAAGGCTTTTACCATTGTTCATTTTTAAATATATTGAGCTATATTTAGTATTTTATAATTGTCAATAGCGTTTCCTTTAATTCTAATGTGAGGCTTAGTATCATAAAAGATTGCAGACAAGGATCCAGGTGATTTGTAGGCGTTCCTGATGACTCTCCACCAGGAAGCCTGGGATTTAGGTCAGCTAATGCCAGGTCTGGGTGTTGGGAAAACGACATCCTTTTGACCTTGGCCCCCTTTCCCCTGGGAGGTAACAGCAAGAGGCAGGGGGTAAATCTCCCTTGAAAAGTCAGAGGGACCCAAGCTGGCAGCAGGCTCAAGTTTAGCTCTAGACTGAGTACCAGCTCCTACCATCATCTCCGTTTAATTCAAACATACAGACACAATGAAAAGAGGGCTCAGTTGAGGGAGACAATGTAAAAGCATCTTGTGCCAGGGAAATGAGCCCTCTCCTTGCCCAGTACTCTTTGGGGAGGCAGTATGACATTATGCAAAGAGCTTGGGCTTTGGTGACAGCTGGCCCTGAGATCCAATTCAGACTTATGACCTGGGTAAGTCACTTGGCCATTCTGGGCCTCGGCTTCCTCACCTGTAAAGTGAGGATGACACCACCCACCTTCAGGGCTGCTTTGAGATTTGCATCAAGTACTCCACACACTGCCCACGGCCTTGCCATTTGGTGAACCTGCAATCTATGGGACCCACGTGACCGACCATCCAGGCTCAATGCTGCTCGAGACCTGAAATGCTTAGAAACCCTGGGTTTTGATGAGAAAAGCTTTGGGCTCAATGTTATTCTAGAGCACTGCCTACATTGGAGGCCAATTAATTAGAGGATTTCTCCAGGAAGGGATAAAAATGTAGAATGAGGCTGTTCGCACTGCTCTTAATAAGAAAATCCAGGGGGCCGGCCCCGTGGCTTAGCGGTTAAGTGCGCGTGCTCCACTACTGGCGGCCCGGGTTCAGATCCTGGCCGCGCACCGATGCACCGCTTCTCCGGCCATGCTGAGGCGGCGTCCCACGTACAGCAACTAAAAGGATGTGCAACTGTGACGTACAACAATCTACTGGGGCTTTGGGGAAAAAAAGGACGAGGATTGGCAATAGACGTTAGCTCGGAGCCGGTCTTCCTCAGCAAAAAAAAAAAAAAAAAAAAAAAAGAGGAGGATTGGTATGGATGTTAGCTCAGGGCTGATCTTCCTCACAAAAAAAAAAGCAAAAAGAAAATCCAGACCTGGCTCCATTCACACAGAGAGGTAAATGTATTCAGTCCTCTAGTTTACACTGTAAGTTCTGCATCACCCCATCATCAATGAGAGGTCCTAATGCCATCACACCCAAGCACGAGAAATTAACTGTCTCCCATTTTAGTTTTAACCTGGTTAAACTAAAAACAAGGTAATGAAAATATCATTGAGGAGACGGGGTACATGTCATGAATGCAAAAGAACTCCCCAAAGATTGGGAGATGCCAGGAAAGGCGGTGTATCATTTCCCAAATCCCACGACTGGGACAAGTGTCTTGGTGCTGGCGCTGAGACAAAGGAGGTGGTGGTTTCAGGCTTCCTCTGCTTTGTGTTCTGCTAACAGCCAACGCTTGAAGGAGCAGAGTGGCTCAGAGGGCCAAGGGGAACACTACTGGATGAAGTGAAGCGTGTCTTCCCCGTGGACAGGCCGATTCCTGGATGCAATCAGTGGTGATACAACAGGATCCAGCAGCGTGGACTGCAGCAATGCCCCGGCAAAGCTCTTGAACTCCTCAAGAGAATTCAATTAACAATTTGAACTTTAAGCTCTCTGCTTATTGGAAGGAATGGCAGATTGGAAAGAATGGCCTGTTCAGAAATCAAATCACAAAGGCCGCCAGGGAGAGAATGAAGAAAATGGCCCCGGGGAGTACACGTAGCTCGTAAATTAGTCACCAACAACTGCACACAATCAGAGAAGCTCAGGCCTTTTTCTGCTCCACTGGGATGCTGCAATGTCAGCAAGCATAGGCTTTTATTCAATACAAGTCCGAAACTTGACATGAGGACGTGTACTGCCTCAGATGTATTCCTTCAGGGCAGAATGAAGACTTCCTTTCCCCTTAGTACTTTCACCAAAACACACTCCAGACCGAAGTGGCCTGGTCCATCTTCATGGGAAGATGATGATGGTCCTCGGTGTGGTGGTCATCTGCAGAATTAGGTTGTGACTCCCATAAGCCTTGAAGCCAGCAAATAAAAGGACTGCCTTTCAGCTGCTATCAGGGAAAGGAGGCCTCTAGGAAGGGACTGGACAACCTCTCAGGACAATCAAATATATCGACTCAGAACAGGAAACTTTAAGTAGGAACTCTGAATAGGAAAGAAAAGACTGCTTAACGCATGGAGAATACTTCTGCATTCTTTCTACATGCTGGGATAATAAATCCCTGGAGCTTAAAAAAAAAAAAAGTTAATGACCTTCTGATGAATTAACAGTGAGTGAATAAATCAAAGTAGGGAAAAATTTCTAAAGTTGCAAGCTAGTCCTCAGCCCATACTACACAAAGTCTTCTCAGACACAGTGCTGCCTCTCACTGCTCAATGGCAGAGTCCCGTGAGGGGCTAAACTAGAGGAAAGGGGGAGATGGAAGACACTGAATGAGACTGGTGTGGATGACACTGCTGTAGACGCAGCTAGTGACACAAGGTCCAAGGGAGATCTCTAAGTCAGCATCCTTGCAATTCCCAAATGCATGGTCCGTAGACCGATAAGGCCACTTGCCCACTGTAATTCCATGCATCTATCTTCTACTTTATAACTAGAATCACGCCCAGCTACAAAGCTGTGTGTCCCGTAAAACCTACCTAGCACCTGAAGAGTGATGAGTCAAAAGGAATTTGTCTGGGCAGGAGCCAAACACACAGCACCCCCATGACTGAGAAATGACTCCCACAAAGCTCAGCTCACTTCTAGACCAGCAGTTAGCAGTCTGACTCGTTTCTTAGACACTTTAGCCCAGAAGATTAAAACAAAACAAAGTGTATGTTTAATGGCCAAAATTCTGGCACTCTGGCCACAAACGCCTTGCATTTCTTTATCCATCCTAGCAGGCTCTTGAATCTCAACTGCACTCTGCTGACCCCTTCGCCCTTCTCCCTACTGGCCCAGTCTCTCTGCTTCCGGTTCTTCATCTCCCCACGTCCCTCCCTGACCACTTCAACTATTCCCTAGATTTTCTTGCCCCCCTGCATCTCTCTCTCATGACTGTGGTCTGTGTCCAAGGCCACCCCAAAATGTTGGCCAAGTCTATCTTGGCTTAGGCAGCTATAAATTGTAGAGGAAAGCCTCATGTTGGTGCCACTGGCTTTAGCACGAATTCATTGTAGACAATGGGTAAAAATCTAGATTAGTTTTAGGACGGGGCAAAAGAAAAAGAGATCGTTGTCACTGGATTTGATTTTCTCAGGGAAATAAATGGAAAGGAGAGACACTGTTGGGTGGGGGGGAGACTGAGATTAGGGAAGAGGGCGGATAGAGGAAATCAGAAAAAGTAAGAATAATGTTTTCCCATTTGATTTCTTTCACTTAAAAAAAAATTAAAGGAAATATGTCACAATGAAAGTGATCATTTCCAGATAGTACAAACATGAATGGTTAATATGTCATTCTCTGCACTTTGTTATATTTAAAATTTAGCATCAACAAAAACTTCAGTTAATTTTGATGCATACCCTCAGTGAATTGCCATTACTTTAAAAGAATCCAACCATTAATAACCTAAGTTTTAAATGCTGCTATTGAAAACTTTTGGTGTACATTTGTCATACTTAATAAAGATAGAACTTTTAAACATAATTTACTCTTAAAAACAATGAGGAAGAAAGAGGACAGCTGTCCGAGGTGACAGGAGTGGAGGACGATAAAGACTGAGGAGGGTCAGGGAGCCAGGCCCCCAGGGTGTGCGGTAGGCCCCTGGTCCAGGCCCGTACCTCTCTCACTCAGACTCCTACAGCAGCCCCTGAATCAGTCTCCCTGCCTCCAGCTTTGCTCCCTCCGAGCTATCCTCCGAAAACGGCTGGAGAGATCTTTCCGAAGCATAAATGTGAATGACCCCTGCGTGCTCCCCATGGCCCACAGATGAACCTCACTCCTCAGTGGGATGATCCAGGACCTTCCTGATAGGCTCCTCCAGTCTCGTGTCCCATTCCATGCCTCCAACAAGATGGTGTTCTTCCTGGTCTCCAAACACTCCCCATATCTCAGGGGAAACTCTTTGTCTTTCTCTATGCTCAGTTCTAATGGTACCTTCTCCACGAGGTTTCTTTAATTCTCCTACACTCAGAATTAATCGTTCTTTTCACTGTGAAGTCTTGGCACTACTCTGTTAAATTTCTACTGCAGATCCCCCTAGCTAGGGACAATCTACTGGAAATCCTGTACAGCAGTCCCCCTTAACTGTGGTTTCAGTTACGCAGTCGACTACACTCCAGAAGCAGATGATCCTCCTGACGTACTGTCAGAAGGTCAACAGCAGGCTAACGCTACGTCACAAAGCCTATGTCATTCACTTCACTTCATCTCATCATGTAGCCATTGTATCATCTCACATCATCACAAGAAGGGTGAGGACAGTATGGTAAGATAATTTTGAGAGAGAGACCACATTCACATAACTTTTATTACATAACATTGTTTTATTACATTATATTGTTATAATTGTTCTATTTTTTTATTAGTTATTGTTGTTAATCTCTTACTGTGCCTAATTTATAAATTAAACTTTATCATAGGTATGTATGTACAGGAAAAAATATAGTGTGTACATATGTATATATATGATGCAATACCATCTGCAGTTTCTGGCATCCACTGGGGGCGAATCTTGGAACATATCCCCTCTGGATAAGGTGGGACTACTGTATTTTCCCCAAATGTGGCCAAAAATAACAGAAAAGTTTAGTATTCCTCAAGAACAGAGACCCTGCTTATTTAAACTCAATGCCTGACTTTTACTAAAGAGTCTAGAACATACTGGACTCTCAATGAAAAGTTTACTGGACTGAATGAAGTAATCATTTCTGCACTTTTAAAGTTGAAATCGACACGGAAATCTTAAACTTTTAATAAAACAAATTTTATTATTAAAGTCCACACATTTTGGGGTGATCTGGCTCACAAACAAGCACTTTGAGAATCCCTGCAGTTAGCAGAAGCATAAAGCTGACCCTTGGAACTTATTCTAATAGATTTTCAGGGGTATGACTTCTGAAGCTGGGATGACTCATCCACAACTGTGACACGGGAATGACGGCTCTCTTCTCAAGTCTGTTGTCTTCAGAGGAACATGGCAGAACAGGCTACAGAACTTGGAAAACATGGGCTCTAAATGGGACACACGAGCTGCCCTGTAAAGGTTAGGAAAGACAGCCGAGAGGCAGTCATCTCCTTTTGCCTCTGCCTAAAGCAGTGTGGTTTTTCAAACCTCATTCAACGGAACAGCTAAAGAGGCCATTGCTAAGGATGAGAGATCGTGAACTTCAATTAAAACAGCTTTAACTCTTTTATATATTGAAGGTTTCAAGTAAGATTTCAATCTGAAACATGAGCACGCTGCTTAAAAAAAGGCTGGAAAACCACTAGCCTTAAGAATTCAACACATCCTTCTCCAGGAAGTGAAGAGAGGCTTCTAGACAAGAGGCCTCACATGGAAGCCACATGTGGCAGGGGCCTCAGGTATAAGCAAACCACTTTTTCAAACTCCAAGGACGGGTAGAGAAATGAGGCTTGGCTTCAGTCTTCATAGGAGGGCCACAGGCCTTTGTCCACCCCAGAGAACGGAAATCCTTTGACTTCTGAGCATGTGGAGAAATGGCGAGCAGCCTGGCTGAGGTAGGAAGGGCAAGGACAAGTCCTCAGATGGTCAGTCATCAGCCACCTTCACCAGGAAGCTTTGCTATATCTTCTCAGGCAAAGCACAGTGTCTGTTGTAAGTCTGGATATTTCCTGCCACCCCTACCACCCACCCAGAAGCTATCGTTGTTGTCTGTTGGGATGACTTCAACTTTCTATAGCGAGTTCATCTCATTAGTTATTGTAGAAGGCCAAGAAGAAGTGGCTATCAGCCTGACCCCACAATGAACTCAGCAAGGATGCTCATCCCTGCCTCCCAGGGATGTGCTGTTAAGACTCCAGAGCTGAACAAGAAAGTGCGGACGGAGCGGCGAGATCTACCTCTTCTCCAAGGCCAGCAGACCTGAGCCCGTTTCCTGGCAATGGCTGGTTAGGAAGGTTAAAGAGAGCAACTCTAACATAAAACACCCACGGGAGCTGAAGTCAGCAACATCTCTGCAGGCAGGTGACAGCCAGCCTCATTCTCCTCCACTGTCCTAAGGCCCTCAGAGTGGTAACATGGCAGCTCTGCAGCTAGGACCACATCACCCCCCGAGTTACTGATGATCACCACAGTGTCAATCACAAATTAAGTCCACATTTTGACCAAGGGCTCAAAGTTAAAAATTCACCTTACTTCTAAAATCTGGGTGCTGAGGGTGGGGCTGGTAGCAAGGGCTGCGTGCCTAGATACAAGAGATGTGAGGGGTGACGGGTTATCTACAGTGTGTGAGGGCGTGAAGCTTTCTGCTTGAAAACATTCTCCCACCTCCACTAGAGGAAACCCTGTCTGAAACAGGAGTGGTTTAGGATTCATAAAGATCTGAGTTCAAATCCTGACTTTGACACTTACTAGGCTTGGGGGCTTTTGGCAAGTCAAACTCCAGGAGCCCTGGTTTCCTAAATATTATTCCTCAAAATCGGAATAGCGGAGCTTACTTCGCAGTGAACTTACATGAGAGCACACACAAGAGGTCTGCACTACACTAACTCCTGTCTTTCGGTCCCATCCCAAGCAGCAGCACATTGTCCCTGTAGCTCGTCCCTGGGATTCCCCCCATGTTTTATTTTGGCTCTTTCTGCTAACCCTTATCCAACAGCGCCCTACATTTCACATTTCCCTTTACAAGGCCAGCTCTATGAACAGGGGGTTGGCTGTAAACTGCCCACCACGATGAGCGCCAGGCCTGGAACACTCAACTGGTATTACTGACGGGAAGAACAAAGGCCTCTATTTTTCCAAGAATGATGTGGTAGGGAGGGAGGAAAGGAACTACGAGAAGATGGAGGTGGTTCTTGGAACTGAAATGCTGAGCCAGTTGCTCCTTGACTGTCTGTTTCTGCCTCCTCCTTGTGTCTGCCCCAAAGGAGAGTGGGCCAGGGCTGAAAGTAAGGGGAAAGTTTTTTTTTTATTTTTTAAGAACAAACACAAATACAACTGTGTGTATATATATGTATAAAGTAATGGCAAAATTATTTCCATTGAGTAAGATTCCTAAAATCACCACGTGAGAAAGAGAGTGCATCCCAGAGGGATCCCTTCTGAACAGGAGAGCTTTATTCATCACTTATAGGGCTTTTGGTCTACAGCTGTGGGCCCTGGTGGGTCCAGAGGAACCACATAGACAGTGTAGAAATACAGCAATTCATAACATCGCAGATGGAAACACAAAATTGATGTCTGTAAACTTCTTTGTACATCATTAATTCGTTAGCTCAGAGAAACTAGAAACAGAGTCAGAACTTGAGCAAACACTGGGGAAGTTACATCCACATAGAGAGGACTGCATCTTTGGTTAAAAAGCAGGATCTAGGAAGTTATCTTAGTCTTCCAACTGCTCAGCCAGTGCAGCTAAAAGCCAGCCACCATCAGCCACACGTGCGAGCGAGCCAGCATGCTGCCCACTGCAAAGGGCACACCAAATGCTCCTTCCTAGTCACTAGTCCTACTCCGCAGCCAGTCTTGCTTGCATTAAAAAAAATTGGAGGACTTTGGGAAGGGTCCCAGTGTTCACCACTCAGTGCTGTGAAATTACACTTTGTTCTTTAGATTTAGAACAAAAACACAAATTTAACGAATATATGGAAAAAATCAGAACAGGACAAAAAAAGGAATGGGGGAAAGGCAACAACATGGGCTACAAATTCATTTTTATTATAAAGTAAAGCTCCTCCATGCAAAAACTATAATCGTTTCGCATTTCTAAAAAGGGCATTACAGAAAAAAAGGTCATGTATGTTTTACTACAAATTTTGGAAGGGGAGAAAATAGGGAGAACTTGCATTTAACAAATTGTCCATGCCTCCATTTTTGCTATGAAATATATATTAAGAGACTGGAAAATGAGGCACTTGTAAAAAAAAATTCAAGTAAACTCAAGTATGAATGGAATTGCAAACATTGATTTGATCAAGAGCTTTCCCATCTCTAAGATCCATCTTTTTTTTAAAGGTCTCATCTTAAATTTCTTTTTCAATAAAAGAGCCCTACACTGAAAAAACAACATTAAGCAATGTGCAAAAATCTGGCAGAAAATACTCTCCGTGTTCGAAGAACACATGAGAAATTAACAGGAAAAAGATGTATTTTCATAAGTATTCTTGAAAATACATCAAAAACACAAAATAATTTCTAAATATTTTTTTTAAAGTAATTTCATGCTGACCATGAAATGATTTTTTTTTTAATGATTTTTCTTTAAATATAATTTCTACACCAACTTTACATCTCTGGACTTTTTTTCTTCTCTGAGCCCAGGGCTGCTTGGTGGATATTCGAAGGGTGAAAAAAAAATCATGTTTCTGTGCTGAAAAGTTATCAAGACCAGCTCTCTGCTGCATTTGCATTGTTACTGGGGACACACACACACACACACACACTCTCTCTCTCTCTCTCAGCTTAATGTGAGGCTAGTACAGAAACAGAGAGATTAGACACAAAGAAATGTAAACAGCTCTCACATGCGAGGAAACTAGGTTACGAGAATCCCAGCACCAGGCATTCACCAGTCACCATGGAAAACAGGAAGTGAGATGCATAGCAACCACAAGCCAAAAAGCAGGAAAGCGCATACCTTTAGCTTGGAATGAAAATCACGAGATTTCCTTCTGGCAAGAACCTGAATGTGACTAGACACCTGCAGGGTAGGGGAAGGGAGGAAAACAAAGGAAAAGCCTGTAACCATGGAGATGAAAAGCCCCCTACAACTGGGCAAGCCAGACGTACCTTAATGGCGGCTTGAATTTCTCGAACTTTCTTTCTTGCTAAGACCTGTATATGACTAGACACCTACATTGTTCGGGATTATGAGGGGAAACAAAAAACAAAACAAAACAAAACAAAAAAAGGAAATCAAATATAAAATTGCTACTCCTTGGGAGGGTTTCGGGGTGGGGGGTGGGGGGGGGGAGGTTATTTGCATCTCAACAAAGCTCTGCAGTTAGGAATACACAGTCCCAGCCAGACACCAAGCCCCCAGCGCTGCTCTAAGCTTTTCAGACTGGGTCATCACTGCAGTGACTTGATTCAGGATGAAAGTTAGGCTGATCTCAGTTTTCTCACCAGGGAGAAAGTCATGGGCACGGGATGCGAGGGGGAGAGTGGGGTTGTTTTCCTCATAAAATTAAAAAGGTGGGGGTAGAAGTAAATGAAAACATTTATAGCTTCTCAGTTATCAGGAGGGAAAATCCCTTTTTCTCAATTTAGAAGAGACGATCCATAAATTAGCACATTCTGCAGAATCAAAAAGCTGAAGCTGTCGGTTGTATTCTGATCTCATTACGAGCTCTGGATTCTGTAGCAAATGTTAAAATAATACTGACATGTAAATTAGATCTCAAAGAGAAATGGAAAGACCCAGTTAGCAGAGCATTTTTTTTTTTTGCCCTTATAAATATCTTTAATCCTTCCACTCTTTTGGATATTGACTGGACGCCAAGTGGATTTGCATATTATTACAAAGCGAAAAGTGTGAATACAGCCAGCCAGCCATCCTGTTAGAAATCTGGGTTGAAAACCACACGGATTTGCTGAACAACAAATTCACATTGGAGAGGTATCACCAACTGCTGCCTAAAAACATCCCCAGGATGCCGGGGTGTGGAAACCAAGCCAAGCCCGGCTTCTGAAACACAATGATTCCACTGGGTAAACAAATTTGCATCTCTTTCAGCGGGACTCGCTTAAATTTAGAAGAGTCCCCCAGTGAAGGGGTTGGGCACACGACCAGAGCTCACAGACCAGCAGACAGCCCAGGTCCAGCACTTGCAGTATGTTGGGAATTAGATCTGTTTGTTTCAGAAATTTAGAACCTTCCATGTAAAAGTTCAGCAATCCACACTGCGAGGCAATTACTTCATTTCAAACACTCTAGCGACTCTAAGAACAGGATTTACGATAATAAAAGATCTTTTTATCTTTCACTTTGAGTTTTGAGTGTTAATTTGTTTTTCCATTTGCTTTTGTATTTATTTAGTAAGTATGGAGAAGAAGGAACTCCCCCATCCTCTTCACTCCTCCATCCGGCTCTTGCTTTTACTTGTTTTCACCCGAATTTTGTTCTTTTGGGATTCTCTGAGTTGAAGAGGGCCACCGTCGGGGGGAACATCCACCGAACAGACAATGTCCTGCCTCTGAGCACTGGCAGGAGGCCACTTCCCTCTGTGCTGACTCAGCAGCCAGGCTCCTGGCTGGGGCACAGGGAGCATTCCTGGGGAAAAGCTCTCCCCCGTCATAAACACTCACGAAAACAACTCATCACCGAGCAGAGAACTGGAACCTGCTGCTCAGGCTTAACGAGACCACAGCTGAGCTTGGCTTTTGGTTTGATTATAGTTTTTAAAATCCATGCCAGATCAATCAGCATAGGTCAACATTAAAAAAATAATTTTTTTTCTGTTAACAACTCACCCGTGAGGTTTGTATAATTTTTTTCCCCCTTTCCCTTTCTTTCTTTTTCTGTTTGTAGTTAAACACACATTGCTCATCCATTCCAGTTCTGAACTGGGTCAGAGATTTGGGCTGCTTGACATCAGAAAGCACAAGGAGAGTCGGAGCCCTGACAAAGGGCAGAGGAAAATTCCTGCCACTACTCTGCACAAAGGTATTTCAGTTGTAACTTCATTTCAGTCACAGCAGCTACTGACAAAAAGCCACAGCTTACGGAGCGACAGTTCCCTGGACGCACATCATTCAGTATCATTTTCAGGCCAACACTTACGGCTGCTGGTGTTACTTTTTCATTGAAATGATGACTAATATGTAATTGTTCCAGGATTTTACAATGTGTAAAATCTCCAAATTTCATGACTCCAAGCGTATTTGCATCTGCAGCTTCTGCAATGTTTGCAGATGCATAGGTTGGGAAAGAAATTTAAGTCTGAAAACACAGTAAAGGAGCAGTTCATACACTGCCCTTACCAGTGAAACTTTCCCAAATGTGTATAAAAAGAACTCTAGAGACCACATCATAAAGGGTCACTGAAATGATGAACAGTGAAAACTGAGCCAATTTAATATGCCTACAACACTGACGTCCTCACAGGGAACTCAAAAATTGGGGCTCCTAGGAGCCAAAGCAGAGCCAGCCACTGCAGCCACAATGCCTCCTGGGGCCATTCGCTGACATGCACAACTTCCAGGCGGGTTACTTTACCTGTTTTCTGGTCCTCGTCTTCCCTGTCCTGAGTTTGATGTATCTGGCTATCAATTCATTCCTACCTGAAAGAAAGAAGAATTTACAGTAAGATAGGTTACTTAAAAAAAAAAAAGCCTCTGAAAGCTAAGAAGAGAATTCAGAATCAAGAATTTTTAAGTTGCAGGTCTAAGTTTATTAATGCTAGAAAAACAAAACAGCACAATTGTTTGCAAAAATATTTACTAGGGGAAATTAGGATGAACGGCATTTAATATGAACTATGATCAGCAACTGAGGATAGAAATATGCCTTGTAAAATTGTGCCTTTTTGTTTCTTTGCATGCTTGTACCTAAATGGGTGGTCATTTCTAAGAGCAGCAAATACACAGATTAGTGTGGGACCACACAAACCTGGTTCTGTTCTGGTCCTATTTTTCATATCCATTCCTCCGCACCCAGCTTTCTACTGGCAGTTAACTCCAGTTAGTCATTATAGCCACAAGAGAATGAACTGCAGTGCCCACGGAAACCCTACAGTGATAAGAACAGCTAACAGCACGAAAGCAGACACCCCCTAAAGATAGTCACTGCCCTAGTAACTAACTATACACAAGATCATGTCGGTGAGAAAAAACGACTAAACATCCTCCTCAAACCTTTATAACCTTTCTCCCAAAGAAAATGCCTAAAAGTATACACAAATACCTCCCATTCCTACCCCCCGAGGAGATTGAGAAGTCTCAAACAGATAACCTGACCACAGAACTATAAGATAATGGGGAAATATATCCCTGAAGCTAAGTGGAGAAATAGATTACTAAGCTACTACATGAAATAAAAATCCACTCATACATGACATGGGTCCAAATTGTAAGTATAATCATAACTGGATAGCTAGCCATGTAATTTGTGTTGGCTGTCTTACTTCCCAGACACACTGCTCTCCTGAAGAGGGCAAGAACCCTGTCTTGTTCCCCAAGTCTCCCCAGCACCCAGCACACTGCTGGGCACACAGAATAAATAAGGATATAACAGCCTGTGGTGAGAGAGAGTGAGCCACACCCCCAGATCTCCCCGGGCAGTGTAAAGAACTGGCAGCACTGATGACCGACACAACAGTGTCCTTATAGAAATCCCGTCTGAGAATTCTAAACTCTCCTATCACTGCCTAGAATATTTCTGTAATCACGGCTCTGCCACCACCTGTCTGGGTGAGGACTGCACAGGGCACAGTCCCCACTGAAAGGCAAAGGCATCGTAGACTCTTGGGGCTGGAAAGCACCTCTGGGTCATCCACTCCCACCCCTCAGTCTAAGTCCTTATAAACCTAAGCCAGCACTTCTAGAACTGAGGAAGCAGCCCATTCTATCTTAAAACATATTTAAGAATAAAAAGACCCTCCTTATTTGGGGTTTCCTGTAACTTGCATCCCCAGATTCTTCTTGCTCCTCTTAACAAGGCTAGTCCCTTACGCACATGACGCCTTCCAGATGTGAAGGACAGTTTTCAGGTCCTCCTGCAGTTGTACCCAGGCTAAACCTCCCTGTTCCTTTGTTATCTATGACAAGCTTTGGAACACTTCCACACCCGTCCTGTGACCATCCTTTGTTTATCTGCCTTTCATGGCCTGGAGCCCACAACTGTAGTGATGCTCCTGCTATGACAGGTCCCAGCAGAGTAGATCTATCACCTTCCTCATCCTAAATGCTTCACCTCTGTTAACGCAGCCTAATGCCGCACTAGATTTGGGGGACCAGAAAAAACTGTCAATTTATGTCCACCTGTCAACATGAACTCCTAGGTCTTTTTCATACAGGCTATTCCTCATATACATTTCTTCTCCTGTTCCTAGTCTCTTCATGCCTAGTTGGGATTTTCAATCCAAATACAGAACTTTATATTTATTTCTATGGCATTTCATCCTCTTAGATTAAGCTTATCATTCCAGTCTGTCAGAATCTTCTCAGATCCTGATTCTGTGACTGAACTTACCCTTTAACCACAGAAAAGGGACCTCTAAATCAGTTTTGAGGATTGCTTCTCTAAGCATTCTCTTTCAAACTTTTAAGAACCACCAATATTCCCTGTAGTGTCATCGGGTCTACTTCTCCATCTCTCAGATGGTTGTACAGATTTTGCAATTTGTCTCAAAGGCTCGCTGACAGCAGAGCCCAGCTAGGAGTGCCTAATTACCAGAAGCCAGACCTCAATGACAAGGTCTGCAGACGAGCCAAGCATCCTCCAGCCCGGGGCCTCACCGCGCACCCTGTTCAGGGCTGTCTGAAGGGCCAAGACGAAATAAATCCAGGGCTCTGTGTTACATGCAATTTCATCTGAACCTTGTCCAGATGGCAAACTTGTCTCCTGCCCCCATACTTGCTTATTTTCTATGAAAGCAGACGGAATAGCTCGGTATGTGTGACATATCACCTGTGTAACTAATTTTTAATTTCCTATGGCATTTGGTTGAATGGATGAGATCAACGTCCAGGACACTCTTGACTGTATACTGTGTAGTCTATGCAAATGCCACCCCTTGGGGTTAAACAATGTCAACTTACACTCTGATTAAAGTACTTCTGAAGATTACTACTTCTGCAACAGGCCCTCACTGAGTATCCACTATGAGCCGAGTGCCACGCTGTAGTCATCATTTCACTGAAAGCTTATCATAACTCTTACATTCCTGTTCTTCACATGAGCAGGATCACCTTTCAAAAGCCTGTGTTCTTTCTTTCACACCATGTTTCAAGCCACAAGGAGTAATTAACCCGAGGGTCCTATGTGTGTCTTCTTGTCTCACCAGAAGGAATATCACTGATTCCGATTGTAAATTCAAATTCAACTAACACTAAAGCATCTCCCGTGACCTGAACACAGTGTTAATCACTTTATTTCATGTGAATTTTTTAATGACCATGAGGGTGGCTTTGTGCACAGAAAACAATCATGTTTAACTGGTTGAAAAAAATGTACATTTCATTTGTTTAGTTATTAAAAAAAATAAACATCCTAGTTTATCTTTAAGTTTCAAGTTCAATTTATATATCTCATAATTTTTACAATCATTTTCAAAGGGCCATTCGATTAATGTTTGGTCCATTTTACAAACCTAGTTAAACTCCTTTAGACATTTGAAACTATATATTTAATTTGATGTACCTAATTCTTTTAAATATTAGAATTGTTTAACTTACAAAACTTTCCCTTAAACAACTCTTAGAAACCTAATAAATTCCCTTAGATGCTTTAACATTGTTTACAAATTGAGTAAGACTTCAACCCTCCCAAAAATCAAGTCTAAATCCATGACTTCCTTACACATTTTAATTTGCAAATACAGGCTAACTTGTTGCATGGGTCAAGTTATTTTAAATAATTACTTGAAGTATCAAATATACATAAATTCATTAAATCAAAAATATTAATACTATGACTTTGATTCTATTAAAATCTTCTATTTTCCATTCTAAGTTCTCCCAGAATTAAAATATGCTTACGCATTAGGGAAATAAGTATGCCATTCCAAACAATTTTGGAATATCTTTTTTGGCTACTTGGGGTTGTACATATTTTGCAGAAATCAACTAGGTTCTGAATCAATTCTTGTCAGTGACCCTGACAGGAGGTCCTGAGTCCTATTTCTATTGCTAGAGTACTGCCCTGCAAATGAGGGGGATCCAGATAGTCCAGAGCCCTGGATTTAAATCGTGGTACTGAGGTGCAGAATTCCCTAACTGAGGACCAGGAGCTCAGCGGCACCAACCATCACTGATGTAACTGGCAGTGGGTCTCCGGTCCACACTGCACAGTCTTGTTTTGCAGCCGTAATCAGAATGTTGGGTATTAGAAACCTTAACCCTCATTTCTCTCTCTTCCAACACACACACACACACACACACACACACACACACACACAGAGTGCTGCTTGATCCAGTAAACCTTACATTACAAAAATGACTTTCAACAAAGTTAACTTTCAAGTTAATCATGGCATTCCAAAACTAATCTTACAGTCACGTGGGGACCATCTCCTTTGTGCCTTATATGAAGCCTGTCTGGTGCATCTGGGATGTAAAGAGAAGACAGCTTGCCTGACCACAAGGAGTTCACAGTCCAACACAAGGCCTGGAATACAGCAGACCAGCTCAACGCGTCAGACAACGCGGGAAATCTCGAACGCCTTCCCCAAAGTACTAGAACGTAAGTTAGGCCTTTAAGGATGGATTACATTTTCTCCAACATTTTATTATGAAAAATCTCAGACATACAGGAGTTTTTTACAGAAAGAATTTCGGTGAACACTATACACCCACCACCTAGATTCTACCATCCACTGTTTCTACACCTGCTTTACCTCACGTCTGTCCATTCCTCTATCCATCCACCAAGCCATCTTATTTTGTTGTTGTTGCTGCATTTCATGTTGTTGTTGTTGCTGCAGGCACGATAACACTTCTCTCTAAATTCTTCAGTGTGCATATCATTAACTCAAGTGATAAGATGGATTTTGACAGGACGAATGGAGGGGGTAGGTTAAAGACCATTTTAGACCAAAGCAGCAGCATTTCTTTAAATATATAAGCAGGAAACTGGGACTCTCTAGAAAACCACACCTGCTGACCCTTCAGCTCCCTAGACCAATGCACATTCGTTCCTTCTGAGCCCAGGAGTCTCCAGGTTCTATACTCACAGCAGCCACGACTCATCTCCTTCATACTTCTCTATAAAGACTTGTAATTGCTTATAGAGCTGAGTGGCAACGTCACACTTCACCAAGTGTCATTATACGACAGCTTTGCTGTAGCACAAAATTTCCTTCAGAAATGCACATCCTATCACTTCTTTAGGTCTGCAACTCTGCAGCTACAGTTCTTGCTTTCCCCACAGGCAGTAGGCAGCAGCAGCAGAGACAAACACGGCCTGACCCGCCACTTTATACTGTGACCCTCACTAGGCACTGCAATCCAGATTTTATTTTATTCTTCCTTTCTCCTAAATAACATAACACAGTTAAAAGCGAGCCCATCATCAGCTGCTCCTGCATCCCGGATTGCTGTGAAATTGCCTGCTAAAGGGGGCAAAGAGAGCGAGATGCCGGCAGAAAGGCACGGGGTTTGCACTGTGCTTGCCTTATCCAGACAGAAGGCTGGTTAACGTTGTTGTGGGCTGAGTGTGTAATGGGATGTGGCCTCAACGCCATGTTTGAGGCACAGCAAATGCAGGGTCTGTGGCTAGAAAATGTAGCCCAGAGACACTCGGCTTTAACAGTGTAAGAGCCACTTTGTAATTGAATGGAGTCAGGGAGCCACAAAGAAAGAAGCAACAAATGGAACCTTCTCTTCCCTGGCTGCAGCCAGTCAGTCCTACGGCAAACACACCAGTGGAGGGCTGAGCAGCCCAGGGTCCTGGGGCGGGGGCTCTAGCTAATGCACTCTGAGGAAACCTCTGCTGGCCCTCCCTATGCTGGCAGGGAGATGTGAGTTTTCCCCATGCCTTTTTCCCCATGTTAAAAAAATGATAATCAGATGAAAACGCAAACTTCTCTTGATTGCTAGACCAAAGCTGTATCACACAGGCATTGATGCTATGGTGGCGACCACAGGGTCTTCCACACCCTCTCGCAAACCCTCACTCAGCTCAATAGCACTACTAGAACGTTCCCTGTTAACACCTTGAGCTTTCTGAGCTCTGTACCTGTGCGCACAATTGCTTTCACGGCCCATATTGTCCTTGCCCATTTCTGCACGTCTGGATTCTGCCCACCTTTCAAATGCCTCGTCCTTCACGAGCCTTCCAGCTAGAAGAGGGCTCCCCTGTCCCTAAATATCCACCGCCCTTGACCTGGGCTTCTTTGCTTCTGATTCGTATCCTTTCTGCCTTACACCATGTCGGTACATGTCACGGCTCCAACCAGATCATCAAGTCGTTGAAAACAAGAACCAATGACATTCCTCTTTGCTCCGCTTCCCCTTCCTAGGCAGCTCAATGTTTGTGAAGTGAGTCGTTGTTAGGGGCAGAAAAGGGGCTTCTACATCCCTACAATCCAGTTTGATGTTGGATCATCAACATTATCAACATAAAGTGAAAAAAGAAAAGAAAAAGATGACTCAGTGGGAAGAAGCAAAGAAAGATGCCTTCCACAAAGCGCCAACACCATGCAGCCTGGCTCTGTCCTCCAACACCAGCAGCAGGGCCCGACAGAAAGAACGTTCACAAAAGACTTTCTCAGGCAAGATTCTACAAGGTGGTATGAAAATACTTTCTAGCCACAGTCCCTTTTTTATCGGCTGAGGTTCCTCTAAAGGAAAAAATATCTTAGGATATGAAAGTCAACAACCAGAAAGCGCAGGAGGAGGGACCTTGTGGGACCCAGGGTCAGCGCCTAGGGAGAGGCCTCCAGAATGTTTAATAGGATGTTTCATGACCCTGTCCTCCCGAGTATCTGGGGAGTTATATCTGTGGATACTGCCAGAGGGACCTGCGAGGAGTTAATAATTAACCTCTTCCACCTTGCTGCCACCGTCCTAGCAACACTGGAGAAAGAAGGTCTACCAAAGCCGGCTAGTGCCCCAACAGCCGGACACCGACCGCACCTGCAAGCACGGCCAATGTGCGAGAACTAGGAGGGTACAAAGACGCCATCCCCGCCTTCAAGGAGTTTACACCTGTGAAGGACTCTCTCCCATGAGAACAGGGTCAAGTCCCCCTAGCCCTCCCGACACCTCTCACTCACAGCACGAGTCACAGCTGCCACGTTCCGCTTATCTGAATGAGTACACGATAAACGCCTGCCTCCCCCACTGCCAGATAGGAAGTTACCCAGGAGCACAGACCATAGGTTGGGTTTTGCTCATCACTGTACCCCTGGTGCCAAGAATACAGCAGGAACTCAGTAAGGACACACTGATAAAATGAATGACTGAATGAGAGGGATGGAAAACCAGAGTGCCAGAAGCTAAGATGGGAGGAAAAGGAAGCTACATGAAAAAGAATATTTGAACCAGCCCCAGAGCGCTGCCAATGAGGAAGTTTAGACACCAGTGTCTCGGTTAATCCCCAGCATAAATCATTGACCGAAAACCAGCACCAATGTGGAAAATCACCAGAAAGGGCCAGGCAGCCCATTCTGGGTTGTCAGGGGCTGGTGCTGTGTGTTCCCGATCTAAAGGTTTACAAAATGGACTGATGGCCTTCAGGGAGTGAACACTGGCAGGTCCCTGAGATAACCTGTGTCTGCATTCTCCCAGGGGCTTAGAAGGAACAGCTTCAGAAGAAAAAATACACAGAGGAAGGCTGTGTTAAACCCTGGTTAGTCAGAACTTATTCCTCGCATCCCTTCAAATGCCTGGCAGTAACTCAAGCCCCACCTTCTCGGAGTTCCTATCAGTCAACGGCAGCTGATAACATTACCAAGTGACGGCCCCATAAAACTCCGCGTTACAGCTACAAAGCACACATTTGCATTAGATCACGAGGGCCAAAAGAGAGGAGCAAGTAAAAACGTCTAACGCTATGAATTGTATGCAATTCCCCTATGTTGGAGAGAAGTTCTTTTTGTTGTAATTATTTCTAGAAGGAAAATAAATATGAACGAAGTAAGTTTTTCTAATGGCTCATTCTCTATGAAGTAATAAAGAGATGCTATACAATCACCTTTTTTAATCCTCTACTGAATACTTTACCTAGCCTTAAGACTTTATGCCTCTAGCTGTTCTCCTTTCTAATCCATCCTATACACGGCTACCTAAAATGCAGCTCTGGTTTAGGCACTCCTCTGCTTCAAGGCCTTCAACGGCCCCCCACCGCCTACAGTCACAAGGTCAAACTGCTTTAGTGTGGTATTCAACACTGTCCCACCATCTGGCCCTAACTTTTTATTTTTCATGACATACCACCACCACCTTAATCCACGGTAAGACCACCATCAAAATGCACACCCTGCTTCCAGTCGCCAGAACCATCCTGCCTTTCTAAGGTTCTGTTCAGAGTTGCGATACCTCTTAAGACTATCAGTCAAAATCCTTCCGGGTCCGGCTCAGACGCTGTCTCCCCCGTGAAACCCCACCTGCAACACGCACGAGGCATGGAATGTGTGAGGAGGAGTGAGCGAGCAGGCACCCGGAGCTCACCTCACAGACCTCCCGTGGTTGGGAAAGGCCACGATACTGCAAAGCAAACTGAACGAAAAGTTACTGTGAGTTAAAAACAAATCGCTTAGTATACAAGGAGAGCGATGGCTTGACTCTCATGGGAAGTGGCACAGTCGCCGCTCTGCCCTGGGCCCACAGCGCTTCCCTTCTGCATGTGTCAGGGCACTGCCCACATTCTGGCCCTGGTGTGAGTTCCTTGTGTAACAGACCACAAGCTCCTTAAAGGCAGGGTATATGTCTTCAGCATCTGTGTATCCCACACACTCAAGGTGTGTATGGGATTTAATGGAACCTAAGCTTGTTGCCCCCACCAGCAACCTAAATAGACCCCCTACCCACAGGCTCTCAGGGGAGTGTTCAGTCCCAACAGTTCCTGCCACTCATCTTGTGGGCATTCAACCTTTTCTTTCAAGTCCACACCTGATTATGTTGCTTTCCTACATCAATAGGTCTCCGACCTCTATAAGAAACACACTCCTTAGCCTGGTACCTAAGCCTAACAGCCCATTCCTGTAGACAGCTCCTCTATTCTAGCACAAGTATCTTCACAGAGTTCCCCAAGCCACCATCATGCTTTTCCACACCCCTGTGCCTTTATACAACCACTTGTCCTTAAATGTCCCTTTTCCTTTGCCTGCAAACTCCTATTCATCCCTACACATCCCAACCAAAGCATTTCCTCCCTGAAGTCTTCTCAGAGCTATCCAAACTGAGTTGGTCATCTCCTCCTTCGTAACCTCGTGTGCTGAGCATACACCCCTGCTGCTGCTGCACTGCCACTTACCTCTGGGACCACTCATTCCCTGTTTAGCATAGTGACTGCCCCATGGAAAGAATCTATCTAGCTCTCTCTGGCCCCAGATCTGGCATCTATGAAGTAAGTACTCAATAAATGTTTTTAAATAATTTAAATAATTTTTATTTATTGATTGATTTTTCCCCCAAAGCCCGAGTAGATAGTTGTATGTCATAGCTGCACATCCTTCTAGTTGCTGCATGTGGGATGCGGCCTCAGCATGGCCGGAGAAGTGGTGCGTCGGTGCACGCCCGGGATCTGAACCCGGGCCGCCAGCAGCAGAGCTGGTGCACTTAACCACTAAGCCACGGGGCCGGCCCATCAATAAATGTTTTCAATAAATGAATGAATGAATGAGCTCTCCTCTTCTACATTAAGAATATCAGAAAAAAATGACCTAGAAAAAATTTATGAAAATTGGACAGCACTGCCCATATCACCTGAAATCTGCAGGCCCTTTTGCAGGTACCACTATTTCAATGAGAGGCGGCAGAGTTTTCCAGACCTTCATTCTGCTCTCTTAGTTTGGCACAAGTGTGACCAACACATGCTCTTTTCCTCCTCATCCCTCCTCCCCCCTCCCTCCACATGCCACCGAAATATGGACCTGGTCCAAAAAAAAAAAGCTAATCTCAACATTAACCCAGGAGAGTCTGGTTAATGAAAAACTTTGCTAAGAACACTGTTTATTTATTAGTTATTTGGCCTTAGAGAAGTGTGAAATCCACACGTTCAAAGTGCTAAAAACTACAGGTCTTTAATGGTGGCAATGCTGCAGACTTAGGTTTTGTGGGTTTTTTTTTAACTCAGATATATGATTGCCTAGATCCTTCTGGGGAAGTTGGACTTGTACTTATTAGCCATGTGAACTTGGGCAACTTGCTTAACTTCTCTGGACCTCTACTTCCTCACCTGTAAAATGGCGATAAAGCACCTTCCCTGGAGGGGTGTTGTATACGTGAGCAATAACAAATGTGGAGGTCCTGGCACCTTGAGGCAATTTAAATGGTCCTGTACGTATTATGTAATGTCACTGCACTTGGTTTTGATGTTTTCATGGCTTGACCTGATATATAAGCTCCTAAAGGAAGTTAAAAAGGCTTTCTGTCCAGGACACCATACTGCATGGCATCTACTTTCAGTGTTATTGAAACTGAACATCTTTTCCATGCTACACTTAAAATGTTCTCAAAAATCTTTGCATCATCCTAAATTTTCAAAATGATATGGCCATAAACATTGCTTCCAAGTAAAAGGTACCCTTTATGGTGATATCTTAACATTAAGAGGGCATCACGCAAGCTACTTACTTATTACAATAATCTTTTAATTTAGAATAGATTCTTCACTGAATAAAATAGCAGGAATTAGATTTTTGCCAAGGGCTAAGTGTGGCCAAAATTCCTATAATTTGTGGCAGATTGTAAAATTATCTCTACAAATAGGCTACAGGCATTGCATTAAACAGCGTGTCCCCCACTGGATTTCTAGAATTTAGTTCTCAGTGTAAAAAAACAACTATCACTAGAAGAATGAAGCATCAACTTCTGTAGCTAGTATAGCAGTAGCTATACAAAGGGCAGTTATGTAAGCATTAAACCAAAATGACACTCACATGAGATTACCCACTGCTTAGAAAACACCGTCAAGAGAAATCTACATGTCTAAGCACTTAGAAATTCTTTAAAAAATAATACGGAAACAGTGATCATAAGGGACAAGAATTTAAAATATGCATTCAAACCAAAGAAACTGAAATTTGGGGGTTAAGCTAAATGAACTAACATTGCACGGCAGGTAAAGACGGAGTGAGGTGGTAGCAAGCTGGACAGGAACGTGCTGAACACCTACCGCGTGTCAGCACTGTGCTTACACACTCACGTACTTAACCCTCACACCCGCCTCATTCCCGTTTTATAAGTGCTGAACCTGAGGTTCAAAGAAGTTAAGAAACTTGCCCAAGTTCTCACACTAGTAAGGGGCAGAGTTGGGATTTGAAACCAGCCTTGTCTTCCAAGCTCATCATTCCTTAACTTTAGACCAACTGCTCTGAAAATAGCCTCCACAGTAAGTTAGCTTCTCACAAGATCATGACCAAGTGCTTAACAAGAACAAAACCTTAGAAGGGGACATCACCCACCCAGAAGGGGACTGAATTGTAGGTACACCATTTGTAAAGTTCTCCATTCACCCCCTACAATACGGGATAGAACCTCAACGCCTCTTGATGCATCCAAGGCCTTTCATAATCTGGCCCCAGTGCACTCCCCTCCCCTGGTCAATAGCATCTGTTGAATACCTTCTCTGTAAAAAGCATTGCGCTGGGTACTATAGAGAGACACGCTGGAATAATACTTACTCTCTGCCCTCAGGGAGCTTACAGTTTAGGAGAAATGAGGCAAGAAGCCACACAACAGTGATGAAGGGCAGAGCCTGAAGAGGATGAGAGGAAACGTACTGAAGATCAGTCTGAGACCAAAGTCCATAGACGTCTCCTCCTTTGGTTGTCATGTTCTCTGTCATTTGACCCAAACCCTCTGGCCACATCCCACTGGCCTCAAACCAGGAGGAGCCAAAGGCAACAATGTACAGGCCAGTCATTAAGGAGAAAAGAGCGTCCTATGAAATGGGCTTTCTATTTTAGATGGTGATCAAGCAAACCAGATTATCTCCTTCCGTTGAGTTTTAGATTCAGGAGCGTCAATCCATTTTTACTCTTTTAAATTTCTGATTACCCAGGTAATACGTAACATATTCTCCCTGTAAAAAATAAAAATGTTACACACACAAATCCACTTATTTTGCCTTTTCTCCTGCCACTCTCTACACACTGTCATCTCATGTTGGGTGCTCTTCCGTTTGTGTGAATGACCCACTCTTCCCCCTCCCTGCCCTCATGGTCCCGCCAAGTCTGCTGAATGCTTATTTCTGAGTTGCCAAGACCTAATGCCAATGGCCCTTCCCGACTCCGGGCAGTCAGTTCGCTCTGCCCCTCCAGCTTGCCCTGCCCCTTCAGCTCGCCATCCCCCACACACAGCTCTAGCGCAGGGCTTGCCGTACTGTACTCTTCCTGTGGGTGTTTTTGCTCATCTTCTCTGACAAACCACGAGCTTCTTGAAGGCAGGCCCACATCCTGTTCCCAGAGTCCTCTGTCTTCCAACTCCTGGCACCGTACTGACAATGTGCTACTTAGCAATAGCACTACTGCTGATTTTAGCCCCCTCTTGAAAGAAAAAATATTTGAAGTGACATCATGGCACAGAGGTGGTAGTTACTGAATCTTTTTTTTTGAAGAGGCAGGAAGAGAAGGAGGGAGAAGGGGCAGGAAGAACAGAAAAGCACTCTGCTGACAGGCATGGGACATGAAGAATACAACAGGGTTCCTGCCTTCTAGGAACTCACAGGCTAATTAAATGCTCATGTAATGCTGGAATACCCAGGAACTTTTCCTCTTCCTAAGCTCCAAGAAATGCAAGAGGCACCCACAACCATAACTGAGATATAGGGTGGCAATAAGGGATGCTGAGTGGCTGTTCTATTCCCTAGTGGAGAGAACCTGGAAAACTTAAGGCCTTTCCTTCTTCAAAATTAGCTCAATCTACTCTGTTACTAATTCTTGGGATCTTCCTCAATTTCAGGATTACCACCTGCATAAAGCATAACATTCTAAGAAACATCCCAACCTTTTCATAGGTAGAATAGGTAAGAATAAACTGGATAAAATGCAGATGACATTCCTAACGCAGGGCCATATTCTGGGTAGCCACAGTATTTTTTCAAGACAAGGAATATATAGAATCGATGTGGCTTCATCTGCAAGCTCATTTGCCCCATGCAAGTTTGATTTTTTAAAAGGCAGAGCCCAAACTATTTATCCTTACATGGCTCCAGTCCTGAAGGCTGCTTTGCAAAGATATCTCAGAGTGAAATTATCCAGCAAACCCTTGTGTGGATAGAAGGTTCCACAAGTCAACAACCGCTTAAGCAGTTTAAACCAACAAGCAAGATGCCCTCTATTTAAATGCTATGAGCGAATCTATTTTAAGCCTTTAAAAATCCTTTGGGCAGGTGTTTAAGCTGTGTACAGACTGAGCCTGCGGGGGCTGTGGGGGTGGGGGAGGGTGGGCTCCACTCTCCAGGCAGGCAACATTTTGTTCAGACAATCTTGCTGCAGCAGGTCATGTGACAAAGGCCAAATAAACAGCATCTGGGGATTTTCAATTACAGACCTTCGCCCAGCATGCCTGCACTGTAATCTCTACCAGATGAGGCTCAGGCCTCCCTATTTTCAATAATTCACACACTGTGTACACATAACATGACAATAAGGGCATTCATGGTGTGGCCTGATTCGCAGATCAAAGCCAGCAAAGGGCCAGCTGTAAGCATGCTCTGCTGCTGGATGATTCGTGCTTTTCACAGGCTTGGAAAGACACTCTGCAGGACCTGGCAAGCTGGCTTCTTTCCTGTGCGGTATGCTGAGCAAACTCGGAGCATGAACTGGGAACAGCCTCCTTGGACGACCAGAGAGGCGACCAATTTCACGTGTATTTGCAAGTACTGGGCGCTTCAAACTCCAACCTACTCAATAAGCTGCCTCTTGGAGGGGCTTGCCTTGGCCAGTGCAAGACTCGTGCAAAACCTCTAGCGCTCCCAGGAGCAGGTGGTACTTGAAAACAAACCTGTTCTAAAAAGATGGTAAGGTTCCCGTACTTAATAAACCCTCAGCTAGGTGCTCGAGTTTACAAATTTGCCGGCTGTGCAGTTTCTCTTTAGCCATTATACACATACAAGTGACTCAGACACAAACTACACGGAAGTATATTTTCAATGCATGTCACAGAGCTTTGGGTCTGGGAAATGAAAGAGAACACTCTGTTGTATTACTGAAATCCCTGCACATTAACTCAATTAACTCATGTGTGTAGACTAACACATTGAGCCACTGTGTGCGTGTGTGCACACGCGCGCATAAGTGCTTTAAAAGCATTCAGAATTCTCAAGTCCACAGCATTCCAAATGCCTATTGCCCTGCAGGGAGAGTTGCAACCGGAGGAAATAAGGACACCACTTCCTCATATAAAGATTTCATACCCATCAATCAGGGTAGGAACCCAGAGGAAGCCATAATGGTGACTTCCTCGACAGCAAACCCATGCTGCTCACCAGCTGTGGGCTGGGCGTCCTTACCCCCTTTTCTCTCTCATTCAGAATGGTTTCCTCTTAATCACAATAATCCCAAAAGTGCTAAAACATATCAATCGTTGGGTAAGCCCTGCCTACAAAGGGCCAGCCGGCTGGCTTTTATGGCCTTGTCCAACAGCAGCTGATACGCCATTCAGTGACAAATCCAATTTAGCAGTTACAAGAGGTTTAGCATCCCTGAAAAAATATTGGGGTTGATCTAGCACTCTGAAGTCAGCAAATGCTCCACTGCCATATTGTTGCAGAGATTATTCTGCTGTCATATTTGGATGTCTATGACCCACTGTCTTGCACCTTCTCTATCCTTGCCCCCCACGATCTGACGATGGTAGTGGTGGTAGTGATGGCGGTAACAATTTAATCCCCGGATAAAAAATACAGGCAAAAATCATACTTGGAAAGCGACTAAATAATGTGATATTACCACCACCCCTCCCAACACACACACACACACACACACACACACACACACACACACACACGGGAGTAATTGGCTCTACTTTTCAAACAGGAATTTCTAACACATTGAAGGAAAAAACTATGGGGTGAAATCGATTTCACTCTAATCTTTGGATTCTAGGTCAGCTTTAAAGAGTAAAAGGAGATAAACACGTAAAGATTTTACCCTTGGACTGAAATTCATCTTATTAAAAACCATCACAGGACTAATGAAAAAACCTTGTAATGAAATTCTTTACATTCATCTTAAACATCAAAATGTTAAAATTAAGAAAAGCTTTAAGCCATGATGGAGGGAAGCAAATAAGCTGACAGAAAGAACAATTCACTTTTGAATATTTAAAATACTCAAAAAATATATATTCTTTACAGATAATTATATAAATTCAAGTTAAAAAAATCTCCAAAGAAAATAACTTGGATAATTTAGCTATAAAAGGGATACACAAACAACAAAAATGCCATTTTCAAGCAACACCACAAGGTAATTTACAAAGTAAAAGGGAAATGATCTAATTGGAACATGGGTTGATTATTCCTTTAATATTAGGCTGTGTAGTCAACAGTTGGTTATTTATCCCAGCTCCAGTTTTAACGATACCGAAAAAGTGACCACAGAGACATCTGGTTTAAAAAAACAAAGTTTTCAGTGCCATAAATGAGATGTGCGCAATTGTGGCCGGCAAGATATTAACGATGGAATCTTCCATACATGGAGTTCTTATTTCATGTGGTTTTAGAACTTTATTCTTTTCTCTGGATTTTTTAAAGCATACACTGAAAATTAAAACAAAAAGCAAACACCCAAATCCTGCAGACTAAAGAAGACATTTAGCTTCTGTGAATAACAATCCATTAGATTAATATTTTGTCAACGTCACTTGTCACAACAAAAGCAGCAACATTTATAATTTACTCTAAGACTGGTTTAATTAAAATTCAAAAAGCCACGACAAAGCTATATTGAATTTCATTTGCTATATTGAATTTCATTTGCCGCACTGTAATTACTTACTTTGTAGCTGACTATAAACAGTATTTTATTACATCCACAAAAATGCATTTAAAAGCTAACACTGATTCGGAGATACTGGAAAAACTGAGGGAACAAGTCCCGTCACTTTTACTTTGAACAGAGTTACTGCCTACTTTAATGTGACATCAGAACAAGAGGACGCATGATCTTTCCAATCTGACGGGCCTATGGGTCTCCCTACATCACCTGCCCTCAGAGCAGGGCTGGGACTCCCGGAGAACACAGATTTGGCAGAGCCCCATCTACATACCTCCCTCCCAAGACCAAGAAAGAGTCTCACTTGGCTCAAAGTCAACAATGAGACAATAGAGGCTGCCAGGCATGATGGATGACTTAAAGGCTTAAAACTACCATTTGCATCCCCCCAGATAAACAATTAGCTGAAAATTTTTTTTTCTGGAGGCAACTTCCAATACTGCTAAAATGTCTGGCAGGGGAGAGTTAATTTAGTGAAATTAGACTGACTTTAAGATTTGTCTGAGACATTTTCTGAAAGTGTCTTACTGGAGTGGGAAGAAACAAACCTTTCATTTTGGATAAAAAACAAAGCTGAGAATTTTAAAAGTTAGGAAAGGCTTAGAAACGTCTAACTTCCATAAAGCCACCATATCAAGGTTTGCAACGTATTTGATTACCTAATTTTTCCATTCCCTCTTCCCTGATTTTAAATTCATATAATTCTTCAAGGCGGCACAATAAAAAATTCACTTATTGAACAAGGCAGGCAGGCACAAACATGATTTAAGTATGAAAGAAACGAAGCAGCCTTCACACATGCTTGCCAGGTAAAAATCAGGGGTTCTGAAACCGCATACTTGCCATTTTCTGGAGCCCGTGAGGACTCAGGTGGGAATGCCTGAGAAATATCTTAAAAGTCAACCTGCATTTCTCTAGAATGAATTTACAGGACAGGGCAGGGGTATCTCTGGAAGTTCACCGAGCCTCCCTTAATAACATGGTAGCAGTGCGGTCTCCGTGGCAACTGCGACTCCAACTCGCCAGCGAGCTCAGAGCATAACCGCCAAAGGTTGCTCCTCAAATCTCAACTTCCCGTCTCGAGGCGAGGACAAAACCAGAGTTTTAAGCCCAGGGAAACAGTGCAGGGATTTTCAAAAAGGACTCTCCTAAACGCTGGCTTGGTCAATAGCTGGGCGTCAGCGGCACACAACTCTGCAGCTCCATCTCGCTAGAGAAGCTGGGAACACGATTTTAAAGGGAGTTAAGAGCCCCCTGAGAATGTTCCATGAGTGAAATATATTTGCTGTAATATTATAATGTGTTATGACAAGTTATGTATCATTATAACAGGCTCCCGTGATTAACATTAGTCTGACTGGTTTTTCTCTGCTCTGTACAAATGACTTGAAGGGTTTAGGATCAGCTCGCTCAACAGAATTGGGCACCTGAGGAAAATGGACTAGATTTCTTTAACATATGTAGCCTTGAGGCTTATACTTCATGAGGTCATAGGACATTTTCAGAAGAGACCCTTCCAGACTCCTCCATATGAACAGGGACGTGCAGAAAAATACAGACTCTAGAATTCTCCCATCAGCTAGTCACTGACTTCAGGGAAAGTTATTAATCTTTCTGAGTCTCAGTTTCCCCAAAGGTCTAATACCCTATAATGCTATGATACTGTGATGATAAGATCTAGCTACTTTTGTATTCCTTCCCAACACAAGCAGTCAGAGAACACCAGGAAGCACTGGTGTCCTTCAATTCCTCACCTGCCATTTCCCTCTCAACTCTGAAAGAGCCAAATCTCCAAGGTCCAAACCAAAGGAAGATGGCACACTTCCCAGTAAATGCATGTAGTTACAAGAAGGGTGGCTACTATGAGAGCAGCAAGGAAGGGGGGTGGGGAGGGTGGGATTGGAGGGATTCTTGGAAAAGCTCAAGAGAATTCTAAACCAACCTCTCCAAGAACAATGCAAAACCAACATTCACTGTCATTTCCCTTGGGGAAAAATGATTGAGGAGAATAGGTACAATCTGTATGCTAAGGTAGGGAACACACTTCTTAACGAGCATCCATCCCTGCCATCTGAAGAGCTGTGCTAAGAGCAAAGAGACTCTCTAAAGCCAACGGCTTCTGAGCACCCAGTATGGGCATGACTGGGGGGTAGGACAGCTATGAGGACCGAAGGAGGACAAAAGGTAGCACTTCTGCACCCACAGGTCTTATAATCTACCTACCCCACGGTGTACAAGAGATGCAGTTAGAAAAAAACAAAAGGCAGATCAATAGTGGTTATAAATCTTAAGGGTCTTCCTTTTTAATTTTGTTCCTTTTTTTCCCCCTTCACATATAATAATCTAGTTTTAAGTCCCTCTCTGCATCCACATAATAATGTAACTTCCCACACGTGTACTGCCTTTAGTGTGTTTTCATTCTGAAAGGATTTAACAGACAGTAACAAATTCCTAACAGCTACAACTGACAGCCTGAGAAGAGAAAAAGTGTTCCATTTCAATTTTCAGACAGGTCCGGCTCGAGGACAAACCAGCTGAAGGATAAGGAGGGTAAAATTCCAGTACAACTCTTCCTATAAAATCCGTAGTTACTATCCAGGAAGGGCAATCAAAAGTCTACCAGAACTCTGGAAGCCACTGCTTACCTAATCCCATTCCACTCACGAGGTCACATACAGAGAGCCACCATGTACGTATAAACTCCTGTATATCTCGTTTCCCTACCTCAGAGAAAAATGAGAGATTTCTGATGCAAATAGGGTCCCCTCTATCCTTGAGAGGAGATCTGCAGAGAGATGGGTATACCTAGTAACATACCCAGGACTCCCAAATTATGTGAGGAGCACACAGAAGTGTGTCACAGTGACAGACAGCTGAACCCAGACCTAGGCATCAGGGGCCAAGAGATGGTCATTTACGCCATCAAAATGAAAACAGTAAAAGTTGAGAGAGAAAGATTGTTACTCAGAAACAATCATCCCCATTATATGAATTCTGATTCACTTTTCTCTACAATTTAACCACAGACCTTTCAGTGTAAGGGAGCAATTGAGAGTATTTATCCAGCTTGGCTTATGAAGTAAGTAGCTAGAGGAATAGCAGAAGATAAGCTAAGTTCGCTATAGTGAGACTGCCAGGCCAAGAGTTTAGGTTGCAGCCTGCAGACAATGGGAATTGCCATCAGCTGTCCTCAACAAAGAGCATGCTTGAACACCCTCCCTCAGCTTTGGAAGGCTAAGTCTAGCTACGGAATGAAGACTAGACTGAGGGGGCTAAGGAGAGATAGGCAAGGAGAAGAGAGCAACAGTTCAGGTGAGAGGAGACGAAAGCCTGAACTGGGAAGTAACCCCAAAGAAAGCAAGAGAGGGGACTGAAGCAAGAGGCAGAACTGCCAGGTCTTCTTGACATATTTAGTGTGGATGGGAAGAAAGGATTTCAATGGCCGCTGATATGCTTAGCCCCAAGATGGTAGTAACATCTGGGAAACAAAGAATAGTGGAAAAGCAGGAGACTGGAGTAAGGCAGGCAATAAGCTCCATTTTGGGTCTTTGAATTTGAGGACACAAAAGGACGTCCACGTGGAGCTGCCCAGCAAGCAGCAGGATGTGCAGGGCTGGAGATTAAGAGATTCGGACTGAGCGGGAGACACAAGTCTAGCAGTCAAGAGCATACTGCTGGTAACCAAACCCTGAGAGCAATGAATGACACCCAGGCAAAGAGCTTAAAAGAAAAAGAGAGCTGGGGAGAAGCGAGCGTTGAACAGAGGAAAAGGAATCAGCAGAGGCGGCTGAGAAACAGAAAAGAGAGATGTACTTGGTCCAGTAATATCATGGAAGGACAGATAAAGTTGAAAAAAGAAGAGAGTTTAAGAAGTCAACCATTTAAAAGGCTGGAGGAAAAGTCATGTAGGATGAGAACTATGAGGATATGATACAGGACACATTAAATCACATCTCTTAAATGCTTAATAAACATCTTCGCGTGCAAAAGTAGTTGTGGTTGTACATGTTGCCTACCATCAGTTTGGTCTAGGATGAATCTTGTTCTGAGACGTGCTCACGTGGGGTTCCAAGGATCAAGGGCCCCTTTGGGATTTACATGACTCATATGCTCCCATATGCCTGGATTCTGGTCACTAACCTAGGATGTGGGGGAATGAATGGAAGCAATATCCAAGAGAAGGTAGGGAATGATGTGTGGTCCGCGAGAGAGTGTTGACAAAGTGGGGCCTGTGTCCAGCGGTCCTTTGGTAGAGAATAAGGGAGGTGAGGCTATAGGATCCCCTTTCCCAGACCTCTGCCAAGGCTCGGGGTGCAGAGGGATTATACTTTCTGGTCAACTGCAATCATTGTTTGCTATGGATACAAGAAACCATCAGTGAAAATATTCTGTGAGAATCAATTGGCTATATGAAATTTACAATAAAAAGCATTGTACATTTTATTAGTATTTGTAAATTGTGTGCTACACATGCTTTATATTTTTAATCAACACATATTGTGTATGTGCGTGTTTGTGTGTGTGTGTGGTTTAAAATAAGTATCAGGACACCACCGGCTATCACCTCTTATTCTAGTCATTGCTTCTAAAGGTTTCACAAAAGGAGCAACAGGTTCCTAAGTCAGCAGGAGATGTCACATTTGAGGATCCAAAGATCACTCCATTGCCAGTGAGTTTCTCGAGGGTGATCCAACCAATCCCCACAAGTTAGAAACCCCACAATCATGCATGGCTTCCTCTTCTGGCTTTCCATCCTTACGCAATCCTTATGCAATCATTAAATTGCATAAATATCCATCTCTCAAACCCATCCATACCTCCAACACTACCTGCTTCAGCCCCCATCATTTTCTTTCCCATCTTTTGAAGCAGCCCCATAATTGCTTCTCTGATCCATCTCCCCCCACTCTCACCTTTCCTTAAGGCTACAAACAGAGTGACCTTTCTTAAAATAACAAGTCTTATCATGTTACCTTCATTGCCATCTTCCTGAATTC
This sequence comes from Ceratotherium simum simum, assembly GCF_057802395.1. NCBI lineage: Eukaryota > Metazoa > Chordata > Mammalia > Perissodactyla > Rhinocerotidae > Ceratotherium > Ceratotherium simum. The sequence goes on from NC_141906.1 coordinate 17,138,223, forward strand.
CTGGAGTTTTTATCATGCAGTCCCCTACACCTAAAACGCCCACTCCTGTTGCTACCTGCAAACTTCTCTTCATCCTTCAGTAAAGTCTTCCACGATGTGCAATTAGTGATTGCCGGCCCTAATCATGCTCCCTACCTTCTCCTACTCTCACAACCCCACCACCTTCTATCATCATTTGTCTCCAGGACCACCGTCTCTACCAGTCTTTGAGGTACTAGGTGGCAGGGGCTTTTTCTATAACTTCTGATCCCCAGCCCCCAGGAGACCACCTAGCACATGGGACATGACTAATAAATGTTGACTGATTGAATGGACCAGAAATATACACAGAGTGTATACAGTACTTCTTCCTGAAGTTTAGGATGTTCAAAAAAAATTTTTTAATAAATAAGTTGGCAGGAAAATATTATTAAAAAAATACTATTTGGGAATTTTCCCAAGTCTATGAAAAGCAATGCTCAGAGGTCTTTCTTGAGTTGCCTCGGTAATGAGATGTTTTCCGTCAAGAGACATTTATAAGCCCATTGCCCCGGTCTGAGCCACACAGATTTTCTGTTGAGAAACCCTTTTATGTCATGTGTTTGGTTTCTCATCCAGCCAAGCCTCATAATTACAAAATATTATCACTAAAACTAACAAAAAAACAATGAAAATATTTGCAACCATAACGTTTGGATGTAGAGGAACTCTCACAGACTTAGAGGGTCAGAAATGTTTTGCTCTGGCAGACACTTTAGGGATAATTTCATCCAACTTCAACCTTCTTTGCAGATGAGAAAATTAAAGCAAAGAGAAGCCAAAGGCATGCCCAGGGCGATGCCCCTCTGAGTTTACAACTGGGAGGAATCAGGCCTCCTGACTCTGGGACAGTGCTCATTTCAGAACCACTCTATAATAAACCTTTGTTTGGTATCAACTTTTTTGTGTTTGTGTGTGTGTGAGGAAGATTAGACCTGAGCTAACATCTGTTGCCACATCCACCTCTTTTTGCTGAGAAAGATTGGCCCCGGGCTAACATCCGTGCCCATCTTCCTCTATATGTGGCACGCCTGCCACAGCATAGCTTGATAAGCAGTGCGTCAGTCCACGCCTGGGATCCGAACCTGCAAACCCCGGGCCACCGAAGCGGAGCACGCGAACTTAACCACTACGCCACTGGGCCGGCCCCTGGTATCGACTTTTTTACTTAAGTGTTAAAATTTATCTTTAAAGTCCATCTCATCGTTAACATTTAGTGAATGCACAAAATAGGCCCTTAACTTTGCTTCCAATAAGATTTAAATCCAAAATTCTTCTTAATTAGACAGAAAAAGCTAATCCGGATATATTCGGAATTATGTACCAGAGTCTATTCCAATCACAATTACACAACCAAAAAGTACAAGTTGGTTCTCCCCATAAAGCATCAGTGGCCCTAGGGATGGTCTTGGAGGCCACGTAGACTTGCCCACATTCAGTATGATCCAAGAACAATACAGTGTTCCAAGTGCTCCTCCACAGTGCAATCCTGACTGTCACACATTCCTCCCGACTGTACTCAAAGTTTCACAAAAGGAGGTCCCATATTACAGAGAACCCAGAACTTGTTACTAGGATTCACAGGGATATGTTGTATGTCATGAAGTAACAGTATTGTTTTCAAAATCCTGTAAATTCTAAAATTCCTCTGACGTGAGAGAGTGAAATAACTTAACCGGATTGATGATATGGCAGATATAAGAGGAGGTGAAAAGACTGATTTTGAGCAAATCCACAGTTTGTCCTCAAACATGAAAGAGGACAGATGCCATCCTTCGAGTCCCTGCTCTACCCCATCAAGAGTCGTTTACCAGGGCGGTGATGGTTTGTCCCTCTTGGTCCGCCCCCCAGGCCAAGCCTGCCCCGGGTGGCCACCCCCGATGTTCTGCTGGGGGAGGCACTCTGGTCCTCTATCCATAATTTCACCCTTAAAAAGTTAGTGTCCTCTCTCCAACTACACTGCTTCTCTGAATCATTCCTTCTCCGAATCATTCTCTATGGATCATTCCTTCAACCACAAATGTCTGAACCAATTAAACTGCAGCTGTTAAGATGTACAGAGTAACAAGATTTGAAATGTATTATGCAATCCTCTGTCCTAAAAATCCTCCTTTGTAATTTCTAATTGCATCTACACTGAAGCATTCAGGAAAACACCGGATAAATCTATGCTTACGCTTTATGATTTTAAGCTTCCTTTATGTATTCCTTCAACTTTCTTCTTTCCAGACAGAAGGGGCCTAATGTCTTCAGTCCATCCTTCCCTGAAGGTGATCCCCAGAACCATCTGCATTGCCAGGAAGTGTGCTCGTCTCTTTATATCCTCCTGCAGGAGCAGCACAACACTGGCAAGGTATTCCAGGGGCCACCAAAAACAACTGGATTAGATATTTGTATAAAAATACAGATACTGGACCGTATATAAAAGGCAGGTTTGAAGGTTTAGAAGGAAGGGCCCTGGCCTGGGTGTTGGGACACCTGGTTCAAATTTCAGTTTGAATTTGTCTGAACCTCAGTTTTCTTATATGTAAAAAAGGTCTAAAATTCCCTTGTAGAACTGTCATGAGGGTTGATAAAGAACGTTTCTCTGAAATCAGCTGGCATGGTATCTGGCACATAAACACACTGTATGTACTAGCTGAAGCCTAAATTAGATACAAATAAATTCATTTCTCATCACTGTTTTAATTTCTCATTCACATTATTTTAAATATGATCTGAATGCAATTACTCCTGCGGTCAAACAGAAACAGGCCCACACTCTTCCAAGGTTCATCACTGCCAGCTTAATGAGGGAAGAGAAAACCCTTATTCCTCTGCAACTTTTGTGTCCCTCAAAGCACCAGTGCACCAACAGATAGACTGGTCAAAGGACATCGAAGGCTAACGCACAAAAGAAGACACATAAATGATTTGATAAAATGAGAAAAGGTTCATCCTCACATGTAGTCAAGTCAATGCAATATAAAATACCAATAAAATACCCATTTTTGCCTATTCTAATCCTCTGTGTTCCCAAGAGCATGTGTTGATGTTAAGGCTATATACTGATATATTGATTCAACCCTTTTGGATAGCAATTTGATTCTATGTATCTCTTAGAAATAACCTCTGTTCCTAATGTAATTTAGTGATATAATCTGGAATACTGGGGGGGCGGGGGGTGGTGGGGGGAGAGGTTACTAAGAGATGTTTGTCACAGTTATCATAGTGGGGAAAAAAAGAGAAAGAAACTAAACTACAGACAAGGAATTGTTAAATAAACTCCCTACGAGAAGAACACTAAACGAGCATTAAAAACTATATTTAACAGAAAAAGTTTACGCTATGAGTTAAGAAAGCAAGAAAAAACATACATACAGGATGATCACAACGTTGTAAAATAAAGTCACATGAAGGAAATACATCAAAATGCTGACAGTGGTTGGCTCTGGGTGGTAGGTTGTATGAGTGGGTTTTTCCCCTTCTTTACTGTCCTACTTTTTGTTTGGGCAACCCATCTGACCCCCACACCCACCTGTGGAACACATCGCCTGCACAGAGGCAGCACATATAGGTGGTGGAAGAGAGGGCAGACGAGAAGCCCACCCACAGCACAGGTGTATGGGGAGGAGGCTACTCAGTTTCCTCACCCTGACTCTGCACAGATAAAAGGTGACTGCACTTCATCCCATTTTCACATCAAACATGGCTCACAAATCCAAGGACAAAGTACCCTTGAATTCAAGACTACAGTTCATACGTACATGCATTCAAGTTCTAGAAAACAAACAAGCGGTTTCTAAATCCAGTCACACTGAATTATCCACCACATTCTCTCATATCCTCTGGACCTTCAAACATGTAGCCTAATATATTTCTCTCTTCCCTCTTTGCCTGGCCGACTCCTACTTCTAAGTCAATTCCCATCTTAGACAGCCCTTGTCTCCAGTAAGTCTGCCCTGACGGTGGGGGTAGGCACAGGGGCCACCCCCGACCCATGTCAATGACTGTTAACGTGTGTTATGGACTAAATTGTGCTCCCCCCTCCAGAAAAAATTTGTATGTTGAAGTCCTAACCACAATGTGACTGTATTTGGAGATGGGGCCTTAAACAGGTAATTATGGTTAAATGAGGTCATAAGGGTGGGGCCCTAATCTAATAGGACTGGTGTCCTTATAAGAAGAGGAAGAGACACCAGGGATGCGTGTGCATAGAAGGAAGGCTATGTGAGGACACAGTGAGAAGGTGGCTGTCTGCAAGCCAAGAAGAGAGGCCTCAGGAGAAACTAAATCTACTGACACCTTGATCTTGGACTTGAACTGTGGCAAAACAAACTTGTTGTTTAAGGCATCCAGCCTGTGGTCTTTTGTTATAGCATCCCTGGCAAACTAACACAACGTGTCTGTAGCTTCCAGAGAGATTCTAAGTTCACTGAGGGCGGCAGCTACATCTGCCCTGTCCAGCACTGAGGGCCCAATGCCAGGGCACAGAGTAGGAACTCAGTTAAAAAAAAAAAAAAAAAAAACACATCTTAACAGATAACAGATGTTATAAGAAATAATAAGAAATCTTGAGTGTTTGCAGAAATTAATAATTTCAAGCATGCAGCGCTAAAATATGATAGGAGTGGCTACTTTTCATATAACAGATAAGCAGGCAAAGAGAGGAATGAGAGGGAAACCAGCCATGTTGGTACCTCTTATGCTAAACAGATTTTAAAATACACTTGCAGTGTAAACTCTTAGACATTATAAATAATTTCAAGATAATTATGGATGGAGAGTAAGTTAATTAAGTTGCTTGCCTCTATGCACTAGGGTATACACGAAGTGTGCCTGGCTTGGGAAAGAGTCACTATGGGATGTGCAGCCATTAATTAACTTGGGCTTAGTTTCTGAACATAAAAAAAGCACACATTAAGGTTGAGTTAGTTGTATTCAAGGAAACTAAATTTCATAATACAATACTTCAAAGGTAATCTTTGCCAAAGAGAAACAGATCCACTTTTTCTCCTTATGACAAATGTGCCATTACTCTCCACCTTTACCCCACTATGTCCATGGTATGGTGAAGGTTTATCAAAATAATCTTTAGGGCAGAGAAACCAGTAGGGGGTGTTCCCAGCAAAAGACGGGTTGTTTTCCACGGCTTGAAGTCAGAATTTGAAAGGTGGTATAAACTGCTCCTGAAAAGACAATGTGCAGAGTTAGATTTCCAGGTAGTCCACAAAATCTTGGTGAGCTCATAAATCCAAGACTAGTTCACAAAAATCTATCCAACCCATAAGAGTAAGACCACTAACAGTGACTAGCTGTGTTCCTTTCTGAGGCGCTAGAAGGAAGAGGGAGACTTCATCCACCTCCTCCCATTGAGTAAGAAGCAGTGATTTTTTCTGTCATCCTCCTCCTAGCTTTCCTTCTTTCCCAAATTCTAGTTCCTCTTTCTCCAGGTCCCAGCTGCTCTACCCCTAAAGTCCACTAGGTTCCAAAACTACCAAGCCCCCCTCTCTGCTGCAAGTTAAATTCCCATTCCCTCAATGTGATGATCCCAGTTAGGGCTGAGGAGGAATCGATCTGATTCACCTCATTGACACCACTCTCACTGCCCTTTATTTGTCATTGGAGGAGGAGTAGCATTTTAAAAGAAGATTATTATGACTTTCAAATATAACTGCAAATAGCAGCATCAAGGCATCCATCCAACCAACCATCCATCCATCCATCCATCCATCCAACAACTGAAAACCTTCTCTGAGCCAACCCTTTCATTTGGAGAGATTTGGCATCAGTCAAGTCCACGTGTAAGTACCAGCCTTGGTTTCCAAGGGTTGAGGTCTGTGAGGGTGCCTCTTTGCAGAAAAGTTCTCTTCCTCCATTTCTAAACCTGCAGGTTATGGAAAAGTAATACATACTTCTAGGACAGTCCTAAGTTAGAAGCCAAAGGTTGTCTGTATAAATTTCACCACTTAAAAATCTAACTGCCAAGCAAATTTATTCTCCTACAAATATAAAAATGTTCTGTAAGTATAAAACGCTAGACCTAGATTGGGTAATAAACTATTGGCATCACCAGGAATCTATCTCAAATCAGTAAAAACCAAACACTGTGTATCATAATGGCAGATCTGCTGTTTTCCAGAAAAAAAAGAAAAGAAAAAAAACAAATCAAAACAATAAGGTTTGATACTATATATATTCACCACTGGTGTGTTGGTGCATTAGCTCCCGCCCTCCCTTTGCTACATTCTGAGCTACAACACGATACTCTGAGTCCTGTGAAAGTGACATATAATCTCAGAGAGAAAATGGCAACCTCATGCAACTAGAGGCAGGGTAAAATAAAATCACAAAACTCTAAAACATTTTCTCTAGATACACAGCTGTGTTTACTCTCTACCTTTGTGAACTCCCAGAAGGAAAAATCAAAACATATCTTTAATCAGTAATAGGTAGCATTTATTTAGTGCCTACTGTGTACCAACCACTGTGCCACACACTTCCCAAATATCTCTCTTATCATAAAAGTCCCATAAGACAGGTACTATTATTATTCCCAGTTTGCAGATGAGGAAGCTGAGCCCTGGACCAGTTAAAGAGCTCACTCAGAGCACACAGCTAACAAACAGCAGAGCTGGGATTTGAGCCCAGGTCTGTCCGATTGCACTGCCCTTAAAAGGAGGTTGTGTCAGATGTTCACAAGTCCAAAGCTTCCATGGGTATCTGTTCCAGCCACGGTCCGGCCTAAGTAACAGATGACCTAAAAAGGATGAATAGTCTATGTAAATCAAAAGCTAGAAAATCTATTCTGCATAACTCAGACCTCATCCTCCCTTCTCCAAATGCGAACTGTGTAATTTTTCTTTCACACCTCAAACGGCTTGTTTTACACCAAACTGTAATTATCCCCCAACACTGGTTGACAGCCACTTGTTGACACTGGCTATAATACATATTGCTTGGCATCTAATTTTATCCAAGTCATGTTTCTTGAACTCAAACTTTAAATTCTCATTCCTCAAAATCTAACTACTGCAACTCAATTCAACAAACATTTAAGGCCTTACATAATCACATGTGTCCGGCATACAGATCCAGTCCTTATCCAAGGCTAGCTCAAAGTCTAGTTGGGGAAGTAAGGAACCAAATGTGTAAGCACCAAGGAGGGGACAGCTAATCCAGTTTGAGAAATTCAGAAGAGGCACCTGAAAGGGTTCTTAAAGAATGAGTGGGAATTTCTAAAACGGCTAAATAGTATTGGACTTTGGGAATATGGAGTAATTCTGTGTAACTAAAAGAGCAGAGGGAATAACAGTGATGACAGGTTGTGAAAATTTTTATACATGAAAAACATTATCCTGCAGGAAAAATGCAACCAAAGCTTTTTTCAGCAGCATAGTGACAGGAGGAAATTTAAGTTTCAGGAAGATGAGACAACTTATCCAAACACTCTGGGGATGTGACTTACTCTCTAAGTAAACAGGCAAGACAAATTCCACATTTTCAGATTTTACGTGCCCAATTTTTTGGGTTACTAATGATGAATGTCAAAAAGAGCTGTTTATATTTCTCTTTTTTCATGGTCTCAGTTCAGGTACAGCACTCTCCTGCTTTGCATATATTTAAGTTGCACCCTGTATTAAAGCATTTCAGCACAAGAAGGCCGAGGGAAAGCAGACCTGCATTTCAGTACATCTCTGAGGGCTGGAATGCAATGTTCATAATTAAGATGATCTGAATTTCCCCCAAATCTTCTTTTTTTCAATTCATTGATAAAGTCTTGATTAAAAATACAGACATTTTGTCATCCTTACTCCATTTACCTCATCTCAAAACTCTCCTGACTGGGTGAAAGCTAATGCTGCTGCTTCTGTCTGGTCAATTATTGCACGGACACAAGGGACCAATTAATGCCATCCATAAAAGCCTGAATCATTCTGTCAATTAACGAGAACTAACTATGTCATCAGATATATTACTGGTGAGCAAGTCTATTTGGTTGCAATATGTCTTGAAGGAGAGCAGTATCAAATGAATCACAATTGACTTGGACAACTGCTAGCATAATTTCGGAAGATGAAAAGACAGATGTGGTAGTTATTAGTGGTCCCCTGAGGAATTACAGCCAAAGCAATTGTAATGTGCTAAGACTGCACTAGCAGGTGCCTGCAGGACAAATCAGACAGAGGGTTAAATCAATATTTTCAATTTCTTAGGATCAATCTGGTGTTTGAACGAGATGGAAACTTGTTAGCAATTGGCAGGATGTGTAAATGAAAAGTCAAACTTCTTATTATTTGTTAAAAAGGAATGAGTGTACTGCATCATGCCCTTGGCACGAGGTACCGCTTTCGTGATCCAGTAGCTGGGGCATTCACCGAGAATCAAGCGGTTCTTAAATTTTAATAGAGTGCAAAAGGTTAGCTTTATAAAGGTTGAACATTCAAGATCTTTAAAAACGACTGACGTGTCAATAGGAAAGTTTTGAGCTGTGACAACAGTATAGTTATTAATGATTAGTGCAAGAACCAGAAGGAAACCTTAAACTCAATGGAAAGAGGAGAAAAATAAGGTCTTACCAAGAATGTATGGATTAATCACAGCCTTGGGAACATTACTGCTTTGCTCTTGTTTTACTAAGCAGCAGTCTGGCTTTGAGGATGATTGGCAAAAAACTTTGATTATTTTTCCCCAGTCATCTATACTGTACTTATATCCTTGTTGAGTGTCTAGACTGACTGAATGACTTTCTCTGACAATGTTCCATCTTGGTTTTTGTCAGCTTGCTTGCTTTTAATTTAGGGATAGACAATCCTTCATATGTCCCCAAATTATGAAGATCCAACACATACAGAGTTTGGAATCATAAACAAATAAAACCTGCAACCTAATGCATGCTATGTGTACATAGTAACCAGCTGAATCCTTGAGGGGGGTTCTGGGGGGAGTTCACTGGAAGAAGAGAGAGAGATCTGAGCGTGAATCTGGGATCTCTGGAAGCAGTAAATCTCCTGCCCAGCATATCAATTAAAAGTGCAAATGTTTCCTTCCTATTTAAAATAAAGTGGTCTATTTCAATAAGAAATAAAGTAAATAATAAGTACAATATGAAACTTAAATATATAAAGCCAGTATAAGTAGTTATAGACAAATTGAGACAATATTTTCCTTTTATATAAAAAAAAAAAAACCTCTCCAGAATCTATAAGAAACTAATTCAAACAAGTATTTTTTGACTATATAAGAGCAAGATTTTCAAGACACAAAGATAATGAGGCAGAGCTTCCGCCCTCAAGGAGTCTGAGGGGAATAGGCACCCAATTAATGGTAAACAAGGCCGATGTGAGATCAGCTCAGGGCACTGGGGGAATTCAGGGAAAGGAGAGTGTCTTTAGGTGGCAGAGGCGCCAGGGAAAGGGCAGGCTCCGCAGGAAAAAATCCATGAAGAAGTGGTATTTGAGACGAGCTCTGAAGAAGGGCAAGATTTAGACAGACAAGCTGGGAAGGGGTGGGAGAAGAAAAACAGACAAGGCAGGCTTCACGGAGGAGGGATCCTGGAATTTTAGTGATGGGGTGGGGGTGGGAGGGTGCGTATTTCAGGCAGAGAGCGCTTCATCTGCCACAGGTTTCGTTTGTGAACTGAATGGCGGGAACTGGCCTTCGCAACAGGGAGAATGGGGGAAGAGAGAGGCCACCACCTTCCTATCTAACTCTTTCCCCTTTTTTTGGTCAATTTTCTTTCCAATATTTAAAAATCCCCACACGCTTAAAACAGTGAATCCATGCTCCATAAACACTATCATCTGCAGAAATAGTTGGTGGGATGTACATAATGGAATTTAACTAATTTATTTATACTCCAGCTGGTTCTCAAAAGGGTGTGAGGCAGGTTCCAAACAGCACAGGGTGAAGAAAACAATTAGGACAAAAGAGCAAAAATAAGACAGGAGTAAGATTATACAGAAAGTGCAAAGCAAGAAGAAACAAGGATTCTATACACAAAAGCCCGTGCTGACATCAGTGAAGGAGCTGTGGGCAGAGAAACCATTCACTCATATTTACGCTTAGGATGTACTATAAAAATATGTAAATATCATTCAGTTAAAAAAAAAAAAAACTCCCACTGCCGTGGAGTGGGCTACATGTACAGCTTGACTTTAACTTTGTGGAAAGAAAAGCTATGCCTTTAAGAAATTCAACTCACAAACGCCAGCTTTTGAAACCCAGGTTCAGCAAAGAAGAGCCAATAAAAATGCTGTAACTTGAAACCAACCCACACTGCACAAAAAGAAAGGAGAGAGGTCGGCCGGTCGCCCTCCGACACACCCTTCTAACTCGGTTCTAGAACAGCAGCGCCCAGTTTGCAAGACAAGAAGCTAATTGACTCGAACGTCTGCTGCGTAAGCTATAAAATAAGTACATAAAGAACAATATGAACACACAGCGCCGCCAGTTACATAAAAAGGCCTGCTGTCCGACGCCACACTGCGCACCAAACAAGCAGGGCGATTGTTTCGGCAGGCTGCACAGAGGAAGAATGAATAATCAGCGTACTTGTGAATCAAGTGTCCACCAGGAAGAGATCTCCATCCCGGAGCAGCGGCACGGCTCACCCTCGGCCCTCACGAGTCAAGCTGGGGTTTTTAAAGATCTTTATTGACAATCATGATGCAAGCAAATACATTCTTCAGCCAAATAAACCAACAACTCGCTCCACTGCAGCCATTTCTTATTCGTGCGCGCCCCTTCTCTTCTAAAGTTTCAGCAACTGCTACTTTCCATTACCAGGAAATGTCATTTTCTCTCCCTCATTTTTTCATTGGCTAGGGACACAACAACTCCTGCCAAAAAGGGAAGGGTGGTGACAAAAGCATCCATTTGAGCTGTCCTGGCACAAAGAGGGCAAAACACGATATGAAGTCCATAAACCATAAGCATTTGTCCAGAGAGTTGGTGGGAGGGGTGCCACGAGTAAATACCTCTAGTCCTAGGATTTTTCTCATTATCTAACATAGTGAATGTGGATAGACTTTTTTCTTCCTCCTGCAAATCTAAACACAAGCAAGTGGGATGCCTGGTCTATCATTAGGACAAACCCATCGATCTGGTGGTATCTGATGCCCGTGACAGTCTACAACATAAAGCAATCGAATGCCTTACAACCTAGAGTCAACACATCTGAGTTCAAATCTCTGCTCCCCTCTTAAGAGCTCTATCATTTTTAGCAAGCCATTAACTTATCTGGACCTTAATTTTTCTATTTGTAAAATAGGGATAATAAGTATTCTCATCTCATAAACTCCTCCCAGGGGTTGAGAGAATGAAATGAGATTATGCATATGAATGTCATTTGACACGATTATGATTCCATAACTTTGTCTATCTGAAAACTGAGAAAGGCAGGCACAATCTCAGCATCTCATGATGCTTACTGCTTGCTTAGCACTGAGGCAGGTGCCCAGGAGATGGAGAGAATTAAAAGCTACAGTTCCCAACTGCGAAGAACTTGCAGGCTAGTTAGAGGCAGGATATGCAACTTTAGGGCTAAAGCAAGATTAGGCACGGTTCGCTGGAGATAATAAAGTCTAAATGCTTTTCCCTCACCTCACTTAATTCTTCTGCACTCAAGAAAATCCACTGGGTTCTATCCAGAAGGCTCACAGCCCTAAAAACAATAACAACAGAACTGATGAGTGGCATCTCACGAGCACCCAGAGGTATTCTCAGAGACAGAGAGTTGAGAGGAATTCCCTTTTGCCCTTAGTTACTCTATGAATTCAAACCACAGGGAGCACAGCAGCCCCAAGGGAAATCACGTCTGGAGTGACAAAAGGACCTTGCTCCCAACCTTTCAATTTGAACTGTACTTTAAGAAGAAGAGAAGACTCTGCATGGAATGCCCGGAAGAACCTCCTGCAGGAAGCTCTAGGGTCAGAGCTTCAAGCCCACGGACCTGAAATCCAAACTATAACAATATTAATAATGGGTTCTTATATGCCAGTACAGCACTAAACCTTTACACACATTATTTCATTTGAGGCTCACCGCAACCCCACGAGAGAAGTAATTTTCATATCTCCGATTTGCAGATGAAGTTAAGGTCCTAATGAGGTTACTGGCCCAATGTTCCCACAGCTGGTAAGAAGTAAACCATGACTTGCAGCCAAGCAAGTTGATTTTAAATCCCACACTATTTCTTATCACATCTGATTATTGTATTAATCTGGCCCATGTCCATTTCCCACTCTGCTGTCCATTTCTTGAAAACTAATCACTCACACTATTTTGTTTGTAGAAGGACAAAAGACACCATGGATCTACTATAGAGGCCCATCAGACCCACAGTTGACAAGAAACAGTGTATCCAAGGTACAAAGCTCCACAACCTTATGTACTTCTCCAAACAAGTATTTTTTCATGAAAGGTTTGGTAGGTTAGGAAAAGGTAGGACAGAGATCTAGAATAGCCCAGACAGTTTTAATAATTTTGAGTGGATAATAAATAAAAAATCTCCAACCTTACTATGAACAAGAGAATACAGTTAAATAATGTATTCACTTTTCATCCACTGAATGAGTTAAAGATTTTTTTTAAAAAGACAATCTTTAATGCTAGCAAAGGTATATTAAGATGGTCTCATACGCACTGCTATCAAACCTTCTAGAAAGTAGTTTGGCATGCTGTGCTCTGGTTTCATATCTAAGAACTCTTTGTCTAACCCAAGGTCATGAAGACTTTTTACTTTGCTTTTTTCCTAGAAGATTTAGTATTAGCTTTTCCATATAAGTCTACGATCTATTTTGAGTTAATTTCTGTCTAAGGTGTGAGGTAAGGGTTTAAATTAAATCTTTTTTTACATGTGGCTATCCAATTGTCCTAGCACTATTTGTTGAAAAGACTCTCTTTTCTCTATTAAATTGCTTTGGCACCTTTGCAGAAAAATCAATTGACAATAAACATAATGGTTTATTTCTAGACTCTCAACTCAGTACCACTGATCTATCTATCCTTACACCAGTAACAATCTTGATTGCTGAAAATTTGTAGTAAGTTTTGAAACCAAAAGGTGTAATCCTCTATTTTCTTCTTTTTCAGAATTGTTTTCTTTATTCTGGGCCTTCTGCATTTCTGCATAAATATAGGAATAGCTTTCCAATTTCTACCAAAAAGAAAAGCATGGTGAGATTTTTATAGGGATTGCACTGAATCTATAAATCAATTTGGGGAGAATTAACAATATTGAGTCTTCCAATCCATGAACATGGAATATTGCTCCATTTGCTTAGATTTTCTTTAATTTTTCTCAGCAATGTTTTATAGTTTCCAGTGTGTAAATCTTATACTTCTTTTGCCAAGTTTATTCCTAAGAATTTTATTTTTTGATGCTATTTTGAATGGAATTGTTTTCTTAATTTCATTTCCAGACTGTTTTTTGCTAGTATATACAATTGATTTTTGTATATTGATCCTGTATCCTATAGGCTTGCTAAACTTATTAATTCTAATAGGTTTCTATGGTGTGTGTGTGTGTGTGTGTACCTTAAGATAGTCTACATACAGACTCAATTCGTCTGCAAATAAAGACAGTTTTACTTCTTCCTTTACAATCTGGATGTCCTTAATGTCTTAACCTGCGGTATAGTTTTGAATAGAAGTGGCGAGAGTGGACATCCCTGCCTTGTTCCAGATCTTAGGAGGAAGCCATATTCATAATTTGCACAAAGTAGTCTACTCAAGCTATTATTTTTCCTGAAGACTTCACAAAACAGACCTGGATAAATATTTTCTTATACTGATGACCTATGATCATGCACACATGAAAAACATACAAACTTTAAAAAAAATCAACGTGTGTTTTAAAGAACAGAGAAACAAAAATGTCATCTAGGGGCCAGCCCCGTGGCTTAGCGGTTAAGTGCGCGTGCTCCGCTACTGGTAGCCCGGGTTCGGATCCCGGGAGCGCACCGACGCACTGCTTCTCCGGCCATGCTGAGGCTGTGTCCCACATACAGCAACTAGAAGGATGTGCAACTATGACATACAACTATCTCCTGAGGCTTTGGGGAGAAAAAGGAGGAGGACTGGCAATAGATGTTAGCCCAGGGCTGGTCTTCCTCAGCAAACAGAGGACGATTGGCATGGATGTTAGCTCAGGGCCGATCTTCCAAATAAATAAATAAATAAATAAATAAATAAATAAAATAAAAAATTAAAAAAATTTTTTTAAAAAAATGTCATCTAATAGATAAAACATATAAAATTACTGAAAACTAAATTATATGAAAAAGCAGCACTGTCTCATGTAATGATCATGTAAAGTGGAGAGAAGGTGACATAAGGAAGGGCAAACAGGGGCAGCACAGTTCAGGAGAAGGTGACATCACTGCCCCTGCTCAACAGTCTCCAGGTCAGCATGCCTCTGCAAGGCCAGCATCATGGCCCCACCAACTCTCTCCACCCTCCGGTCACCCCAGTGCCCAGGACTGAGAGGGACTTGGGGGAAGGGGGCTCCAGCAATCTGGCCCAAAGCCTCTCCCCCATCACCACATGAGCCAGCTGAGAGTGAACTGTGCAGGGGGCTGGAAGAGAAGGAGCCTCCAGTGGGGGGTCTCACTCAGCAATTTTCACACAATAGTCTCTTATCTTAACCAAGCAGTGGGACTTTTTGTAAGAAAAAAAAAAAAACTTGGTTTCAGTATGGAAACATCAGGCAGCATCCAGCACTGTTTGAAAGAACACACTGGTTCCAAAGAACACACTGGTTCCAAAGACCTTGTTTCCTCTGAAAGGCGAAAGTTTAGGTGCCCCAGTAAGAGGCACAGATGGGTGTTCAGAATCCAACCGTTTGACGAAATTGCTGGCTCTAACACTCCCTCATACTCTATCCTGCACACAACTTCTAGCCTCTATCACTGTACCTGCCTAGAATGACTACTGTGTACACTATTACACAAGTCTTCAGACAATAGTGGAATACCTACTGCATATAGAACCCAGTGCTCATAGTGTATATTTAGTTATTTGAAATTTTATCAAATATTCTATCGCACACTGCAATGAATCTGATAAGGAAAGCCAAATGGAGGAATAAACAAATGAGACCTCACAAGTGGGGATTTCACAGAAAATAAATAAATAATAAAAAGACTTGCTGGAAGGATTTAAAATCTGGCCAGAGAGAAAGAAAAAAAGAAGTGTGTGGACAGACCTAGAGGTCATTTCTCTAATTTTACAAAAGTTCTCATTTTCCAGTATTTCAGAGAGGTAAAAAGCCACAATCACTTAGTTTCCCCAAGAACTAGAATAAATATTCATGTGGGGTGGGGCAGGTGGACCTCCACCTGTAACATTTAACAGGTGCTCCTCCAGAGCCCTTTGCTTACTGCCATTTACATATTTATCCCAATTTACGCACAGTAACTCTTTAGTCCCCATCCCCAGCTCTCACCCCAAAAACTATCACCCTCACCTTTGCAGCCCCTGTGCCTGGCACATAACAGGTGCCAAGTACATGTTTCCTTCTCTTTTCTCTACTAGTGGTATTTTGGACAAGACAATTTGACACTGACATATCCCATCCTAACTCGAGCTTCTGTCACATAACACTAGTGCAGCAGCACACAACGTGCCCTGTCCAGCCTTGCACCTTTTCCCATACACAGTTCGGTCTACTACCAGAATGGTCTGCAGGAAGAATAAACTATCTATGTCAAGGAAGCGCCTGCTCTCTCTTCCCTCCTGCACCTCCCGACTAGAGAAAGCATCTCTGGCTGGGAAGTTGAAGAGGCCAGGGTCTCCTAGAGGGTCTCCAGCATCCCCACCTGTGCAGCAGCCTGGGAAGTCTCAGCACCTGCTCTGCCCTGGGAAGTGACTTTCAAATGCCTTCTACGGACATTTAAGCCTCCGCACAACCTTGTGAAGCAGGCCTCATCTATACTGTGGGCACATTTTATAGGCAAAGATAGTAGAGCTCAGAAGTCAGGTAAACTGCCCAAGATCACACAGCTAGCAAGTGCCTGCAATTTGGCCTTCCATTTAGAAAAGACTCTGAGGGTCCACACACAAGTCCCGCAAGGTCTTATTAGTCTTCAACATTTCCTAAAGAGCTCAGAGAGACGGCCTAGCAAGGCGAAGGAGAGCCAGGACAGCTGCTCTCTTCCTCACTGTTAGTATCAAAGATGAGATGTGCTGGAGGAGGAGAAACTATAAAGTAAAAATTGATGTATGCAAAGGAAAAAATTGCTGGACAGTTACCTACTAAGAATGTTGTCTTACCTACTAAGAATGTTGTCTTCAAATGTAAAAACTACAAATTAAACAGGAGCTAGGCTTGAATTGCTTTCTTAGTTCACTTGTTACGTAGTCAGTACAACATGTAATCAGGACACGCTCTCAAGATTACCCCAATAAGCTTTGCAAAGAGTGCAGTCATTAAATAAAATCATGAGATAATTGCCTGGGGTTCTTGGGGTTGGGCGTTACTAATGTGGATGCTAATTTTATCTGTGCAACCACACTGATATCAGAATGAGGGTGCTCCTAAAATGGAAGTTCCTTTAGCAGAGCTCCACTGCACCCAATTCTGCAAGGCAGCATGGCTGGGGAAAGCTCTCAGGCCTCTGCTTAGCTGGGAGGAGCAGAGTGGATGTGCACAAAGACACCATCCCAGCCCCAGTCCCTGGAAAACCCATTGGCCTTCTCCAGTGACATGCCTTCTTTGTCCTCCTTCCAGTAGAGACACTTCACAGGCAAGGCTTCCATTCCACCATCTTCCACTGGACTCCTGTGAAGAAGCTAAGGATGGGAAGCTTGGAATAAATTATCTGAGCTCTCACCCTGGGAGGATGTGACAGAGTGGACACAGCACACCACCCATCTCCCCCAAAGTCTACATCCGGCAATAGGTGGGTGCACCATGTACATAATGGTTCCTTCAAAATAATTATTCCCATAATTGTTCTACACTTGTGACAGAGGTGCTCTGCATTTTCATTGATAGAGGACCAGTGGGTGAGAAACTAGACCTGTAGTTTCTCTACAGGTGAGGCAGAGCAGTGAAGGAGAAAAAGGAGGAGGAAGTGCAAAGAACAAAGGAAGAGAATAAGAGCAGGAGAGGGTAAAGAGGAGGAGAGGCGAAAGAGGAGGTCAAGTGAGAGAACGTGCTCACTCAGGGGTGCACGCTGAAACACTTTACCAACGCTCAGCCAATTAGTATCTGGCTATAGGTTCCACAGACTGGTCAATAGTTTACAAATACATGAAAATAGACCTGGGCCTTTTCTATAAAGACTTTTTTCACTTTTTCAAGAAGCTTCAACTGAGCATCTATGATGTCCTTAGCACTATGGAGTCAAAAGATAAAAGTCATAATCCTCCAGAGGAGCTGGTAGTTCAGGGTTCCCAATCATTTGCTATAATCAGCAAGACAGAGGGGGTTGGGGTGCGTGTGTATGTGTGTGCGGACGTGGGTGGAATGGAAAAGCCAGGGGCCAGGACCCACATGTTGCACTGAAAAGGAGGACGTCTGCATCTAGGTTAAGACAAAGCAGCGTAAACTGTGGTCTGATACCCCTGGTACACAAAGGCACGGTTCCTCAAGCCCCAGACAGCACGAGGTCCCCAAAAATGTACCTAAACAGCCAGTCTCCATGAGGCTCAACATGTAATGTGGGCATTGCTCAGAGGAGAGCTATCACCATGCGTTCCCAAGAGAACTGAGATTCTACTGAACATGGAACTCTTTAAAGTGGGGCTCAGCTTCCCGAGACTAGTTTTTTCTCAATGTGGCATACAAATTTTGCATGTTGTCAAATGAATGAGAATCCATCAAGTGGGGAATATCACACCCAGCATACTTGGGGCTTATTAACTTGGAACAGACTGATGTAAATGGTTAAGAGGAGGGACTTTGGAGCCAGATTGCCTGGGTTCAAATCCCAGCTTTTCCACTTACTAGCTAGCTTCGGGACTTGACCTCCATGTCCCTCAGTTTCCCAATCTATTACATGGGAACATGACAATATCTATCTCATAAGGTAGTTGTGAAGATTAAAACAAGTTCATCTATATAAAGTAAGAGTTATAGAAATGTTAACATGATGATAGAATTTAGGTATACTGTTTCCTCAATGTACATGCTATGACTGAATGTTTGCGGTCCCTCCCAAATTCATATGTTGAACCCTTTCCCAATGGGATGGTATTTGGAGGTGGGGCCTTTGAGAAGTGATTGGGTCATAAGGGTGGAGCCCTCATAAATGAGATTAGTGCTCTTATGAGGGGCTGAAGAGACCACAGTGCTCCCCTTCTCCGTGTGAGGACACAGCGAGATCACAGCCATCTATAAACCAGGAAGCTGGCCCTCTGCATCAGACACCAAATCTGTCAGTGCCTTCATCTTGGACTTCTAGCCTCTAAAACTGTGCAACATAAATTTCTGTTGTATATAAGCCACTCAGTCTATGGTGTTTTGCTATAGCAGCCCAAACAGACTAAGACAGCACACACATGAAAACATTATGATTCGTATGCCCAAAAGTATTTTCCCTGTCATAGAAGTCACTGCTAACATTTTACCTTGTCTCGTTTGATCTTCGTATTTTGTAATTGCACTTTTTGGATGAAAAACTTGAGCTGCAAAGAGCTGAGCCCACTGGGTGGACACCACACCCAGCGTGCAGCAGATCCGAAGCCAGGGCTCTGGATCCTCAGCCATCTCCCCGGCACCATGCTACCTCCGTTCCCACGTGAAACAGGGACTTCCTGTTATGTGAGTCTCACTCAGCCTTGACTACAGATTTACGGCATCAATGCTCCCCAGCTCATCTACTAGGATTCCCACGCTGTTTACTCACTTCATGTCTTCAGTGACACAGTTCTGACACACGATGGAAAAATAATTCACTCATAACTACAATTCCAACCCACATGGCCAAATGGAATCCAAAGAGGTAAGCTATGAATGAAATGACATGCGGCCTGCAAGTCCATTCAGAGGCCACCCTATCGTAGGGCGCAGATGACTGTTCTAAACCCAGTATTACTGGTATACCTTAGATTCCTCCTCACAAGACAGGAGACAACCTACTCCCATCTCAACAATATTCTAACTACCCCAGAGCCACTCAGATGAGGTTCTAAATTTCTATCTGCATGCTGAGGGAGCTCCCAATGAAGGCCTCAGTTATGCTCCCATTTAACTGAAGAAACTAAACTAAACTCTGCAGAGGTTACCTTTCCTCTATATCCACATTACGATATGATGTGATTATGAAGTATTCTCTCACAGGTGGATACAGTTTTATCAGTTTCTAAATGCTTTCACATGTATCATTTCATGTGATCAATTAAGCTTTTTTAAAGATTATGGCTCAGAAAGGTTTTGGGACTAGACCAGGGTCACGGGGCAAGAAAGTGATGGAACAGGGGTCAGAACTCAAAAATCTGGACTCCTTTTCATGTAAGGAATGGCGAACCACTGATTTGAAAGCACCACGTGCCACTAAAGCCCCGGTTGTGGTCTCACACACTTCTACTCAATGGCTCACCACGTCAGGGCCTTGAAGAAAGTCATCCCACAAAGAATCTGACTTTGGATCGCAACAGAGATGTGGACAAACTAGAGAACAGGGGCTCTGCATCCAGAAGTCCTAGGTAGCAGCAGGAGTTCACTTCCTCAAGTTTAAGGGCAGACAGGCTAGCAGAGAGGTCAAGGCAAGGACTAAACAAAGCTTGCCGAGAGGTACAGAGCCCCCACGTGGCTGCAAACAGTTCCCTTGCCTCCAAGCCCTTTCTGCCACCATCTTGGATAGACTGATGGACGAGATACCTTCCTGGGTTCCCAACTTGATTGTCAGACTCACTCTTGCCATTTTTATATTTGTTCACGTTTGATTTCTTTAAACTAATGTATATCAATGGCCTAAGAAAATCATTATAATAATGAACTGATTTTAATTTGGGAAACCAGCACTCACAATCCCACAACCCTTACAAGCCAACGGGCTCGTGTGTCTGGGTTCCCTTCTGGTCCCTGTCCTCTGCAACAGCAGCCATCATCACACAACAGACACTACTCTCTAGCCCACTTTTTCAATGTAATCGCATTTCCTCTCTCAACCCAAGTACGTCTAACGACCTTGGCACGTTCCTACTCCAAAGGCTTCTTTTAGGGTGTTTCGATTTCATCACCAATGTAGACAACTGATCTCAAAGAAGCTCCGTGACATGTCTGACTTGTAACTCCTAAGGTCTGAGATCATGGTTTGGGTGAGAAGGAGAACGCTTTGGAGGCGGGAGGAGAGGAAGATGGGACAAACAACAGTGCCTTTCTTCTCAGGAGACAAAGTGCTATTCGAGTCAAGGCTCCGGAGGCCCCTGTGGGTGGGTGGGGGCAGGGGGCGCCTCTGGCTCTTAGGCTACAGCCATGATGCTGCCATAACGATGAAGCCACTCTCCGTTCCCCAGAACTGCAGTGCCCTGCTGGTTGCAGAAAATTACCATAGCACAAGAGCCTTGAGCATATTTCACTCAAACCGGATCATGTCACACCCCCCAACATACTTTCCCACTTAAAACCGTTGCCATCTGGCTCTGCACTGATGGAGAAGTGTATACTCTACAGCATGGCACACAGTGCCCTCTGAAACCTGACACTCAGCCCACTTCGCCTTCTACCCCCTCCCCTCCCTGCACAGGCCCTGAGCTCCAACCACCAAGCTCCTGCCCACCAGGCCACTTGGCTCACTCAGTTCCTCCCCTCCAGCCCCAGGAGGCATGAGAAACTGTCCCTGCCCTCAAAGAGCTCCCAAGCAGAAGAAAACAAAGGTTTGGAGTGTCTGGTTTTCATATGAAAATCAACAAGTCATTTAGTTGTCTGTTAAACAATAACTTGTTTTTACCGGATCATTTCAAATGGTTTAAAACTGGGCCGATTTATAGCAAAATAAGGTTGCTTCTTAAACATTTTTTCCTACTGTGAAATATAACATATGCACATAAAAGAGCATAAGACATAAATGTACTGTTTAAATGAGGAGTTATAAAGTGAATACTCACATAATGACTCATTTTTTTGTTTAATTAAAAAAAAAAAAATCCTCTCTGCACAAGCACCTCAGGGTTTCCCACCAGTGACAACAGCGCAACCAGGCAGCTGCCATCACCAGGACAAGGGGAAGACGCTGAGATGTAAACCTTTCTCTCAACTGGCTCATCATTTGCATCATTCTCAATACCCCACTGTCTGTATTTCAGGCAACATACATTCCACATTTTCCAGGACAATCTCAATTCCAAAATTTAGGTTCTCTGGTCTCCATAAACCATCAGAAGTGCCTCAAATTCCTATAGCTCTCCCAGACTTCCTGTTGAACCAGAAACAGCATAAAAAACCCTAAACATACCCTGAGCCCTAATTTGGGGTTCAAAATATATTTACTGTTACTCTAGCCTATTTTCTGTGTCTGCTTTTTATTTGTAGTTCTCTTGCAAAACTTAAGAGGATTCAGTCGCTTTGTATGGGTCCCCAGTCAGTCCTAAGCTGACTCACATAGATTTTCTCATTTCCACCACTAAGCGTGATAAAGGTTACAAGTATTTCCGGTGCAATTATAAATTGCATCTGCACACCCCAGCTTGTGAGTGCCCCAGGACAATTTCACACTACTCTGGTTCAATGTCTCCCTGTTGCTCTCTAAGCTTGAGAAACCCACTGATATTGAATCTCCTTTGACAGCAAAGGCAATTAGGCGAGTTCCATGTGAGGGAAGAAGGGAGGGCCAAGAAGGCACAGACAGAGGGCAGTTCTGAGGAGCTGGACTTGACCGACCCTCCCGGACTCAAAGGGCTTTCATCTCCCAAGGAGCCGGACCCCCTGACTCTGGGTCATTAGCACCGCCCCTGATCTCCAAACCAGACATGTCCCCAGAGAGCCCCCAAAGTGCTACTTCCTCAACTTTTATTTTTTGACTCAGAAAAAAAATCCCACATCCTTTAAAAGAGCTTAATGAGATTTGGCCATGTGAGAACTGTTCAAAACACATCCACTCTTTATACAAATGTTAACGGGGGTTCCATAGACAGTGTTTGTGATTCCAAATTTAATGGAGACAGAACGATTATAAGTCTAGAGACACTCCGGAACACGTCACCTGTATAATATATGGACGAAAAGTAAGCATGCAATTTCATTCTCTCACGAGTTAAGCACAAAGGTCAAAAATAAAAGGTGTTTAATGGTTATTAGGTGCAACCACCCACGTATATGAAAAATAATGAGAGCATGTCTCCCAATTTCCTATAGGTTGTCTGCCAAATTCCTGCCTCCTTCATAAGAAGACAGAATCTGCAGTGTTTTCTTTGCCGTACAGATATACCCCATGTCACCATAAACAAACGCTGCTTTCTTTGCAGCTAATAACCACAATGTGTGGGTAAGAAACCTCTCCAGTATAAATCTGTGGGGACAAGCCTGCATTGTGGGCATTAAATAATTATAACAATCTGACATGAGTCAGAGGATTGTTTTTCAATGGCCCTGTTGCACTTCAAACTTTCAAGTCAACCCCAAACTCCCTTTCCTGGCAGTCTGTCCCTGTGCTGGGCTATTGTGAAACAATTCTCATTCTTTATAGTTTGGGCCCATTGCAAAGAGCTGGCAACGTGGGCACTCATGAAATATTAACACGTTACATTGCTTTTTTCTCATAAGTGTGGCCAACAGTGGATCAATTATATTACTATGAAAAGCTTTTCATAATTCATTTGGGGGGCATCAAGATCTCATTTCTAGACAGCACATGGATGATGAAGTCGACAGTTTTTGAAGAGGCCAGCACTCACACGCACAGAATACATTAAATGTGACAGATGGAGTAAACACGCTGTTCACAAAAGAAGAAAAATGTTTAAATCTGGGAAAATGATTAAAATAGGGTACAACATATCAACAAGTTGGGAACTAAGTCCATGGCAGTCTCTCTCCGCAAACAAAAATAGAAAAAGCCCTAATGCTGGCAATTTATACCCCTTCTGGCTGACCACCATATGTTTATCCCCGCCTCCCTCAAAAGTAAAATTTGCTCATTTCTAGATGATAGAAAAATTATTTCAACCTATCCCTGTTCTGAAGTACCTCTTATTCTAAGAACATTAATAGGTGGCCTGAAAGAACAGAGTCTCCTGGCTTGTGTGAGCCCACGGAGTGCCTGGCGTGAGATTCTGCTGATCTGGCAGCTAGCGAACACGAGAGACTTTTCTCTTTAGTCGTGCAGTGTGCATAAACTACACATAGGCTGCTCCACCAAAGACGGAAACCCTTCATCAGATACAGGAACAAAAAATATTCCAAGCCAGCAGGCCTCCAGCCATGCTGCCCAGAAAGGGCATCTTGAATAGGGAAAGGCCCTGCAGTTCTCCATTCTCTACTTTCACATGATAACACTGTAGTGACCTGTGTCCAACTTTGTCTCCTACACTAAACCATGGGCATCTCAAGAGTAAGAACCAGGTCTTATTCATCTCGATATCCCTTTCCCTGGCAATAGAGATTGGCACAAAAGATGTGCCAAAGGAATAGCCACAGGTTGTAAATTGCCCCCCACTCTGGGAGTCTTGCATCTGACTTGTGTGTACAAACTAAACTTATCCTCTTCCTCTCCTCATCTATAGCATCACCAGGAGAAAAAAATGTCACCCAAAGGGCCATCTTCCTGACCTCCAGGATTAGAAGCCCAACGAGAAACCAATAAATGCTTTCCATTACTTAGGGATTGTAAAACACTAGGAATACCAAAAAAGGGGCGGAGTGAGTTAAACTGCTGAACCAACCCTGAAATCCCCTGGAAAACAAATATGCAGAAGAAAAGAGGCTCCCAGAGGCTAACGATGGACAACCTTAGTTCCAGTGTCCTGAAAACTGGACTGCACGTAGGAGAACCATTGCTGGAATGCTTTTCCCAAACCCTATGGCGGCTTTCCAGAGGGCCCAGTGGGAATGTGGTCACACAGGCACTACAGTGAGAGAAGGAACAGCAAGACAGGCAGTCTGACTTCCATCGATCCCCAGGTGGGACATGGGTGCAAAGGTATGGGTTCAGAAAAAACAACCCAAATGCAGGCCTGGCACGAAGGTGGACAGCTCATGAGACACTTGGCGTTAGCCCAAGAGTGACTCCCACCAGAGAGGACAGGGCGGTCACCAGCTTGCTCAGCCTCAACAGAGGCCCTGCCTGGGCTCCTAAGAACCCTCCATCTTCTGAAAAGCTAAAAGGACTTTAGTCAGGGGAAAACAAAACTGAAGTGCTGTAAAAAGCAATTTAAAAGGATTAGGTTTACGTCATATTTATGATCCTAACTTGCTGCCTTCCTTCTCTCCCCTGAGCCAGTGAAGTAACAGAAAAGAATTCATCAACCTTTAAGGCAGGCAACAACTTAGATGTGCTGGTCTGGCCAGCACCCCTCTTCTCATGTGCCCCCGTGCTGAAAACACACATTTCTCCTTTGGCTCCACCCACATCCTGAAGAACGCATGAGCAACACACGCGCACAAACGCACATAACACAAACACTCTTTAAAACCGTCAAATTCCTATGCTTCTGCCTAAATTACAATTTAGTCCAATCATCACTCAATTGTTAAAACTACTTATTACCTGGTTACATTTAGCTGAATTTTTCACCTGGAACACCTGTTACCAGGGACATGCCATCATGTCCATGCTGAGTTTTAACTGAGGAGGAAGGTCAATGCACGTACAGCACATGACTGCATTTTACCTGTCTGCAGTTTGGGGCCATTACAGTTCTGAGACTTTTCTTCTCCAGATCCCTCTATTTAATATCCATATTTTCTGAATTACTTTAAATGTTGTGTTCAAATAGGAATGAAAAATTTTGAAAAACAAAAAGTGAATGGAAACCGTTGGGGTGGGGACGGCATTGTTTACTCCAGAGGCAGCTGGGCGCCCTCTCCCCACCCCCCCAGAGTCTCCACTGCAAATGAGGGCAGTGGCCTGGCTGTCTGGGAAGGAAGGAAGAAGCCTTCCTGGCCCCAGCAGGCCTGACTTCCAGTTCCCCGGGAGAGAGAAACACAGCTTCCATTTTAAAACTCACCCTGTCTGAGATTTGGGGACAGGGGCTCTGGAGCCCAAAGAAGGAAACCTCCTCTTATCTATAAACAAAACCCGGCTTTGATGTTGGCCAGCTTGCTTGCCCCTTTCTCTGTTCAACTGTGGTTTATCAGCAGCAACATCTCCATTAAGCACTTAGTCAGCAGCCATTACGTGGGCCCAGTTCTGCACTGGGTGCCTGTTCCCAAGAGTAATAAAAGGAAAAGCATGTGCCTTGCCCACGTGGAGGGAGCATTCACTGATAGATGGGTGGGGGTGGGCAGACACACACACAAGCAGTGCTTTGGGACAATCAGAGGGTGACTGGACTTGAGATCACAATTCCCAGCTCTCTCACCGTTTGACAAATTTCCTAACTTGTCTAAACCTCAACGCCCTGACGCCCTTCCTGCCGTTGGAGGATGAAATGCGACACTATCTGCAAAGATTCTCAGGGGCTATTTTCTTCACCTGTTTGACTTCTGAATCACTTCTGATTGGACTTCCCCTCCTTTATGTTGGGACAGAGCCCTGGCATTCTTGAAGGGGACAAGCCTCTCAGGCTCCCTGGCCCAGCCACAGAGGTCCCCCTGCCATGCAGAATTCTCTAGCCAGGCCGCCGGGGCTCAAGGGCCAGGGAGGGGTCAGGGATTTCAGTTGCTTGTGTGTGTGTCTGCCCCCCCCCCCATCTTCAGTGCTGGCTAGAGCCCCTCTCACACTCCCACCTTGGTTCCTACAACCTTCATACGTTATCTGTTTCAAAGGGGAACAAACCCTCCCTTCAGGAGCAGAACCAGCACTCAGAGGCAGGCCCAGTGGCCCAGGAGACCGTCCTCTGAAGACCGATGCTCACAGGTACTCCTGGGGCGCCGAGGCCTCTCTGCGGCCTCAGGACAGGCCTCGACAGCCAGAGTGCGGTCTCGCCCTCTGCCAGACACCTTCCTGCCCCAAAGAGCAAACAATGACAGACACTGTCGGCGAGGCCACTTCCCACTCCTCCCCACCCGTCAGCCCGGTGACCAGCAAGGGCGGTGGGCAGCAAGCAGCAGGCAGAGGGGAAGAGAAACAGCTACCAGAACAGTTTGTTTGTGTCCAACTGTCGACAACCTGGAGGCAGCGCCAGCAGGGAAAGAAACACCTTCCTTGTAGCAGTTCTTCAGGGCCTCAGCTTGTGGTCAGCACCTCCCAACCTCGTCCAAGAGAGCCGGACCCCACCCTCTCTCCTCCTCCACGGAGAATCAAGACACCACCTGCAGGGGAGGAGACGCTCGCACCCCAGCTAAATTCAAACAAAACATGCAGATCCCAGGTGGGCTTTCAGCTCAGTGCACTGTCCTCCGGCACCACTACCCTCCCTGAGCAAGGGAAGGGATGGATGACATCTCAAGTCCTTACACAAGCTTGCAAAGGAGGTGCAGACTGAGGCTCAGAGAAGTTAAGTAGTTCACACAAAGTCACACAGCCCTTATCTCGTAGAGAAGCCTCTGGGCTCCTCATGTTTCATTTCCAGAAATGAAAAGCACAGCTCTTGGCTTTAACATTACACTGCTTATCAAAAGCACCACTGTAAAGAATAAAGCGCGAGCGCGCGCACGCACACACACACACACAAACACACAGTATGGGAAATGTTATTTTCCCAGGCCCACACTTGGGGTGCACAGTCCATATGGGCTGCTGAAAAGGCAGAATGTGACCCACAGTGCTCACTTCACCTCAGCAGCTCTTCCCCTCTCTTATCCCCTCATTTAACTCCCCCGAAGCTCTAAGGCAGCTCCTTCAACGGTTGATTGAAATATGGCATTTCTATAATTTCACAGGGAAAAGAAACACCCAACAGGCTTCCCTGGCATCCTTCCATCTCTCAAGCCTCCAGAGTGGGAGAAGTGGCTGCCAGGACTCTCCCTGGGAGCCCCTGGCTTCCCCCTCCCAACCCCACCCCCTCATCTATAGCACCAATGCCCTCAGCCTAGCGAACATCCTCACAGGACTGAATTCCTCCCTTCCAGCTCCAGGCTGGCCCTAGCTGCTGGCTGAGCTGCTCCTCCCAGGCCATGTCTGTCCAACAGAGCCCACTGCTACAGGCTCGGCAGGAGCATTTGGACACCAGCGATTCCGCCCATCAATACTCACCCGACTCAGACAGACCATGTGCCCTGACTCTTGGTCACTAACGCTTTCCTTTACACCAGGCACCTGCTACCACTATCTTGCTATCAACCCTTTCTTCCCAGACTGGCAGGTGCCTTCAAAGAGGTACGTTCTATTACATTACTGTTGTGTTTACCATCTCACTGGGTAAAGAGAGGACCTGCTCTGAAGCCCATTAGGGGTGACTCTCCTAGTCTTGTTCCTGAACCCAGAAGAGTGCTCAGCCACCACCTCCCCAAAGGGAGTGATTCAGGGAAGACACATGGCTGGTTCCCTCTGATCCTGCATTTAAAGGATTCATGCTCACCAAAAGGGATTTGAGAAAAATAGTGACCTTCCAGCATCTTCAAAAACTAAGCTTTCTCTTGATAAATTTCCTAAGTTTCAAATTAGATACTACATTTGAAAGAAGACTGGCTACCAGTAGTAATTCAGAATTCTGTTTAAAAGCTTTTGTTTTTTAGAAATTTCTGTGAATGTGAATCTGTCCATTATCACCTATCACATTTTCACATTTATTACAGATCTGTTGTCCATATAAGGCTGACAGTTCCTGCAGGATAGAGACAGATATCTTCATCATTTCCATCTCCCCAGGGACTGGCAGATAGTAAGTGCTCTTTTAACTGCCACCTTTTTGGGGTTCTAATAACGACAGAATACCAGGTAGGGATTAGCCTGAGTGCCAGGATGCACCCTCGTACCCTGCCTACCCAACCACCTCTCTGTAAACCCTGAAGTCTTGCCTGTTACTCACATCCTTCCCCAAGGGCCCCCACCAGGAAGCCATCACCAAGTAAGTGGTGGCAAGAGGGTCATTTCCCTACCTTCCCTATAAACCCAGGAAGCAATTTTCCCAGTCCACAACCACAACCCAAAGCCACAAGCTCGAAAGCCCATGTGCATCATAAAGACAGCATTTCTGAGCAGGCCCTGGCCCTGTGGTTAGCTCCGGCTGGTGTGGAAGTGCTGTGTGTGAGACGATCTCTCCAATCATGGGTGTGCATCAGTATCAGCTACCAGAGAGGGGCTCTGAGGGGCTCTTTTCAGCATAGAGGCAAGAGCTTCACAAAGTAAAATAAGCAGAGACTACTTCAGGAGGAGGTACACCCCAACACCCCAGACTGCCCTAACATGACAGAATTTGGACCCCACCCCCATAGTCTATGACAACTGAAGACCTACATCTCCATCCTGGGACCTTTTTTTTTTTTTAAGAAAAACTGACTATTTTTTAGAGAAGTTTTAGGTTCACAGCAATACTGAGTAGAAGGTACAGAGATTTCCCATATAGCCCCTGCCCCCACACATGCATAGCCTTCCCATTATCAACGTCCCCCCCAGAGTGGCACATTGGCTACAACTGATGAACCTACACTGACACATCATTCTTGTCCAAAGTGCATATTTACATTAGGATTCGCTCCTGGTGTTGTACATTTTATGGGTTTGGACAAATTTATAATGACATATATCCATCCTGAGATCTTGAGTGGATTGCCACTGTGAGCAAGGCCACCCCCTACTCCCAGTCCAAGACCTTCCAATGACCTCTTCCAACCCACTGTTCCTCTCTGGTTCCCTGGGAGCCACCCTCTGCATCCACCTGCCACAGCCGAAGGGAGGGAGCGTCCCTGACCCCACGAGCGCTGACACCCAGCAATCATATGGACTTGGAAAGATCCTGCTGGAAATTCTTCAACAAATTCTCAACAAGAAGGGTCTTCATGTCAGGTTACTATGTTCCAAGAAACAATTAAAACTGGGCTTTAAACAAAGGACAAGGGAAGGGGGCTTAGTGGCTCATTTACCTAAGAAGTGTTGTTCCAGCAGCTTAGATGACATCATCACAAATCTGCCTCCCACTAGGTTAGCTACTGGTTCCAACCAGCAACCAGTCCTGTACACATATAAGCTCCTTATGAAAAAAGGCTCCTACCATAGTTACAAGACTTCATGTCCTCACACCACAATATCCATAGGATGCAAGATTCTCATCCAAAACCTTCAGCAGGGCCAGCCCCGAGGCTTAGCCGCTAAGTGCGCGTGCTCCGCTACTGGCGGCCTGGGTTCGGATCCCGGGCGTGCACTGACGCACCGCTTCTCTGGCCATGCTGAGGCCGCGTCCCACATACAGCAACTAGAAGGACGTGCAGCTATGACATACAACTATCTACTGGGGTTTTGGGGGAAAAAATAAATAAAATTATAAAAAAACAAAACCTTCAGCAAAAGGAAGCGTTGCTTTTCCTGAAGCCCAGAAAAAAATCTCATCTACTTCACTGGCTCTGACTGGATAACCAATCACCATGGACACAAGCTGTTTGGCTTATGTCACCTCTGCAGTGGTAAGTGAGGTCAATCCCACCGAAACTATATCAAGACAAGAGGGGAGGCTAGCCTGTGTGCTTTTGGCAAGAAGAGGAGAAAGGATGCTAAGGAGGCTTCCCAAAAAAGTCATCTTCAGCCATGGAACATTTACGTAGTCTCTGGTCACCTCCGTACAAATGACTCCCAGCCTCACAGGCTGAGATGAAAGCAACTGTCTCACCAGTCCAGGCAAAGACGTGTGAACTACAGGCAGCCACCAGATGAGGAAGAACCATAACCCAAAGTAATTTATCTCCTGGCCAGGGCCAAGGAGACAGCTTCTCTAGAGGCACAGAACTATCTGAGACCTCTATGGCCAAAAGCTATAGTAAGAACTTCCCAAGGAACCCCCATGCTGGGTTCCTGGACCCAAATTCCTGTGTGTGTGTGTGTGTGTGTGTGTGTGTGTGTGTGTGTGTGTTGGGGGGTGTGGGGGGGTTCCCACAGCACCAAGCAATTCTTGGACATCAGCAGGGTGTCCGAGAATTTAACTCAATTCTGACGCCAATCTACTTGGAGATCGGGTTGGATTCCATAGGTTAAGGTTCAGTCCCACAAAACCACCCCCTCCCTTCAGACACCAATCACAAGCCCAGGTTGTTACCTGTGCTTCTGACTAACTGGCTACAAACTGGAGGTTCCAATGACTCCCTCCAACTCAGGATGCCAATCGAAAGTCCAAGTTGTTACCTGTACTTCTGACAGACTGGCTGTAAACCAGAGGTTCCCACGACCCCCTTCTCGGGTTCCATTAATTTGCTACAGCGGCTCACAGAACTCAGAGAAACATCTTACTTAGTAACTTACCAGTTTACTACAAATGATATAACTCACGAACAGCTAGATGGAAGAGACGCACAGACAAAGCTATGGAGAAAGGACACAGAGCTTCCCTGCCCTCTTGGAGCGTACTATTCTCCCCAAATCTCCACTTGTTCACCAATCCAGAAGCTCTCAGAACCCTGTCCTCTAGGGTTTTTATGGCGGCTCCATTACATAGGCACAATTGATTAAATTATTGGTAATTGGTGGCTGGTTCAACCTCCAGGCCCTCTGCCCTTCCCGAGGTGGAGGCGGGGGCGGGGGGGCGCGGGGTGGAGAGGGAATGAAAGCTCCAACCCTCTAATCACATGGTTGGTTCTCCTGGCAACCAGCCCCCATCCTTAGGTGGGATCCAACAGTCATCTCATTAACATAACGAGACACCTTAATTTCGAGGGTTTTGGGAGCTGTGAGTCAGGAACCATGGACAAAGACCAAATGTATAGGAGAAATACGCTTTGGGTCACGTGAGTGATCAAATATATATTTTTCTCATAAATCACAATATCACAGTGACATTATTTACTGTGCTCATCAGCGTGAAGGACGTAGCACCGGGCATCAACCCACTAGTGACATTACCAGACCAGGGAGGTGCAGCAGAGCTCCTGATCACACCAGAAAGCACAGAACCTTCCGTCACCAGAAATCTCCAGTCTACAAAGACACTCAAAAGACTGAGAGGGACGTGGGGAGGGAGGAAAATGTGCCTCAGCCAGAGAGGTCAAGACAAAAGCTTCCTCAACTCTCCCGGGGCAAGGAGCCCAGAGTTCTCCCAGCACATCCTTGTTTGAGAAAATGGGAAAATGTCTCAGTTCAGTCTGGCCATTTTCCCAGGCTTAAACCCCAGCAGAGAAAATGCTCCAGCATCCACACATTTGTATCTAAATTCCCAACCTCCTTCACTTCTAAAAAGCTTTTCACCTGTTAGCAGTTATTTAGGATTAACAAAGTCTTTTTTCTTTTCTTTATTTCTTCCCTTTTTTGTTGGTCTATAGAAGACTCCTTATGCCTTAGGGCATTTCCATAACAATATGACCCACCGGTCAGGCACAGGGCTCCTGAGGCTTGGTTCCTACAGCTGGAACTGGAGCTGAGGCAAAGTTTTCACTGACATCTCCAGCATACATAAGTCTCCATCTTGGCGGTTGTCCATACGGCCTCCAAGTAAAGCACAGGAAGTTGGATTTTGGCAGCGCCTCCTGAGGCTTAAGTGGCAGCAATGTATTTTACGCCTGCTGCATACAAGGGCAGTATCCCTGGAGGTGAAGAAAGGCTGTGCCCAATGTCTGAGCTGTGTCTAAGGCTGCGGGATAGGGGGTGGGGGGATGTCTGTGGCCAGATCAAGAGAGATCTTTGAAGATCTGGGGATGTGTACACAAGGACATCACTGCATCAGTGACATTCTTCCGGCTGGCACTTCCTGAGTGTCTACTAGATACTAGGCCGGGTTCAGAAACGGGGGCTAGCAATGAGTGAAACATCGTGCCTCGCCCCCACATTCTCGCTGTCAGTGGGGACGGCAGTGGGTTTGAATCTTCCGGATTCCACATGCCTCCATGCAGAGTGGGATTCAAGGCTCTACTACTGAGTCAAGGGAACGGAAAAGAGTTCGCTATGAAGAAGCGGGAAACTGAAGACCTAAAAATCCTAAGGTTACACCGACCCATGGGATCTGGCAGAGCAGGGTGGGATTGTGAGAAGATCCATCACTGAGGGTCCACTGCTCTCCCTTCAAAGCCTGTCCACAGATTCACTCACTCTTGCTGGGCCAGGAAGGGTATAACTCTAATCATTACCACACTCATTAAGAAAGAAAACCAGTGCGTATGCCATGTTCAATAAGGACACTTTTGGTTTCTACTTTGGGATGGGTTTCATTCCTTTTCCTAACACAGGATCAGAATTAAAACCTCCAGTTCAAAACAGGATTTCACAGCTCTCCTCTTCCTCTTCCAGCTATGACTGCATTTATTGGAGTTATACAGCCTTTCACCTGTATCATTCCACCCTCACAGCCACGTGATGAAGTGGGAGCTATTCTCCTCCCTGTTTGACAGACGAGAAAACTGAAACTTAGAGGTTAGTTTTTTGAACACCAAGAATGAGAAAGAAAACATAGTGGACAACTTTAAAGTATGAATATGGGGACAGGTAAGGGTAGAAAATTTGAAATTGTGCCTATCCAGGAAATTCTGTGAATCACACTTGTTGCTGTCTCCCTAGTGACTCAAAGAAGAGAGGCTTATCTATGGAAAACAGTATGGAGATTCCTCAAAAAAATTAAAAATAGAAATACCTTATGATCCAGCTATCCCACTACTGGGTATCTACCCAACAAACCTGAAATCAACAATCCAAAGAGGCTTATACACCCCTATGTTCACTACAGCATTACTCACTATAGCCAAGAAGTGGAAGCAACCCAAATGTCCCTCGACTGACGACTGGATAAAGAAGATGTGGTATATAAATACAATGGAATACTACTTGGCCATAAAAAAGATAAAATTGTCCCATTTGCAGCCAGAGGGAGAAAGACAAACACTGCATGATTTCACTCACATGTGCAAGATAAACTAACACACGGACAGAGGGAACAGTTTGGTGGTTACCAGGGGCAAAGGGATTGGGGGTGGGCACAAGGGGTGAAGGGAGGCATTTATATGGTGACTGACAAACAGTAATGTACAACTAAAATTTCACAATGTTATAAACTATTAAGATATCGGTTAAAAAAAGGAAAAAAGAAGAAGAGAGGCTTGGTAACCAGTGAAACCGTCCACCTCTCCATAAACAAGAGAAAGACTGAGTAAGCTAGCACACTCTTGGGCAGTCCCATGCTAGGTGCCTCTTTCTGCATTCTCAGAGCACCTTGGCAAGTTAGCACCTGTCTCTCTTCTTACAAAGGAGCAAACCAAGGCTTAACGAAGAGGAAGGACTGGGGCAGGTGCATTCACTGGGGCTGCTAGAAACCAATGAAGTAGCAGCTATTCCAGGAAAGAGGTCAGACTCCCGCACCACGTGGGCCATTTGACCACTATCAGAGAAGGCTCCAGGGCAGAGCTGAGGACACAGGAATGGTAGAAGTCTTCTGCCTAGCCCACGTTGAATCTCAAGTTCACTCTAGGCATATTCTAGGAGCCTGCTATGACCTGTAATTTCTCCATCCATGTTTGAGGCCAGTATTTGACTATGCCCTAGGAAGACTATTTAAGCATAAATCACTAAAAATAATGATAGCCACAAGTTACTTGGGAAGCGGGATGAATAGTGCATTTAGAAACTAAAAGAATGTCCCCTCTCATCCTTTCCCCATATTTTCTGAGGCTATGCATTGTATTCACTCAGAGAAAGAAACTTCTAGTTTTTCCTTCATCCTCTTCCGTTTTATACTCAAAGAGGAAAAATCATATCCTTCAAAACCACTGTGTGGATAAGCAATAAATCACATCTAGGGCTCTGGCTACTTGGGACTCTCTGCGGATGGCTGACGACCACAATCTGCTATCTAGAACAGGAGGCAGGGACACAGCAACCACAGGAACCACTGAGCTCTCAGCACCTGTCCAGGATTGGTCACTGCCAACACTTCAAAGCATTACCTACTTCACCATAACAGGTAAATTCCAGGAGAAGGCCAATCATCCACAAAGGAATTTTCCTTGCAGCCCTTTGGAGTTTTCATAGGTTCTCATGGAAAGGTTCTTCTACCATAAAATGTTGCCTTTATATAAACCCTTAGACCTTCCTCACACAAGTGAGCTAATGACGATTATTAGTTTCCACTTATTAATCTGTAAATGAACTATCACTAATAGTTTAATATGTGCTAAACTCTATTTTTCAATCCTTACAGCCACCTTATAACACAGGTGTTATTATTCAACCCATTTTACAGATGAGAAAACTGAAACTTCGAGACAGGTTAAGTAACTTGCTCAAGGTTCACACAAGTAGCCAGGAAATGGCACAGCCAAGAGCAAGACCCAGGACTATGATTTCAGAATCCACCCAACCACACTAAACCATCATACTACACTGTCTTCAATCATGTGTTATATACAAACACATTTTTAAGGTATCCCATGGGGAATTAGTCTTCATAAAGACTATATTTTGAGCTGACAGAAGCAGAACTATATGCTGCAGCCAAGAAAACACCAAAGGTTGACCAGCTGCACTTTTCTTGAGAAACTCATAGGACCAAAAATCATCTAACTCTGATCAACTCAGTTGTGCATGCAAACACTGCTTCCAAATATCTTTGCAAAAAAGGAGAGCCTTCACATTTGGGGATTGTATTGTGAAAACTAGCATAAGATTTCTATCTGTACTGTTATTCTCAGCATTTTCATACCATTCTTTAAAATAAACTTCAATGCAATTTGCTTCCCCAGAAAAACGTATCATATTTGATTCTTATTGCAACTCACTTATTACTAGTTATATTTTTTGTAATTTTTTTCCAAACAGCCTCAGGATTTTGCCTATGGGAGCCAACCTACCAATTCCTGTGACTGTTCGGCACAACCTGCAATTCTTAGACGCCATTTCACAGCTGCAGGGATTTCATAGTACATGTTTGCACATCTACAAACTAAAAAGCACGAGAAAATTCAAACCTGACCTGATGATCATCACCCATTTTTTACTCAACTTTCAGACCATGATGTTTAGATCATTTACAAGGTTAAGTGGCAAAAGTTACTTAGGCCAACTCAACTACTCAGTTGAAACCACTCAGAAGCTTGAAAGCCAGTTGGAAATTGGCCACGTTTTCACCCATAGTTAGTGCTGTCCTTAGACCCCAGCCAGAGGGCCCAACTGAAGACCTGGGCTTCAGAAGGCCCTGTTCCAGCCCTCTTTTGGCCACACTCCTCCTCTCGAGGTGAGGAATCTTTGAGGGTCAGGAGGACGGCCACTCAGGGCCCTCCTGACCTTTTATTTTAGACCACGGACCAAGGACCCAAGGTTTCAGAATTCCCAGCCCAAGACCCCCATTCCACTTCCAGGGCCTGCACAGACCACTTCCCTGAATCTGGCCTCAAAAAGACACTTGTGTCACTAGTGTGCACACCCTTAGGTACAAGGAATGGCCAAGGGGCAGCTGTTTGGGGGAGCAGGGAGTGGAGCTGCTTGTGCCCTCTGGGGTATCAGTACACATGTTATGAGAGGCAACCAGGGGTGGGAAGCTAAGGGGGCAGGCCTCTAAATTTGAATGGGGTTCCACGTTATTATGAAGGCATATTTGTCAAAGTAGGAAGTGAGAAAATGTTATTTCAGGGTTTATTACCTTGATTTATAACTTTTAAATATTTAGACATATAGTATAGGAGCTTCCACTTATACTTCACAAATATTAGCAGCAGGTCTGGTCACACTGAAACATTGAAGTGCTGCCATTGTAAATAGACTAATGACTCTCAAAATTTATAAACCAGTCTGTCAGTTTAGGCATTAAAAAACACTCAGTAATTGGGCCGGCCCCGTGGCTTAGGGGTTGGGTGCGTGCACTCCGCTGCTGGTGGCCCGGTTCGGATCCCGGGCACGCACTGACGCACTGCTTCTCTGGCCATGCTGGGGCCGCATCCCACACGCAGCGGCTAGAAGGATGTGCAGCTATGACCTACAACTATCTACTGAGGCTTTGGGGGAAAAATAAATAAACAAATAAAAAATATATTTAAAAAAAAACACTCAGTAAAATTTCTAGTGAAGGAATATAAGCAACTCCATAAAACTATCTAATCAACCTAAAGAAACAACAAACGGAGCTGGGAAACTAATTTGATTTAACCAGATCAATTCTTCAGAAGGTACAAGGTGTGTCAATCAATGCTCCAACAAGTGTCTGGAACTACTTCTCTTTATCTAATCACTCAACACCCGAGTTCTCAATTTCTAAAACTCCATGGGTTACCTTAAAACTATAATACATAACTATCAAAAGCAAAAAAGATCACTACTCTATCTCTCATGGCAATTTGTACCATCTTTAGGATCAAGCATTTTGAAAATAAAAAGGACAACTCAATATGGGTAGACCTAAGACCCAAATGTTAATGGTTCTACATAAAAGATAGTTTTTATAATAATTGTAATGCTTTTACAATGGCCAGGATATACATAACATGATCTTTACTTCTAGGCTCAAAAAGGAATTAGACACCTACAATATATAATTATACTATGACAACCATAGTGAGTTGAAGCTGTGCTGTGATTCTGAAGAAAATGATTTCCTTCAGTAAAAATTGCCAATCTCATAAACTACAGTTATAAATGTCCTAATGTCTCTAAATCGATCGTCTTCAGCTGCCTCCCAAAAGAGATAAATAAATAATAAAACAGCAGGCCATGTTAATTGTGATACATATATGTCTTCCTTCACTACCAGCATCTGTCTCCCAGGCAGATGATCTGCCTGCTCCGTGAGAGAACTTTTATGACCAGAAGTTTTAAAGGAGATTCATTTTATCATTTGATCTGCAAATGATTGATCAATTGATCTGCTGCAAACCAGCAAACAATCATTTGACCCCTGCTTAAACACGTATCACCATATGCTATAACAGAAGTCTAGTCTACCTTTGTAGGACTATTAGAAAATAATCTTTTTATAATTGAGCCAAAATATGACTGCTTCCATTATATCTAGGGCCTGCAGGACAAATCTGTTTCCTCTTGACCCAAGAGCATCTTTCACATCTTTGAAAACAACTCTCATGTCTTGGTGAAGTCCCTTCTCAGCTGGGCCAAACATCCCCATTCCCTTCAATGATTTTGTGTGGCTTGTGGTTTCTTGTTCTCTTTATTGTCTGGGTGGTTTTCCTCTGGACAAGCTCCACAATGTCCACATTCTCTTTAAAGGGGACTTTCTTTTGTCCACCCTTGTATCCCCAACACATAGAAAGGTACCTGGCACAGAGAGTATCTAGAAGGGAGGGATGGAGGGCGGGAAGGGAGGAAAACAGACTCCAAGCGTAGTCTAATATGGTGATCATCCTCCTGTCTTCTCTCAACACAGCCTGAGATGACAGTCACTTCTGCAGAAGCCACACCGATGAACTTACCGTAATATCACAGTCAACTAAACTCACATAGTACTGCCAAGTCACATGTTTATCATCTACACTGGGACTTCTGCTACCTTTATCCCTCTAACACATCCTCCTTCTTAAACGAACACATCCCTCCAGCATGGGCAGAATTTTTGGACTCTGAATCAGGCCCCCACCGAGCATGCTCACTCTCTCCAGGCTTCATGTTACCCCCCCGGCCCAGGACACCACACAAATGTCAGCCAGGGCACCAGATAGCGTGGCAACCACCAGGAAACTATCCCCCATTTTACTACCTGCTCCTCATCCTCAGCCACTAAACCAGCCGCAGTTGAGAATCATAGTCCTTTCATTCAGCACCCAAAATATGTCCCTATTTTTGAAACAGCAGATATGATTAAAAATCAAATCAAATGCCTTGTTTATCCCCTACATCAACTGCAGCTTTCTGCTCCATGAGTCTAATAAACTTTTCAAAGAAAGACAAGAAACTAGCGTAGTATGAGCTGTTCCTGGAGAGTCCATGCTAGGTCCAAGTGATCACCAATAGGGAAAAGCCCACAGTTACAGGAAGTAAGTGCCCAAGAATGGTCTGTTGAACTGAACTCAAAGCCATATGCTGCAAGCTTGGAAAGCACTTTCCCCCACAGAGATCCCTTAAAAAGGTCTGAAGAATGGAAACATCATAAGGCACAGTCTTTCAGGTTAATATCTTGAAGAGAATGACATTTACTTAGGTAGATAAGCTCTGGTACATGTGCCTAAAAATTACATTCCACTAGTTTATCACGGCACCCAAGAAAACCTCACAAAACAGCTGGGCTTCATGATTTCCCTGGACGTAACTCAGGGATCTGATTACATACGTACATCACCAAATTCTAACTGGTCCCCTGGGACAAAAGTCTCCCAGAGAACTGCAATGTGTGACACACACCTCACAACCAAGCCCCTCACCAGGTATGGGCAAACCCCACCACCAAATCCTGAGGCAGAAGGGTCTGCGTCCATGATGCTGCTTCACTTCAGGGCAAGAGCTCGTGCCTTGTAAACCACCAGACCGGGACTGGCATCCCACAATCCTGGGCAGGGAAGACTCCTTAGAACACTGATTTCCTGTCCTTAATGCACGGATCATAGAACTAGTTTGCACAGTTGCTGTGTGGGGGACAGGAGACCCCATTCTGTGAAAGACCTGGCTCAGTGACTGGGACCCGGCAGGCACTCAGGAAGTGTGATCTCTTCCTTCCCACCTCCCATCTTCCCTTTGCGGATGTGGGCTGAAGCTCCTAAGAGTCCCAGCACGGTGGCCCACACAGCTGGCACTCAATCAACGAAAGCCAGGAAAATTATTATTATTATCTTTGCTGCATGGCTTATGAAAAGCCATAGTTCCCCTTGCTATTTACCAACAAGCCACCTGAAGTCATCTTTTTCTCACACACGGTCGACTTAAATCATCTAAGCCACAGGTACAGAGAAGCCCATCCTCACTACAACTAAAAACAAAGCCGCTCTGACTAATTCACATGCAGACTCGTAATCCTTCACCGAGGGCCTTCAGAAATGCCAAGACCCTCAGGGAAGTGAAATTTCCTCGAACGTACAGCAGCCGAGAGCACCCGGGGTTTCGAGATGACTAATAATGGACATGTACTGTAAACAGGGAATATTAAAGAGCTTAGAAAGCCACTCAGGGAAAGGAAAAAAAAAACCTTCACAATTCAGGGCCTGGTGGAGAGAATGGCAGTTTTCCAGCAAACAAAAAAATATAAGTGAAAATGTTAGGCCCTCGCAACTTTTGTTTTCAGAGAATCCAGAGCCTAGGCCGGTCCTGCGCGGGGGAGGCGCCCGGCTTCCCCTGACCATGGTGTTTTTTCTGTCTTGACAATTCACTTCCCCAACAGGCATGCCGCCAACTCAAATGAGACTCCGAGCAGTGAAAAGCCCTTCAGGTAAACAGTGTGATAAGCTAAACTGAAAAACTAGACAATGTTTTTGGACTATGAGGTGGTTGCTATGGAGACAGTTGCTAATTAACTGCTTTCAACCAGGAGAACAAAGGGCTCGGGGCAGGCAGGCCTCTGTATCTCTGAGTGAGCAATGCTTCCAGCCTTGCGCAATCGGCACATCGCTCATATCTGGAATACCTGGGAGCCGGCTGGGTTTGCAACATGCCTCAAGAAATGACAAAAGCACATTTTCTTCATCTTGACCTGGATGAAGAGTACCTGGCCACCAGGACCTCTCTGAGAAGCCAGCTGCACAGGGGAATGAAGATTCACGGGCACCAACTCACCACCCCCCACGTGTCAGGTCCTTCCATAAATATTCTCTTCCTCCCTGTCCGGAGACAAAATTAAACTATTGGGACGAAAGTTGGGGGGGAAACATATAACTGTTTTAAATGATATATTTTACTTTATACACTTTATTAAAGAAAACAAAATAAAACATAAATTCAAAGGGGAATAGATAAATCTCCCCTTCTTTGGGATTATCAACCTCATGTGGAAAAAAGTGACAGGATATTTCTCAAAAACAAACAACAAAACCCACAATCAGTTCATATTTCTAAGCTCCACACATTGTGGATACTCAATAAATAATAACAAAAACCTTAATTGTAATCTGACTTATCAGTGATGGATGTTCTCCTCTGACACCACCCTATGCTGACCCGGCTGCCTCCACCGTGGTCTCATCTTTGGAGGTTAAAACTGCTGCCCTGAGACTGAAATGATCTGTTCCGAAGGGCTGACCTTTGAGCTACATCCAGTTAAAACCAAAGAGCTATGTTCCCTTCACGAATATTTAAACTTAAGTGCAAAATATGAGGAGAGCTGAGCCTAACTACTACCTCTGCCTACTCCACAGCAACCCCCCGAGGGCCCAGTTAGCTCTCTGCCTAATTTCAGCTTACACCCCATATATATACATTAAGTAAATGTCAAACTCAACCAAGCTACTGTGGGATCTGTTGTGCCTCCCCAGAACAAAATCAAATAGGTTTTTTGCTCCTAAGAAGCACTGATCAATATAGCCTATGAGATACCCACCTTCACTATCTGAGGCAGAATCTGGATTAAAGCATGTTATGACTCTGAATGAAACACAACGATGTGATTCTCAGTTTGACTTTGGCAATAAGGCACATAAACATCTTCGGGGAAGTCCAGTGATCTGGTATCACTGAAATCCATTTAAGAACATCTGCTTTGGAAGCAAACAGGCCTGGGTTCGAACCAAGGCTCCAACTCTACCAGCTGTTCAATATGGACCACCCTGAGCTTCCATTTGCACATCTGCAAAATAAGGACACCACTGCCTATCTCCAAAAGTTACGGGGAGAATTCAGTGAATTACAATGTTTACCACAGTCCCTAGCCTATGGCAGGTACTCATGATATTGCAGCTATTAATTAAAGCCTCCATTTATTTACTGCTTTTCTTAAAAATGGGGTAAAACTGCTAGAGGCCCTAGTTGCTACCTCCGCAGCCAAATTCATGAAAAGAGAAAAGGAGAGAACTTTTAGGCTGACTTGGGACCCTTTCCACCCCACCAAGAACCCATCTCTCTCCACAATAGCCCATTCACACCAATCACCAGCTAGAACTTGATGCAAACTGCCGATTTTAGGCCTAATCGTCAAATCAAGCCTTTTCTGGGATAAACTCAGTCCTTTCTGTGAAAGCAAGGAGTTA
Source organism: Ceratotherium simum simum (assembly GCF_057802395.1). Classification (NCBI taxonomy): domain Eukaryota; kingdom Metazoa; phylum Chordata; class Mammalia; order Perissodactyla; family Rhinocerotidae; genus Ceratotherium; species Ceratotherium simum. The sequence goes on from NC_141906.1 coordinate 17,179,441, forward strand.
AATTCTTGCTTTGCAGATGGTAGCTTTTTAATAAGGCTTCCAGCCCAAGTCCCTCCCTGCCTGGGTTAATTTCATCAGCCACTGCCCAAGGGCATCTCACCTCTTCTCATTTCAGTCTCTTTCCTCTGCTCCTTCCAGCTGTGCTTCCAGTAATCCCCATGCATCCATCCATCCCTCTATCCATCCATCCACATTCTCAACAGAATGTATCAGCCACCAACTTTGTGCCAGGCACCATGCTGATGCTGAGAACACAAAGATGTAACCGACTCCGTTTGCAAGGCGTTCTTAGGCCAGTGTAGGATACAGACATACACACAGGATACTTACAAATCTATGAAATTAGTCCTGTGCTAGGAGCAGCATGAGATCCTCGGGGGTGCAGATGGGGGCAAAGGGAGATCAGATGCCCGACCACGGTATTCCCAGAGGAGCAGCCCGCGGCTCCTGAGGCTCTTCCTCCTTTTTGTGCCACCCTTCACTTTCATCACATTCCCTACTGTCCCATCTATAAACTGAGTAGAGGGGTCAAGGGGGCTACTGCTAGGGAAACGAAGGTTGGGCTGAGGCGTCGGGAGGAGAAGAAAGCTGTTTACTCAGCACATTAGGGAACATTCTCTGATTGACACCCAGCTCTACAGCGTAGCTTATTGCCTCCCACGACCTCATCAGCCCCCCTGGCCTGTCTTGAGCACAAGAGAAACCATGACTGTGTTTCCTGGCAGTCTCGCCCACTGGTCTGAGAGCTCTCCAAGAGCAGAGACCTTATCTAATTTATATTTCTCTATCTGAAGCAGCTACCATGGGGTGTGGCACACAGCTGCTCCAGAAAAGTTCGCTATACTGAACTAAACTGAGGTCTAGAGCACGTGGGCGATTTATGCAAGATCACAAAGCTAAATGGAGAACTGGATTGGAACCCAGAGCTCTGACTCATTCCTTCTGCACCAGCGTGAGGCTAAGATCTTCCCAGAGGGGACTACTCAGCTCTGGAAGTACAGGAGGTAATCATCTTCAGACTTGGGTACTGACCTAACAAACGGGCTCTCCAGCCTCACATCTCTCCTTAAACACCTCTCTCACCCAATTCTGTAGGCCTGTGCAGCTAAAACTAAGAACACTCTCTTACTAGAAACTGTATTTAATTATCAGCATTATGCACGTATTCCCCTGGGATGCCTGAGTCCAAAGATATCAAGAAAAATCCTGCAAAACTTTCAATCTTTAGTTATCAAAGAAAAATAGAAAAAACTTCCTTATGACAACTGATAATCTCCCCTCTTTCAAAAAGACTGCATTCTCAATCCTCCTCCTTTCACCTTCTACCATACGGGCCTGGGATATGAGTAAAAATAGCATTTTTGATCCACGTTAAATAACCAAAGCAGGTCAAGAAAAAACAAAGAGAGACTCTTGGACTTCCCAAATGACAAGCGGCATACTGGTGTGGGAAGAGCGAAGGATTAAGAAGAGTTGGGTTCCAATTCCAATGTACTAATCACGTTAAGGCCCCAGTCCAGCCTCTTAACCTCCCTAAGCCACTTATTTCATTTGTTAAATGGAAATTAATAATAACTCTTCTTACCAGGGTTGCTGGACTGAGGGAGATAGCATCTGAAAAAGCACTTATAAACTGTAAAGCACTATAGGAGGCTTTGTCAGTAGGTGTTAAAATGAATGTAGACACATGCACACACACACACACACAGCTGTTGCCAATCTTAGAGACAAACACAAGTACAGCCATGGCCATGAAAAGGAACCAGAATGATTTACGGGCATAAAAGCCATTGAAGGAGACATCTGATGGGGAATAACAGACATTTAGTCCCCTGAATAATTATTGGAGGTCAAGAAATATGCAAAAATAGTCATCGTTAAGAATCTTTTTAAAAATAATTGTCCTGAGCCAGGTGCGTGATCGTTAACAAGCCCCCCAAACAGTTCTGTGCCCGAATTCCTTACCTGAAATGAGGAAGACGAGAGGAGAGTATCCATGTCACGGGGTTGTTATGAAATTTAAGTGAGTCAGTATCTGTAAAGTACTTACACTAATGCCTGGCACATTTCTAATGTGATAGCTACATAGGTAGATAGATAAATAAAGAAACAGCAGGTAAATATGTATTCCTCCCTTTTCCACACCTATTCAATCCAATGTTGACTCCCCCACAGATGAGGGAGGTCTAGAGTGACACCTCAAACTGCACCTAAGGGAGTTAACAGATATTAAGCGCTCAAATCTTTCTATTTTAATATGGTCCCAGCAAGCAGAATGTCAGGTTTTTTTCTTTTTCGAGTGGGGAGAGGTAGGCGGAGGAGGAGAGGAAAGGCAAACCAATTCAGACTGAGCCCAGACCCAACACTGCCCCACAGCCTGGGGACATCCAACATTAATCACCACCTCCACACAAGTTCACGCGCCTTTTACGGAAACAGAGCAGCCAAGATTTTACAATATTTGTACCAAAGAAGGAGAAACCAGTGCTGATTTGGTGCCAAACTCAACTGTAAATACAAGGTGTTTTTGTAACTGGTAATTACAGATGAGAACCTTACACTTCTGGCATACTCATCGTAGTTGACATATTTAAATAAATATACCCACCACAGGTTCCAATTCTCTTCATGCATTTACGTGACCATAAAGCACCCAGTTCCTCCTATGCGCAGGGCAACGCCTTGCTCTGGGGGGAGAAAACCAAATATCCAATCCCAGACCTTGAAGAAGACAGTATAACACCAACCAAGCCCTGCTCCTGGGAGCTTCCCATCTAACTGAGGAAACAGAACACCTGCATATTAAGAGTTAAAAATCAGTACAAGTGAAATCAACACCCAGTTAATGAGAAAGTTCTAGAGAAGATGAGCACTCTCTGAGTCAGAAGGGAAGAAAGAAAAATAAAGGCAGGATAGAGTGGTGAGGAAAGACCTTGTAGAAGAGGAACTGGAACCAGAAGTCTTCAAAGACAGGAACAGCATGGATACGCAGGGGGAGGCGGGCCATCCAGAGGACGGCATGCATCACATCCAATCAGCAGTCAGCAAACATCCAGGGGCCTCCTGTACGCCAATCACAGAGTGTAGGTGCAGAAGGCAAGTGTGGCAAAAGCAAAAAGAACAGTGTGGCTGGAGCTGAGGCCACCAAGGCGGTAGTGGAAGATAAAAGTCAGGATATAGGTAGAGGTCATATTTTATACAAAAAACTTTAAGATCATATATATGGAGAGAGAAAAGAGGAAGAAGAACTTCAGTGTCTATGGCAGTGATAGAAAGGATGGCTAGAGGCTCATGCAGGTATTAGGCAATTAGGGTTTGGGTGGTGGGAATGGTAAGGAAAAATGGACATGTGGAAGATGTCCCAAAGAAGAATGGAGGAGTCAGGGATTGAATGACTATCCCACAGGGTTAATCAAATGGTAGGGATAACTAGGAGGTTTCAAAGATAAGGGGCTTGGAAAAACGGTAGATGGGCCACACTGACCAAAAAAGGAAGGCAGAAAATAAGTAACAGAAGTTGGTGGGTTCCATTTTGAATGTGTGGAGTGTATTGTAGACAAAAGCACACCCATCTGGAAGGGAAACGGTAGTCCTGTGCACAGAAATGGTAGTCAGGTTGGCCAAGTGAAGGGAACTCCTACAAGGAGGAGGAGGAGAATAAAACCCTGAAGATAACCAGCTGGTGGAGTTAAAAGTTCGAGGAAGAAAGGCCAGTCAAAGAAGACAGAGAAAGCATCCAAAATGTAAGGACTGCGCCATGGAGTTCAAGGAAGGAGAGACTTTCAGGATTGTGGGGTGGGGAGAGTGAGTGGGCATCAGGGATGCAAAAGGCTGCCCAGAAGTCAAGGAGTCTGAGGAATGAGAAAAGGACACTAGAATTGTCCGTGAAGAGGTCCCCATCATCTCTGAGAGCCCTGGTCTGAAGACCAGATGCATGCTAAAGCAAGACCCCAAACTGAAATGGGCCCTTTCCCCACACGCTCAGACTCTCCAAGATCCACTCAGACTCTCCAAGATCAGCTAAGAAGAGAAGGACTGACAGGACAGAGTTTGAGGGAATCCAGGGGCAAGATGTTCTGAACACGGTCACCTTCCTTCTTCAAGCCTATTTTGGTGAAGGATTAAAACCGAAGATGTCACCATCAAGAAACCAGTCCCTCCCGTCATCAAAGAAAAACCTACCGCAGGAAATAAACCTGTAGGTGGTAAGGGGTTGAATGATTCTCAAAACTTGATTCTCAAAACTTCCAATAACTCATTCATTTTACTGATTATCAAGAATTAGTAAACATCTCAAGTGCTTGTGCAATCCTCTACATCTGCAACTTTTCCTTGTACCCCAAGGTTATGCAAGGACTTCTCTATAAATGACAAAACTCAGTGAGACAAACCATGCTGTTTTTCTGTTTTGTTTTGTTTTTCAATTTAATTCAACAAACACTGAGCATCTGCTATGTGCTGTCTCCATTAACACCTTTCATGCTCCCCCCAAGCTCCCAGTCTCACTAAATAGGTTGCTACCCTTCACTTAGTATTTGTAAGAGGTAAAGGGAGCAAACAAATGCAGTGTGATCTTCTTTGCCCCAATATTCTGCCTTCCCTGAAATAAATGTTCCCCCCCCAGTTTCTGTGCAATTGTGGAAACAAAAAGACAGCCCTGTGCAGATAGAATTCTCAACCTTAGTATTGAAGGTTCTCGAAACTCTTCCAGAAATGAGCACTTCTAAGCCCCCAGGTTTAGGTTCTCAACTTGCAAGGTGAATCAGAATGACCCAGGCAGCTTTTAAAAAAAAAACAATGCCCATCACCTCATCAGAGATCTGATTCAACGGCTTGGGTGAGGCAGTTGTCATTGTTTTCATTGTGTGTTTGTTTGAAAGCTCCTCATGTAATTCTAATATGCAGTCAGGGTGGAGAAGCAGCGCACTACGCAGAGTCAGGGGATTCACCAACCTGAGTGTGCACACACATCCCTGGGGACCTTGTGAACTGCAGGCTCTGATGCACCAGATCCGCAGCAGGGTGTGAGAATCTGCATTTCCAACCAGCTCCTGGGTGACTTGATGCCACCAGTCCACGGATTACAGTCAGAGGAGCAATGGTGTTGAGCCTAGACCTCTGTGTTTTTTATTAGTTCTCCAAGTGCTTCTGACGCATCAAAGTTTAGTGGAAAGAGAATTAATTGGCTTTGGGGTCAGACTGACCTGAGTTACAACCCTAGCTGCAACGCTTTCCAATCGTGACCGTGGCCGAATTACTGATCGTCCTTAAACCTGCATCCTGGTATACAATGTGAGTGTTATGGATTCAACTGTGGCCTCCAAAAGATATGTTGAAGTCCTAACCCTCAGCACTTCAGAATTTGACCTGATTTGGAAATAGGATCATTGCAGATGTAATTAGTTAAGTTGAGGTCATACTGAACAGGGTGAGCCCTTAACCCAATACAACTGGTGTCCTGATAAGAAGGTAGTGCAAAGGCACACCAGGAATGAACATCATGTGACAATGGAGGCGGAGACTGGAGTGACACAGCTGCAAGATAAGGGAAGCCAACAACTGATGGCGACACCAGAAGCTTAGAGGAAGGCCTGGAACAGACTCCCCCTAGAGCCTCGGGGAGCCTGGCCCTGCCGACACTCTGATACTTCTTGCCTCCAAACTGTGAGATAATAAATTTCTGTGGTTTTAAGTCACCCAGTGTGTAGTCCTTTGTTACAGCAGCCCTAGCAAACTAACCCCATGCGGCACTAACATTTCCCTTGTGGGGCTGCCGTGAGACTGAACCACTGAATCGGGCTACAGGGGAAGGTGCCGGCACTGCTGACCAGCGCAGGACAGATTTCCTTTCCTTGTCAGAAGTACAAGAGAAAAGCACCAGGTGATGAGCGTCTCCTTTCAAGGAGAAGGAACTGCTCAGAGACATGTTCCAGCACCTGGCCTCTCCAAGGGCTTTTGCAGGCTGCTGCCACGATAGCGGGGCCCATTATGTGTCTGCACACCCACTCAGGCACTCCCAGTGGGTCACAAGAGCAGCTCTGCTCTGTCATGGGAACAATTACAGGCCCGGCTGGGTCCTGGCGGGCCATTCTGGCCCAGCAGGTTTTGACAGGCAGTCTGCAGGCTGCACTGGGGGAAAACTCTAGGTTTGAGGGTCCTCCTATAGAGGAACAATCAGCACCATCGCAGCAGTCCTGGCCCTAACCCAGAGAGGGCCTGTCACAAGACCCAAAGGGAGGATTCTAGGCCCCAAATTAGGCAGGACACTCCCAACTCAGTGTACCCTGATTACCCAGTCATCAACACCATGAGGTGCTTTTTCATACTTTCATATATGTATATAAAACTAATATATAGAGAATGGGTAAAAGTCAATTCGCACTCTTCAGGGCACACTTGCTCTTATGTAAGCTGCTGCACTCGGCCCCATTCGTTCAGACATCAGATAATCACGAAGGGACTACTCTACGCACGAGGATATAGAGAGGGATATGGCATAGATTGGGCCTGGAGAGGCTTATGGTCTGGTGGAAAGAGAAAAATAATTGACAAGCGTTTCCCGGGTGCTTAGGATATGCCAAGTGAAATCACATATATTATTCATTTTACCAACACACCAAACCCAGGAAACTGAGACTAAGTGACATTACATAATCTACGCAGGGTCCCATAGCTGATAAGTAGAAGAGGCAAGATTTGAACTACTGGTTCCGAGCCCTTCCCACTATCCCACAGCTGCTTCCCATCAGAGTTGGCCAAATCAAACAAAATTTAAGATGGGCTAGAGTAGACCAAAGGTCATGGCCATTTTACTCCAGAGCCATAAGAGTGAAATGTCTGCTTCCATTATCCTCCGGAGTGATCCAAAACCAATTCTCCAAAGCAACGCACTGCACTTATACGTGGGCTATCCTCAAGGAATATCCCATGTTCTGACTCTCTCAGTGAGGAAGGGCTTCTGCATGGTTGCCGTGAAATCACAATGAGAAAGGGAGCTCTAGATGTCAGGTGCTCAGCAAAAGTCCTACCCATCCCACTGCCTCACAGATACCCACTGGGCTGGAACAACAGAGAAGTCACCCAGGATCGTTCTCGTTGGGTTCATGTTCCACATCCTGCACGTCTTTTTCCTAACAAAGTCTTACCTCATCGTATGAGTGGATACCTAAAAATACTTAAAAAAAAAAAAAGAGTAAAATGCCAAATTCAATATAGATGCAACATACACGAAAAGGGTCAACAACCTACGAGTTAATAAGAAAGACAATACTCTAATGGAAAAATTGAATAAAGTGCTAAATAGGTAATTTATGAAAGAAATACAAATACATAATAAACATACAATTATTTAAGCTCACCTGTAACCACAGAAATACAATTCAAATTAATAATAAGATACTTTCTACCTCAAAATAGTAAAGACGTTTTAAAAATTAAAAACCCAGCACTGATCATGGACTGGGAAACTGAACATTCTCACTACTTTTTTAGTGGGGTGGACACAGGTAATTTTGGCAATATTACCAAAGCCCTTAAAGAAAATAATCTATCAGGGCCGGCCCATGGCTTAGCAGTTAAGTGCGCGCGCTCCGCAACTGGCAGCCCAGGTTTGGATCCCGGGCACGCACTCGACGCACCATTTGTCGGGCCATGCTGAGGCCGCATCCCACATACAACAACTAGAAGGATGTGCAACTACGACATACAACTATCTACTGGGGCTTTGGGGAGAAAAAGGGGGAAAAAAATGGAGGAAGATTGGCAATAGATGTTAGCTCAGGGCCAGTCCTCCTCAGCAAAAAGAGGAGGATTGGCATAGATGTTAGCTCAGGGCTGATCTTCCTCACAAAAAAAAGAAAATAATCTACCCTTTAACCATGCCATTCCACTTCTTGGAATTGACCCTAAAGAAATAATCAGGTATATTACTCAAGAATATTCACTATAATTACTTGTGGAAGGGAAAAACTGCTTTAGTTGCTCAAAAAAAGGTAACTGGTTGAACAGAGTATTATACACACACATACATACACAATTCTAGGTAACTTTAAAAAGTAACTTTATACATTTTCAATGATAAGCAAAAATCTAAATTATGATTCCAATGTTCAATTATGTAAAATAAAATATAAACAGGCATAGAAAAAACTGACCAAATATATAGGAAAATAGTAAATTGACTAATTTCCAGATGATGGGAATTTGATTTTCATTGTTTTATGCTTTTCAATTATTTCTAATGTCAAAATCAGAAGAAAAACAATAAATATGAGTGTGTACTTTATTTTTTGTGTGAGGAAGATTAGCCCTGAGCTAACATCTGATGCCAGCACTCTTCCTTTTTTTTTTCTTTTGCTGAGGAACACTGGCCCTGGGCTAACATCCATGCCCATCTTCCTCTACTTTATATGAGACGCCGCCACCGCACGGCTCAACAAACGGTGCGTCAGTGTGCGCCCAGGATCCGAACCTGTGAACCCTGGGCCGCTGAAGCAGAGCATGCGAACTTAACCGCTATGTCACTGGGCTGGCTCCATGAGTGTGCACTTTAAGTCTACATATTTACAATTATAAGTTACTCTATAAGATAATTATATATAAGAGAATGGAACTAACACTGGAGCATTGACCACCTTCCCAGCATTATACTGAACTCTTTACTACATATCTCATTTAATCCTCACAGCAACCATATGTGTTCAATGTAATTGCCACTAACTAAAGATAAAGAGAGGTTGAGGACTTTGTCCCAAGTTGCTCTGCTAAAAGCTAGGTTGTACCTATCCAGGCCCAACGTTCTAAAACCAGAATGTTGTCCTAATAGAGCAATGAAGTGGGGGTCCTGAGAACAATTCCATATTTCCATTTCAGTGACCAACACAAGGACATGAATACAAACAGGTTTACATCAAAGAAGGCAAACTAAAGAAAAAAGCAACAAGCTTTCAGATTTGCCTATATTTTTATGTCTAGGGCAAAACTTTATTCATAGTACTATATAGTACATTTTCAACTGTTTTCTCCTTACTTTCCTTTTCTGGTTACTCTTGTAATATCCTCAGGACTGCCTCCTCCAAACATTTGAGAAGTCAATGACAGTTGCCTAGAAAGAAAATGCCGCAGAGCAGAGGGGCACTGTTTATCTACCAAACAAAGCTCAATAGAAATCTGCCTTAAAAACACTCACTCACTTTTGTCCTCTTTCTGTACTCACCAAACAACTTTCTAATCAGTGAGGTGATCTCAAAGTGTCCCCATGCACCTGGAGGAGTGCCTGAGAGCACTCACCCAGCGCCCATCACCCTGCAGCCTGGTCTCCCATCAGGGGCAACTTCTAAGTGCCCATCCATCCTCAGTTTCAGGGAACATTAGGGTCCCTGTCTAGCTCGTTTGTTCCTTTGGTATTCCTGTTATTCCTATATCTTTATGTTTCTGTAATTATATGCCATGGTTCATGCAGAAGTTTTGGTTTAACTCGCTTTGCGTATAATAAACATTTCACTTATGTTCTCCAAATAAATAAGGCTGCTTGCCTTGTGTTTTTTATTGTCTCCCTATGGTCATCTAGCTTCATTCCGCCTATTATTAATGAAGCATTTCCCCCTACTCCATTATAGTTTTATTATAGGAAGAACTTGTATCACAAATGCAAGAAAAGAATTGTTCAGAGAACTAGCTTAAGTTGGTCCCAAATCTCAATCAAGAGGCCCTATCCTTGAGGCTGACACTCACTGACTTCTAAATTTCGTAGACATGTCTAAGATGTTCCACTCCCACACCTACCCACCTGTAACCCATCACTGCAGGGAGCCGGGGAAAAAGCCTGCTGATGGGCTATCTCAGTTATAAGAAACTTCTATGAGGACCTGCCCACTTCTGAAACTGACAAGTCCCTTATCAGTACCTTCCAGAGATATCCTATTACTGCCAGAATCTTCGATCAGATCAGGAATTCATCTTCAAAGGTGTTAAGAGCAACTCACATCAGGATAAGAAGGGGTCCCTCTCACGCTGACTGCAAGGAATGCAGGAGACCAAAGTCTGGGAGACACCAGATACCTTCAGTTGATAAGAGTTTCTACAGAAGCTCAAAGAAACTCCCTGAAATGGTGTTCTTAAACACAGACCACACTTAGGCTACTCTCTGAAAGTTATAAATGATGAAAGCCAAAGCTAGGTATTTCCTGGGCATGAGCCACACATGATAGACCCAACAGGAGAGCAGCCATCCCTGGAAAATCTTCTCTACAGGATGTCCCAACACCCAGTTCATAATAGAAACCAGGGCATTCATACATAGCCTATAAGAATAATGCTGCTATGAATATTTGCACACAAGTCTTGTGTGGACATACGTTTTCATTTCTCTTGGGTAGATACCTAGAAGTGGATTACTCTATGCTTAATATTTTGAGGAACTGCCAGACTGTTTTCCCAAGATCCTACACCATTTTACACTCCCACCAGCAGTGCATAAAAGTTCCTACTGTTCTCCATCCTCGCCAACACTTGTTAGTGTTTGTCTTTTTGACAGTCATCCTAGCAGGGGTCAAGTGGCATCTTGTGGTTTTAATTTGTATTTCCCTAATGGCCAATCATATTGAGCATCTTTTCATGTGCGTTTTGTCTATTCATATACCTTCTCTGAACAGATGTCTATCAAGATCCACTGGCAAAGTCAGTAAAAGTTTGAATCGTAAATGAAGATATACAAATTGGCTTCTTTTTAAGTCCTGAGTGTCTCAGGTTCTCTGATATTGGGGATATGGAAGGAGTACAACCTGGAGAAATAAAAAGGTGCCCTCACCTTATTCCCCCCTTTGCCATAGTTTAATAAAATTACAAAAATTGTTTCTTCTCCTCAGCACAACCCAGGGATGTAGGCAATATCCCCATTTTACAAATGTAAGCTATTGTTTGCTGAAGCACCTACTACATCCAAGGGACAGGGAGATAGCCCTCAAAACGTTCATTGCCTGTTAATAAAGGAAACAAATCTCAAGAGGTAAACTGACTTCCCTAAGGTCACTTAGCCTGGGTGGCAGAGTCCACATCTTCTTGATGTCCAAGCCCGAGTGTCACAGTCCCCTCAGGCTGGGAGAACAGAACTCCAGGCTATGGCTCTGCTGCAGAGAAAGACCCATTGCATGGGAGGCAGGCACTATAGCAGCAGCAGGGCCCCACACTGGGCCCAGGCTCAGCAACCACCTCTGGAGGGTCAGCAGGGCTGCAGTGCTGGCCTTTCCCGCACCCAGCGCCAGACAGGACACCCTGAGAGGTAATGAGCTGAAACCTGTAGCGCACACACACTGCCTCAGCTTAGACGGGAAGCAGTCACCAGCGATGATGGATTTAAATAGCAGAGCAGGGACTTGAACAGCCCTGGCCCCACAGAGGCAGCAAAACAGCTGGTCTGCTCCTCTGAGCCCGCTGGGCAGGGGGAGTGTCTGTGCACCAGCTGAGACCCAGGCGGTCCCAACTCGGGGCAATGCCTCCACTGGCCCAGCTGAGCACGGCTGCACAACCCAGCCAGGCTCAGGCCTCCTGATGCCATGTGCTCTCTCGCACACAGCCCCATTGAGGAAGAGCAGCCCAGGAGACTCTCAGCTTGCGTGTGTTGAAGCTAATTATCAACCTGGTTGAACGGCCATCTGGAGGGCAATGTCAAATGTAATGGCATATTCATTCACCAGGATTCTGGGTTTCCACCTCCCACCTATTCCTGAGCCAAACTCGCTCCTGTCTCAAGGTATTCAGAAGATGCTAGCTGCACACCCAAACTTGAATTTGGGTGGCCTTGGAAACCATTAAATAATATAAATTGTATAGTCTCAGTCAGGAAATAATAAAAGCAACGCCAATAAGAATGACATGGGCCACCACTCACCAAGGGCTTACTGTGCCAGTGATGTCCAAGGAACTGAGATGAAGAGCCTCAGTTAACTGGCAGAACTACTCTGCAAGGTAAGTTTCATTATCCCCATTTCAAAGAGAGGAAACCAAAGCTTAGAGAAATCAAGGTCATAAGCTAGAGGTAGTAATGCTAGAACTTTCTAACTCTAAATAAAGTGAATGTACTGCTACATTGTAATTCCAAACTGAAGTGGCAAAAATCTCAATTTATCACAGTTGGGGTCTCAATTACATTCAAGTGGTTTACACCGACTTTTAGTCCCTGCTTAAAAAAACAGCTAAAATCACCACAATAGGCTTACTCTAAAATGCTCTCCTTTTTAATTACACAACCGTACATGTTTGTGTAAACCGTACCTATGTTTTAGCACACGTTACACTTTATTCGATGTTTTTTTTTTACAGTGGTCACTCTTGCAATTCTGTATTAGTGTCCAGTGCGTAACCCGGCACAGGACAGTACTTCAAAAAAAGTCTACTTAGTACTTACTTTAAATATTGATTCAGTCAACATATTCTTCACAACTCCGACGAAACAGTCCATTTTCACATTTGGAATGTCTACACTATACATTTTTAAAAGTGTTTCATTTTTGCATCTTCTCAAATTTTATGGATATATGAAAATTTAAATATTTATTAATAATATTAATTATCAAAGCTAACTTACCAGTATGCCACCTCTAAGTCAACGGGCTTGTCAAAGATATTTGGAAAATATTTGCCACCCCTTTTAGAATTATAACTCTTGTTATCAAATTCGGCTGACATTTAAAATAATCTTATTTCAGGGCCGGCCCGGTGGCTTAGCGGTTAAGTGCGCGCGCTCTGCTGCTGGCGGCCCGGGTTTGGATCCCGGGCACGCACCCACGCGCCGCTTCTCCGGCCATGCTGAGGCCATGTCCCACATACAGCAACTGGAAGGATGTGCAGCTATGACATACAACTATCTGCTGGGGCTTTGGGGGGGAAAAATAAATAAATAAAATCTTTAAAAAATAAATAAATAAAATAATCTTATTTCTTAAAAGCCAAGCTTTTATAGACTCAGTATTTTTCTCCAAAGAATAGTTATTTTATAAAATAAAATGCATATATTCCTTAATTTTTACATTCTTTTACTGTAAATGTGAAATGTGTTCGCTTTTTTCCCCCACGGATATTTATTGCAGCTTTTTTTTTCTTTTTATTGATGTCTTAATAGTTTATAACATTGTGAAATTTTGGTTGTACATTATTGTTTGTCAGTCACCATATAAATGCCTCTCTCCACCCCTTGTGCCCACCCCCTACCCCCTTGCCCCTGGTAACCACCATACAGTTCTCTCTGTCCGTGCGTTAGTTTATATTCCACACATGAGTGAGATCATACGGTGTTTGTCTTTCTCTTTCTGGCTTATTTCACTTAACGTAATACCCCCCAGGTCCATCCACGTTGTTGCAAATGTGTTGGCTTTTTTTTTTTTTTAATTTATAAATCGGACTCCTCCAGCCAAGTAAAGCGGATGAAGCTCTACACTATACAGCCAGCTGATCCCTCTCTCCTTTTCAAAGATTAGAAATGAAAGACATGCCTTCAAGCTCTTCAGCTCTGAAACAATTTAAATTAATCAGTCCAAAGAAAAACAACTTCCTCCTATATCAACAAAAAACTGATGTACTGTTACTGAATCACCATTTCAGAGGCTCTGAAACTCCAGATGCGTCAGCGATACCCGGCAAGTCCCTCCCCTTCCTCTAAAGCTTAATAGGAAACATGAAGGAATTGTCTCTCAAACCAGGTATATCAGACATGGTTGGCAAAAATGGATAGATATTGCAACATATCCCTCCCCCTCCTTAGTAGGAACATTTCACAACTTGGGGAAGAAAGGAGAAAAGAAGCCAAAGATCCTACAAAGCACTGCTGTGTCCAGGCAGCTATATCCCTTTATGCCAAGTGACATGCGTGTGTCTCAAGTCCCACAGCCCACCACTGAGGTCAGAGTGGAGTACTGGACCCCAGGCTGCCTTTCAGCCTGTTCTCCACCAGCAGCCAGTGACTCTTAAAACCTAATCAGATCTCACCCCCATCCTGCTCAATACTCTCTAATGCCCCCCACACACACACCTAGTGCAAGTCAAAATTCTTACAGAGGCCTCCAGGGCTCTATAAGCCCTGCACCCCTGACCTCGCTGGCTCATCTCCTACATGATCCCCCCTTGCTGACTCCACTCACACTGGCCCTCAGGGCTCCTCAAACACACCAGGCACAGCAGGGCTCTGACGTGTGTGCCGCCCTCCCTCTGCCCAGGATGTTCTTACCCAAATGTCTGCTTGGTCTGTTGCCTCAACCCCTTACCTCCTTCAGATGCGAAGGTTCCCTGTCCTCCCTCTCTGCCTTATTTTCCTCTTTACCACTTTCTCCATCTAACACACTTACTTATCTCATTGTCTATGGCCCCACTAGATGTAAGCTCCACGAGGTCAAGGACTCTTGTCAGCTTTGCTCACCACACTATCCCCAGCGCCTGGAGCAGCATCTGACATATAGTTGGCCCTCAGTAAACATCTGCTGAATGAAGGTAGCACTGTGAATGGCTACACCATGCTCCAGAGGTAAACAAAATCTGACCATGCCCCACTAACTAGGGTTGCCATATGAAATGCAACTATAGCTTGGGATATACTTATGCTAAAAAATTATTCTTCATTTATCTGCAATTCAAATTTAACTGGGCACCCTGTATTTTTATTTGCTAAATCTGGCCACCCTACTCCTTACTCCAGAATGGTCATATCCAGGCCATCCAGGTCACCTGGGCGAGGCAGAGGTTTGAGAACATAGCCAGAAGAACAAGTGAGAAGCCATTTCCTCTCCTCAGACTCCCTTCATTGAGGCCCCATGGTGGTCTGGGTTCTGCCAGCTTTGGATAGAAAAACGGGCCCATGCAGGCTGAGAAAGCCACCAGGCAGAGTTCTCATCTCCACCTCCTCTGCTCCCAAAAAGGAACACCTTCTTTTCCTAAATCCCCATTTGGCCTGGTCTCAGAGAAGCCCAGATGCTCATGTTCCCTCCCACCCTCCTCTGTGACTGTGGAAACCATACAGGCACAGCATAAACAAGTCACTTATTCCCCTGCTCCCTCACACCCCTGTCAGGAGCCAAGAGCCTTGGGCTCCCCATTCCACCTCTGGTCAGAAGACTGTGTGGCTGCGTTCCTGGGCTGTATAGAGGGCCACAGGCTCTCAGAGTAGGATGTTTCTCTTGTTATCTATATGTTATCAGCAGGCCGCCTTATGCAACATGCAAGAGAAGACTGAATATATGTGAAAACAATTTAGCGCTTAATAAAATTAAGTAAATTATGACATACCCACACTATCCACTGAAAATGAAAGTTCTTAGATCTGGGTTTTAAACAGTTACGGATTTTCAGATATACACTCCCCATGGTTATTCCCAGGCTTCCCATCTCCTGAGCCTTCCAATGTGGGAGATCTCTGACGTTTCTGTTCCATAGATCAAATCTCAAAAGACCAAGATCTGTAAGTTCCTGGCACCTAAAGTCAGGCAGGTCATGGGGTCTGGGGCATGGGGGTGGGGGAGGACACGTGGGACGCAGACAGAAAGTGAGCCAAAAGTGAAGGCACAGGAAGAAGATCATATATCCTGGTTTGCCCAGGGAGGTCCTAGTTTATTTCTGTTCTCCTGGTGTTATTATTAACACTGCTCCATTTTATTCTCCAAAGTGTCTTAGTTTGGACATTAAATTGGTCACTCTAGGTACAAGCCGAACTGGGAACGACCTCGGTGCTCTGGAGTCCAGGATCTGTGGGACTGGAGGGAACAGCCATGTAGCAGCAGCTGCGATCAGGCCGGGCCAGCTCACTCCCTGAAATGGAACTAGGAAAAGGGCATCTACAGGCGGCAGCTTCCAATACGAAAACTGAGGAGACCAGGTTGATCTTTCCAGAACCCTCCAGCTCTAAATTCTAAGACAGCAGTTGGGAGGGGTGCCTGTCCTACTGTCCCACCCCGGCCGGCTGCACAGAGCACGTGCAGGCCCACACGTTTCCCGCAGTTCCCAGGCACAGGCCACCAGGAGCCCCAGCCCTGGCTCAGGAACATCCTCACATCAGGGTGTCAAACGACTGAAAAGTCAGGCTTTGATCTGACACAGGAGAGAGGGCAGGCCCTGCTTCTTCTGACAGGTCACGCCTACTACCCCTGGGTTTTCTCCACAGTCTTCTCAACGCTCAGGCTAGCCCTAAGAGAGCAAGCTGAAGCAGATTTTGAAAGGGGGCTGATCCCCTAGGCTCCCTCACACCCCACCACGCCTACCAAGGACTCCAGGCAGCTTGTCACTTTTATCCATGGCGCACCGCAAGGCCGCGCTTCTTGGCTGCAGAAGCCACAGTCAACAGGGCAGCTGATGCCTCACAACTGAAACCACCACAGGGAGCTCAGCAACACTCCCAGGGAGCCCAGGAGGGAGGAAATCACATTTCGGGCCCCAATCAGATTTGCCTTAAGGAAGAAGTTACACTGGGTCGGGGTCCGACCCACTCACTCACCCTAGGGAGCCACCGGGTGGAACATGCCAAGCCATTCAGCACCTCACTGATCTACAAGGAAAGCATCTGTGCTTCCACCAACATACCACCAAGAGACAAACTTAAATACTTCAGCATACTCAGTACAGTAAGAATGCAGGAATTCAGGCTCCCTTGCCCAAGAATCTGGAAGGTTTCATGTGACAGGTAAGATGCTTACTAAGATGTTCACACGTACGTGAGTTGGGGCTTGAGATACTGACTGTTAATGCTTCAAATGGGATCTCCCCTTAGAAAAGAAGGCAAAGAGAAAGGAAGACCATCTCTGTCTCCTAGACAGTCTCATCCATTTCCAAGGTTTCTACTCCAAATCCTGAGATGTCATCTTCCAAATTGTTCTCAGTCCAGAATGCTGAACTTCTAAATGCCTGCTGGACCCCTCTCCATGGAGAGCCCCAAAGCCCTGCAAACTCCACATAGCTCAAATTCATGACTCCAATTCTACCTCATAAGACCTGTTCTTCCATGCTATATACCTTCCTTGGCTCTATAAACGCACAGCCATCCATGCAGATAAAACACCTTCATGTCTTCCCTTGCCATCAAATCCTACCAAGCGTTCTGACAAACCCTACCAAGCGTTCTGATCGCTAATATATCTAATCTAAATACCTGACCACTAACATACTGATCTAAAATACCTTTCCCGTCCTATCCTCTCCCTGTCACTCCCGCAGCCTCTGACCTAGTTCAAGCCCTCCTCCTCTCCTGCCAAGAGGACTGCAGTGACCTCAGCCTCCTTAGAAGGCCTCCAGGATAATTCTTCTTAGGGGTCATGAGATCTCCAGAATAATTCTTCTCAAACACTAGGTGAATATCCTAAAAACAATGGCTCCTACCCTCCCTTCCAGGAATGTGCTCCTTACACAGAAAAGCTGATCTTTAGTGTTCAAATATAATCACGTGGCACCTTACTCCCATCATCTCTCATCCTACACATAACCTCACTTAACCTTTACATTAGTTCTCCAAAATCAGCATTCAGCTCCTAGCCTAGTGCTATCACAGACTCAGCCACTTTCTCTATCACCTAGTATCTGAATTAAGTGGTTGCTCACCTATTTTCTCAGCATTCTCCTCTCATTCCATCTTTACTACTATAAAAGTGGAGGAAGAGAGTTTTATTACAATGGAAGCTAACATTTATTGACCACTTTCAATGGGCCAAGTATGATGCTAAGCATATACATATATAGACCAGCTTCATTGAGATATAATTCATATACCATACAATTCACCCATACAAAGTGTACAATTCAATGATTTTTTAGTATATTCACAGAGTTGTGTAAGCATCACCACAACCAACTTAGAACATATTAATCTTCCTAGAAAGAACTCCCACACCCATTAGCAGTTACTCTCCAATTTCTCTCAAATCCTCCAGCCCTAAGTAACCATGAATCTACTTCCTGTCTTTATGGATTGACCTATTCTGGACATTTCACATCAACAGAATCACACAATATGTAGTCTTGTGACGCTCTTCTTTCACTTAGCATAATGTTTTCAAGAGTTATTCATATTGTAGTATGTATTAGTACTTCATCCTTTTTTATTGCCAGATAATAATCCATTGTATAGATATTTCACATTTTACGCAGTCATTAGTTGATGGGCATTTGGAGTGCTTACAATTTTTGGCTGTTATGAATAATGCTGCTATGAATATTCATGCATAAGTTTTTGTAGGGGCATCTGTTTTCACTTCTTTTAGTTATATACCCATGAATAGAATGGCTGGGTTGTATGATAATTCTATGTTGAACCTTCTGAGGAACTGCCAAACTGTTTCCCAGAGTGGCAGTGTCATATTTCCACCAGTAATGTATGCGGGTTCCCTGTTCTCTATATCCATGCCAATACTTATTGTCAGTCTTTTTGACCATAGCCATTCTAGTGGAGATGGAGTGTATCTCATTGTGGTTTTAATTTGCATTTCGCAGATGCCTAACGATGTTGAGCATCTTTGCAATAAGCATATGCTTACTGGCCACTTGTATATCTTCTTTGAAGAAATGTTTATTCAGATCATCTGCCCATTCTTTAATTGGGTTATTCGTCTTCATTAGAGTTGTAAGAGTTCTTCATATATTCTAGATACAGGTCTCTTATCAGATTCATAATTTGAAAAAATTTTTCTCCTATTCTCTAGGTTATCTTTTTATTTATTGATGGTATCCCTTGAAACACAAAAGTGTATAATTTTGATAAAGTATCAATTTATCCATTTTTACTTCTATTACTCATGCTTTTGATATCATATCCAAGAAGGCCAACCAAAGGTCAGAAAGATTTATTCTCATATTCTCTTCTAGAGTTTTATAGTTTTAGCTCTTACATTTATGTTTATGATCCATTTTTAGTTAATTATGGTGTATGATGTGAGGAAGGGGTTCAACTTCATTCTTTGCATGTGGATATCAAATAGTCCCACCATCATTTGTTGAAAAGACTATTGTTTCCCTCTTGGAATTGTCTTGACACATTTGTTGAAAATCAATTGACTGTATGTGTGAGGGTTTACTTCTGGACTCTCAACTCTATTCCATCGATGTGTATGTCTAACTTTATACCAGTACCACACTGTCTTGATTAAGACTGTAGCTTTGTATAAGTTTTGAAATCAGGAAGTGTGAGTCCTTCATCTTAGTTCTTCTTTTTCAAGATTGTTTTGGCTATTTTGGGTTCCCTGAATTTCCATATGAATTTTAGGATCAGCTTGTCAATTTCTACGAAGAAGTCAGCTGGGATTTTGATAGGGATTACACTGAATCTATACATCAATTTGGCGATTACTGCCATCTTAATATTGTCTTTCAATCCATGAACATAGACTGCCTTTTTAAGTATGTTGTTAGCTGTAGATTTTTCCTAACTGCCCTTTATCAGGTGAGGAAGTTCTCTTCTATTTCTAGTTTGTTGAATGTTAATATCATGAAGAGGTGTTGGATTTCGTCAAATGCTTTTTCTGCATCTATTGAGATGATAATATGATTCTTGTTCTTTATTCTATTAACATAGTGTATTACATTAATTAATTTTGGATTTTAAACCAATCTTGCATTCCTGGGATAGATCCCACTTGGTCATGGTATGTAATCCTTTTTATATGTTGCAGGATTCAGTTTGTGAGTATTTTATTGAGGACTTTTGTATCTATATTCATAAGAGGTTTTGGTCTGTAGTTTTCTTTAAAGTCTTTATCTGCTTTTGTAGTCAGGGTAATATTGCTCTCCAAGAATGAATTGAGCATGGGAAGGAAGCATTTTAATACATTATCTCATTTAATCCCCACATCAAACTTGCGAGAGAGGCAATAATATTAGCCCCATTTATTAGATGAGGAAATGGAGGTTCAAGAATATTAACTTTCCCATGTTACATATCCACTGAAAGTGGCAGAGCCAGGATTTAATCCCAGACAACCCTCACTCCTGACCCTATGCCTTTAATCGCCATGATGAACTTATTCCTATGAGCTGACTGACAAAACCCCATACAAATCAGCCACTAACCAGATTAGTGGCAGATTAAATCTACACTAACCAGATTTTGCGACCTGGTCACAAAGGTCCAGTAACCTGCTCTAACTTAACATCCTTCTGAACACAGTAATAACTTATTTAGTTCATTGCTCCAATTAAATGAATCAGTCAGGATCAACAATGTCATCTTAGAATAATCAGTGGTGGAAGTGATGTTTGGACAGCTAAAAACTAAACCCAGAGTCAACCTGAAAAAATAATGCACACTTGTGCACACACACATACCATTTAGAGACATCACAAGCTTACAAACATATTCTATCAGGTATATACTAAAAAAAAAATTGTCAAAGACTAGCTTTCGAGAGATATGTTTTCCTACTGTTGTAAAAATCAAATCAGGGATGGGAGGAGGGTAGGGGTTAAGTCACCACGATAACCCAGTCAAGCTCAGTAATCCTTTATAGCCACTACACGTCCCATTGGAGCAAAACCATTGTGATATTGACATAAAACTGTAAACGAAAACAAACTGTTCTTATTCACAACATCTCAGGTACAGGGTCAGTATGGTTATAATAGGAAAGCGTAAACAGTGGAGTGGGGTGCTGTTGGTTCTACCCTAAGTTCTGCTGAGGCTCCTCAAGGTAGATAGATGTTCTAATGGAAAACATCCTGAGCTCTGGGCCTCAGTTTCTCATCTATGAAATTATAACCGCTGCCCTCATTATTTCACTAGAATGTTGTAAATGTGATAACAATGATAAGAATGTGGGAAAGAGCACCTTCTAGAGATAAAAGATGGAATTATCATCACTAACAAGTTTCACCAATTCAAACATTTTTTGACAGCTTAATGTGTGCCAGGCACTATGCTAGGGGCTGGAGATACAGACACGCACATTAAAACTGAGTCTGAAAAGCGCTTTGACAGATGGTTAAATGATGCACTATGGAAACACAAAAGAAGGAGCAACTATCTCCACCTGTGGAGATTAAGGAAGGGCTCAGAGAGGAGAGGGTATTTTTTACAGTATCTTGAAGGACCAGTAGGAGTTTACCAGGCAGAAAACAGCATGAAGAGTGTCCCTGACACCAGGAAAGCACATTCTCCCTCTGTCTACTTGGCACCAAAACTCTCTTCCACACTGGCAAAGCAGCAGTGTAGGGACACCGAATCCAGAGAACCTCAGAATCCAGACCTATCACAACTCAGAGGCAGCAGAAAGTAGTAGTTAAGAGCTCTAGTGCCAAACTGATGGGGTTCATATTCTGGCTCCAGGAGTCCTGGGCAATATACTTAACCTTCCTGGCCTTCGGTTTGCTCATCTGTAACATGGGAATAATAACAGTAGCTATTCATAAGATTTGTAACGAGGCTTAAATGAGTTGATATTAAGTGTTTAGAACAGTACCTGGCACATTGCAAGCACTGGATAAATACCCATTACTACTATTTTGAATCTCTGTCACTACGCCTGCCCTAGTCAGTCCAGGCCTTACTAAGATTCATCTATCTCAAAAGGCCCCTATCCCAATGCATGTGGTCATCCCACCTGGCAATTCCCCTCACTTAACAACTGTTCATGGCTGCTGCCTCAGGACACAGGGGGACTGAGAGAATGCTTCCTAATACACATGGCTTACAATCCAAGTAACCCAAATAGCATCTTCCATAATCGGGATCGTATCGCCAGTGCATTCTGTGTGTTGCTGTGAGACAGCAAATACAAAGGCACATCCGAGCACAGAGATTGCAGCAACAGTTGAATAAACATGCAATCCGATACCTCACATCTGGCATGTCATCAGCCCCAATACCTCATTCACAACCAAATATGTTTAAGGCTGCTGCTACTTTATAGGTACAAATGTCTTTATCAGGACATTAACGTGCACCAAACCTCTCTCAGTAAAGCAGTCATAAACAACACTCTCTTCTAAGCTGTCACGGAAGCTACTGTGTTTGTAATAGAACCATTCATCTAAGAGACAGTCGCCAAAGCTCATCTCAACACAATAGCAAGCGAGAGTCACAGAGCAGAGAGGCAGACCCAGAGAAGAGGGCAGGCATAGGGTGAGTAATTGGGACCTTTGTAAATGGCTGGAAAAAACTGAGCTTATTAACATATGTTAAATATTACCCCGGATGCTGCAAAGCTTTGGGGTGATCAATTACATTTACCCCAGAGCATTCTCTTTTAAGGTAGCCTAAAAGTTCCTCTGGCTTTTGTAAAAGGAACAACATCTATGGAAATATTCAGTTAATGACCAATTTCACGGCCTATAAAAAAAAATAAATAAATAAAGCTGCAATACTATATAAAAAAATTTTTAATAAACTGAATGTTCTGGGCAGGAGGTTTCCCTGTCACACCTTTCAGACTGTGTCCTAAAAGGGTAAAAAGGAGAGGCAAGTGTACTGAGACAGGAAGAGGCTTTAAAGAAATAATATCCATAATTTTATTATTTACCTGGAATTGAAGCATTTGAGAGAAGAGAAGGTGGGCTGATGGAATAATTTGCAGTGTATGCATAGCAGGTAAATATCACACAAATGAAATATACCTGTGATTAAATCAAATGATTATAATCGAATGAGCATTTGTAGCACTCCATCGTCTCCAGAGTGTTTTCATACTCTAAAAGCCACCTACCTCTGCTCAAAGGCAGTGCAAGTACAAGGTTCCTTGCCAGGAATCTGTGACAAAGAATAATATGATCATCAAAAAGCTACCAACATTTTTAAAAGACAGGCCCCCAACCTTCCAGGAATAAAACATGTCCACTCTCAAGTACAAGCTAACGATAAATACTAGCTCGGCAGAGATGTGGATCCTACGCATTCTGGTGCAGCTTCTCTGCCGTGAGCACGTGGACATTGCAAGAACAGATCTGAACGCTTTCCTCTCTCTCTCCCATCACCATTTGACCATAATACATGAAAGTCAGAATAATGCCACTGTTAGTCTGGACAGCTGACTGACAGATCCAACTGGCCAGGGCACCTGTTGAACTCCCAGACCGACGTCCTGAAAACTATAATAAGAACACCCTGTCCTGCTTCCTGGGCCAGCACTACCACACTCTGACCACCTGTCCCCCAAGATCGGTGGCCCGGCCACGCACCCTTGGAAGGGAGATCTTGCTGGCACCAGCTCCTCTCCCAACACCACCCTTCTGCCCACCACGACCCTGCAGCAGCCCCCTGACTGGACCCCTGGTGGACATCCCACCTAACTGGACTTGGGCAATATGGTTCTCTTCTAATTATTGATATTTTCCACATTTTTTTCTTTAATGAGAATTCCTTACTCAAAATCAGAGGAAAAAATGAACTTGATATAATTATTTTTTCCTCTGATTCCAAAAGTAACATATGTTCACTTTTAAATTCCATTAATACAGAAATATATAATGGAAAAGGAGTGAGTTTCCTATAATCCCATCCCCCCGCAGCAACTACTATTCACGTTGTAAATTCTTTCAGATTTTTTCCTACAATCCTGACCACATAACACATATATATAAATTTACCGAGTTGAATATTCTCTAAGATAGAACCCTTACTGAAGAGATCAACAGAACACTATCATAATAATAATAATGATAATTTGTATCATTATTATAAATGATGACCACTTTAAACATTGACTATCAAAGGATCGGGATACAAATAATAACAATGGTAATAAGAAATTAGGGACATGCTCTCAAGTGAAATGGAAAGCCACAGCTACAGAGGAGCGAGGAACTGAAGCTCTAAAAGTGGAAGTCAGCCGAGGAAGAACAGAAAGACAGTGCCCAGACCCAGGGCTGTGCTGCTAAGAACACGAACATCCTTCCACTCCCTCCTACCCTTCGATACCCTGGAGAGCCACTGCTCTGGGGACTGCCTAGCCTCTGCAGGGCAACAGGCTCCCACTGGTCCCTTCCACAGTCTGTGACTCCGATCCAGACAAGTTTGCCCCGGATCTCCCCTCTCCAACATGTTCTTTGGCAGAAACTCTGAAAAGGAGGGCTCAGTTCCATCCCTCCCTTAACCACACACCCCTCCACCTAGGCTAGGGAAGCTTAATCCTGTGTGAGGGCTCCAAAATATTCTTTCCTACTTTTCCAACAGGCGCTGAACTGGCTTAACCTCACAAAAGCATTATTTTTAGAATTCAGTTCAAAGCACTTTCTCATACATAATTGCATTTTCTTTCTTTTTTTTTTTTTTGAGGAAGATTGGCCCTGAGCTAACATCTGTTGCCAATCTTGCTCCTTTTTTCCTTTTCTCTCCCCAAAGCCCCAGTAGATAATTGTATGTCATAGTTGTACATCCTTCTAGTTAGTTGTTCTATATGGGATGCTGCCTCAGCTTGGCTTGATGAGCAGTGCGTAGGTCCAAGCCCAGGATCCGAACTGGCGAACCCCGGGCTGCCGACGCGGAGCACGCAAACTTAACCGCTACACCACCGGGCCAGCCCCTTGCATTTTCTGTCAACACTGTTGAGAGGCAGGGAGAAATATGTTGATTTTCTTGCCCCATTCTACAGATGATGGCAACAAGGCACAAGAGCTTATAGGGCTGGCCCAAAGATATACTGCAAACTGCTACAGTTTTGAACCAGCCAAAGAATTTGGGAGGAGGGAGATACAGAATGTGAGCGTTTTCTTGTGACCCCAATGTTCCTTCTACCCCACCATTCTGCCACCTGCTTTTTACTAGGTCTACACCATTCACTTATATCAAACTCTTTCCATTCACATCCATGGGGTCATGTTCTGCTCAAAGAAATCCCCCCAATATCTGGTTACTTTGGTATTTATTTACAAATTCACACTTTGCTGTGGACTTCAACATCAAAGGGATTAATTAACCCAACGCTGGAAGAGCCTCACAATGTTTTACTTCCCCGTCTCCAGTGGCCATCGCCCACATTCATATCAGTTGACCATATTTGCAGCCAGACCTCGAAACTCATCACTTGAAATCTCCCCACCTCTCCTCTCAGATGCTGCCTCTCCCGTGCATGACCACAGCCTCCTATCCTGCCACATCTCCTAACTCAGAAGAGCCTTTGAGCTCACGACTTAGCCCTTCCAGCTTCACCACGTCCCTTTCCCAACCTTGACTGGTGCAACCATGCACTCACTAGCACCTTGGTGTCTCAGGTCCCCAGCCTTGACAAATGTCAAAATATGGATAAAATAAAAATCCTCTGGTGAAAAAAGTGTGTGTACATATATATATATATATATATATATATATATATGACATAATCATACCAATGGTAACACTCTCCACCTTATACAAAAATTAATTCAAAATGGATCATAGACTTAAATGTGAAACATAAACTATAAACCTTTCAGAACGAAACATAGGAGAAAATCTTTAGGATCTAGGGCTAGGCAATGAGTTCTTAGACTTGACACCAAAAGGACAATCCACAAAAGGGAAATAAGTTGGATCTCATGAAAATTAAAAACATTTACTTTGTGGAAGCCCCTGTGAAGAGGACGAAAAGATAAGCTATAGACCAGGAGAAAATATCTGCAAACCATATATCCAACAAATGACTCTTATCTAGAATAAAGGACTCCCAAAACCCAACAGTAAAAATGTAAATAATCCAATTAGAAAATGGACAAAAGACATGAACCAACATTTCACTGAAGAGAATATACAGATGGCAAATAAGCACATGAAAAGATACTCAACATCATTAGTCATTAGGGAAATGCAACTTAAAACCACACGAGATATCACTGCATACCTACTGGAATGGCTACAATAAACAATAGTGACAATACCAAATATTGGTGAGGATACAGAGAACTAGACTGCTGGTGAGAATGTAAGATGGTACAGCTGATCTGGAAAACAGATGAGCAGTTTAAAAAAAACTAAAGGTACAACTACCCTATGACCCGGCCATTATACTCCTGGGCATGTATCCCACAGAAATGAAAACTGATGTTCACACAAAAACCTATATATAAATGCTGATAGCAGCTTTATTTGTAATGGCCAAAAACTAGAATCAGCCCAGATGCCCCTGAACAGGTGAATGGTTAAACACACTCTGGTACATATATACCATGGAATACTACTCAACCATAAAAAGGAACAAACTATTAATACACACAACAACCTGGATGAACCTCCAAGAAATTACACTGAATGGAAAAAAGCCAATCCCAAAAGGTTACATACAATATGATTCCATTATACAATGTTTGGAATGATAACATTTTAGAAACAGAAGATCAATTAATGGTTACCAGGAGTTAGGTGGGGGGAAATGGGACCAAGTTGGGTATGGTTATAACAGGGCAACCCCACAGATCCTCATGGTGTTGGGACTGTTCTGTATCCTCACTGTGGTGGTGAATACATGAACCTACACAGATGATAACAGTATACAGAACTTAATACACACTCACACACAAATGAGTACAAATAGAATTTGAAGAAATCTGAATAAGACCAGTGGATTGTATCAATGTTAATATCCTGGTTGTAATATTATTATACTATAATTTTGCAAGATGTAACCACTGGGGGAAAATGGACAAAGTGTACAAAGGATCTCTGAATTATTTCTACAATTGCATGTGAATTTACAATTATCTCAATAAAAATTTCAATTAACGAAAAGAAAGTAACGCTCTCCAACTTCTCTCAGGTCCTCCCTCCACTGGTCAGCAATTCTTGT